>NC_041740.1:33920105-34229748 GCF_004115215.2 Ornithorhynchus anatinus
GATGCAGAAGGGAGAGGGCTGAGGGGAAATAAAGGCTTAGTCAGGGAAGGCCTCTTGGAAATGTGATTTTAATAAGGCTTTGAAGGTGGACAAAATGATGGTCTGTCATATGAAGGGGGAGGGAGCTCTAGGCCAGAGACAGGATGTGGGCGAGGGGTCAGCAGCAGCGAGATAGACAAGATTGAGATACAATGAGTAGACCGAGGAACGAAGCTCGTGGGCTGGATTGTAGTAGGAAACCAGTAAGGTAAGATAAGAAGGGACAAGCTGATTGAGCTCTTATTGCATGCAGAGTTTTGCATTAAGTGCTTGGGGGAGTACAGTAATAAATACCTCTGAATCAAGTAATTGCCTGAGAACCAACGACCCCAAAACAGGTTCACCTCCGCTTTAAAGCTGTGTATCCCTGAAGAAGAAACAGACCATAAAAACTTTTACAAACCTCAATGATCTTCTAGGTGCCAGAGTATTCTAAACTAGACTGCAATCTTAACTACACATCGGCTAAACCAATGATGTGCCTGTTTTTATTATTAATAATCAATAACAATTATAGTATTAATTCAGTACTTCCTATGCACCAGGCACTGTACTAAGCACTGGAGTTGATACAAGATAATTAGATCGGGCAATCGCCATCCCAGAGAGTCATATAAGAACTCAACTGCCGATGTTGTTCACTAGCCAATCTTCTAGGCCAAAGGAAACAAAACACAATATTCAATAGCAAAGACTCTTTTTAACACATTTTACAAATTACATTTTACCTAACAACATCACGTAGGTTCCCGCAGTGGAATCAGAATTGCCATTTCAAAGACACACAAGCAACCCTGAGAATTAGGTCACGCTAAAAGAAAATTTACTTTGGCTTGATGCTAATTGTATTTTTAACAGTAAGTTTTGCTGATTGGCTAGGAATCAGAGCTACCAAGGAACTAAAACACTTAGCCAGACTCTTAAATGCATAAGCTCCAGTAATGGCACCATGGGACTTGAGAGGTTATGTGTAACTCATGCACGAAATGTACAAATCGAGTTACCCTCATTTATACCTCAAATTGCACATAATATTATATTCCTGAGGCCTGGCTTCAGCAATGACTTATCACTGTGGAAGTTATATCCCTTCAAAACCCCTGAAAATCCACTTGGACACTCAGTAAATGTTCTACAGTGCATGTTATTTTAGGCACATGAAATGCTTTTTGGCTTTGATCTCAGGAGTTATCTTATATCAACCATAGCACGCCATTAGCGTTTAACCACTGAACATCACGATGAACCTAAACAGTAGCGGAATGCCCTCTGTCCAATTCCTGTTGGCCCACGTGTATCTGACTTTGTTTTATGCATGTTTTATATGAGGCAATTAAGCATTTAAGGAACGGAAAGACTATTTGCTATTAATAACTCTTGGATGATTTTCAACCATTCATAACTTGAAAAAGATTCACACACAAGCTCATCCCGGTCATTCCTTGACATGTTCATCTAATCTGGGGACATAAAAACAAGGCATCAAGGGTATTCCATAAATGTGCCAGAGTTAAGTCATTTGAGCCATATTTCCACTGACTGAATTGGTTAATTGCACTTCTCAAGTGAACAGAATACCACTCCAACCTGCTGTTCTGTTCTGAACCAGTGCAAACTATTCTAAGCATTCCAGAGGAGTTCCAAGTTTTGCAACCCAAGTCGATGAAAGTAGCCTTCTGTGACTGTCCTCACCCAATCTTGGGGATACTGACGTTCATAAAAATGCCGTCAAGGTCTCTAAGATACTGAGGCTGCAAGGTTTTAAGGAACTGGAATATAATGAATTTCGGGTATTCAAATATAATAGTGGAACGACATGAAAAATAGCATGGTCTAATGGAAACCTAAGTAACATAACTGCCAGTGTTACCAAATGCTCTGCCACCTGTCTGCTGGGTCACTTTGGGCAATAATAATGTTGGCATTTGTTAAGTGCCTACTATGTGCAGAGCACTGTCCTAAGCGCTGGGGGACATACAGGGTAATCAAGTTGTCCCACGTGAAGCTCCCAGTCTTTGTCCCCGTTTTACAGATGAGGTAACTGAGGCACAGAGAAGTTAAGTGACTTGACCACAGTCACACAGCTGACAAGTGGCAGAGTCGGGATTCAAACCCATGACCTCTGACTCCCAAGCCCGGGCTCTTTCCACTGAGCCAGGCTGCTTCTCCAGACACTTAACTTCTCTGTGCCTCAGTTACCTCATTAAGTCCTCCCTCCGATTTAGACTGCGAGCCCCATATGGGACAGGGACTGTGTGCAACCTGATTATCTTATACCTACCCAAGAGCTTAGTACAGTGCTTGATACCTAGTAAACGCTTAACAAGTACCATTTAAAAATACTCCATTTGGTATCTTCTTATATCACAGATACCAAATGGAGTCAAATTTAAATTTCAAGAGGCTGTTGGTTGTTCAGTGGGTGGTGGTACAGCATCTCTTGATAATGATATTTAAGAGCATATTATGTATCAGGCACTGTCCTAATGGCTGGGGTAAATATAAGATAATCAGGTTGGACACAGACTGTGAATCCAATGTGTGATTGGGACTAAATCAGAGGAAGGAAGATTTAATCCCCATTTTCGAGATGAGGTAACAAGCAGAGAGAAGTTAAAGGACTTGCCCAAGGTCACAAAGCAGACACATGGTGGAGCCAAGATCAAAACCCAGGTCCTCTGACTCCGAAACCTGTGCTCTTTTCACCAGGCTACGCTGCATCTCCTGGGTCATCTTTTAAGCAACTGTTTTCCTTGTGTCCTTCCAATTTTTGATCGATCCACATCTGAGATGGACAATGAGATAGTAGACCACACGTTACACCCGTGAGATTTTCTAGGGAGCGAGTGAGAGCTTAAGAGCTACATCCTGACCAGTCCAGTCTGGATTTCACACACTATGTTTTGATTCAAATCAGACTGGTGACACTCACTTGCACATACTGAAAACAGTGTATTTATGGTCGGGTGCTGGATTGGTAATGACACAAACACAGAAGGAAAAGAGTAATAACATTTTCCTTCAATTATATAATCATCTTTGGAGCCCCGGCATTTTGACAAAGTGTTCAAACATCAGAGAATGGAGTTGGTATCATGTTGTTGAGAGCCATGGTATCAGGCCTTATAGTCTGATGTTTGAAAGCCTTATAATGAGGGTGGAGTGGATATACATTCCATTCTTCAGCTGTATTTTTGTTCAACAAAGCCTGCAATTTTCAGTCACTTGAAAATGTAATTATAGATAATGTTTGCATCAGTAGCAAGAATACAATAAGCACACAGGGCATGAAAACTCTTCTCAAATCACATCCTCTTAGGTTACAAAACTTGTCTCCTGCCAATACTAAAGGCATTTCAATAAGCTAATACTTAGTATGAAACAGACCACGAGCTACCCTAACCCCTGCAAGAATCTCTCTCATCTCTAACTTTTAGTAAGGTCCTTTCCTTTTTACAAGGTAGCTATACAAAAGCACACCCATGAAAAACAAACCAAAAAAAAAATGGAATTTGAGATTCTTTGAAAACCCACTTCATAAAATAGTCAAGCACCTTAGCTAAAAGCTATAGACATGTCCAAAGAGTCCTAACACTTAAATGCATTTTCCTCCAACTCAGTGGGCCACAAATATAAATTAATAAGATCTTATAGGCCAAATCTTGGTTTAGCCTGTGGGAGGCTTATTTATCGAGCAATAAAATAAGCAGCTGTTTCTCAAAACCAGTACAAACTGCAGTTCTAATGAGGTATGGTCTTAGATGGTTAGAGAAAACGCCCTCCCACCCCCGCCCCATAAAAAAAAAGAAAAGAAAAAATAAAAATCAGACTTCGAATTCAGTAACAGAAACTAGAAGGGGTTTCTCTAGGGTGCTTGATGAGAAATACCATGTCAGCAATATGATCTTCAAAAGAAAAATCAGAAAAATACATCATTATTTTAAGCAAAGAATGACCATTTATGGCACATTCAAAGTTTCTCAGCAGCAAGCCAGAATTATCTGGCAGTTTAAGAGATTATGACATTGCCTGCCTCATTCAACAGACATCGCTCATAACTTTAAATACTTCAAAATGAAGTTAGCAGTAAAATTAAGCAAAGCACATCTAGGTCCTATGCAAGAGAAGTGGAAAGCAAAACAGTGCCATGTAACAGCTGAAAACCAACATTACAACATAAGAAATTCCAATACTGGGTCATACTCAATGGTACCAGTGTTCCATCTCCAAAACTGCCATTAGAATGCTTGGATGAGCCTTGTGATGGCCACCCTCCTTGAAACCAGTTCACACTTTGACCGATGTTTTATCCTCTAACATCCCTAACCTTTTCCATTAACTTCTCGGATTTCCCCATTATGGATCATTCTTTCATTAATTTTATTCAGACCCTTCTTGAACCTACAGCTATCTTCCAACTTCACAACAATAATTATCATTATTATTATCACTACTGCCTGCATTACCAAATGCTGTATGCTTTCTGTCCACTGATTGGCAAGTTTTCCTTTGTTCTGGACAGGCCACCTTGAAACTCAATTGACTGTCTCCCCATTTGGTTTTGTGAGATTTGGTGATTAATCCATATTAGCTCATTGCTGGCAGGGACCATACCTACCACTTGGGTTAAAGAAGCAGTGTGATCTAGTGGGCAAAGCATAGGCCTGGGAGTCAGAAGGACCTGGATTTTAATCCCGGCTCTGCCCCTGTCAGCTGGGTGACCTTGGGCGAGTCACTTAACTTCTCAGTGCAGCTGCCTCATCTATAAAATGGGGATTAAGACTGAGCCCCACGTGGGGCATGGACTATACTCTGGAGTAGTCTGCACCTGGCACATAGTAAACACTTAAATACCATAAAAAAAAAACTATGTTGTACTCTCTCAAGTACAGTGCTGTACACACAGTAAGTGCTAGGTAAACACCCTTAATTGATCAGCTCTATCCACATCCTTGATGATCATGACCCTCTCACTCCATCTTTAATCACTCAGTTGATAGTATTCATTAAGTGCCTGCTGTGTGTGCAAAGTAATAATAATAATGTTGGTATTTGTTAAGCGCTTACTATGTGCAGAGCACCGTTCTAAGTGCTGGGGTAGATACAAGGTAATCAGGTTGTCCCACGTGAGGCTCACTGTTAATCCCCATTTTACAGATGAGGTAACTGAGGCACCAAAAAGTTAAGTGACTTGCCCACAGTCACACAGCTGACAAGAGGCAGATCTGGGATTCGAACCCATGACCTCTAACTCCAAAGCCCGTGCTCTTTCCACTGAGCCACGCTGCTTCTCTGCACACTGGGAACTTGGAAGAGCACAAACTCAGAGATGTGATCCTTGCCCTCAAGAAGCTTACCACCTAACAGGGTAAACAGACACAAAAGAAGTTACAGATAGGAAGAAAGAGGGAAGAGAATGATGACTATGTGGATGAGTAAGTACTGAAATGGTAAAGAAGATGATTAGTTTTAAAAGAAGTGCTACAGGTGGTTGTCAACTGTATTTACTGAATGCAGAACACTGTATTAAGCCCTTGGGAGAGTGCAATATAACAGAGTTGTTAGACACGTTCCTTGTATACTGAGCTCGCCATGGGTGTGTTGGTGCATCTTTCCAGACTGAAAAGACATTCTCCATCCTTCTGATCATCGTGGTGGCCTTTTGCTGTGCCCTCTCCAGTTCTTCTATCGTCTTTTTAAAATGCAGTGATCAGAACTGCACACAGTATTGCAGGGTCTGGCATTCCTGACTCTATAAGGTGGAAAACCATTTTACACATAAGAATACAAAGATTCAGTTTACAACTCCCCACCTAAGGAAGAATTATTAGATCTAGGGTCTTTGGAGAACAAAAATCAATCACTTGGGGATTGCAATTCCCTCTACACAAATTGCCTGGAAGTGGCGGACAAAACAACCAGCCTTCGAATGCTAAGAGGATCTCCCTGAAAAGAAGATGCAAAAAAAATCAACAGAAAACTGATTTGTGATTGTTAGATCATCATGTTTATTATCAGGCAGCATTTCTGAATTGCCGATTTGGAACCAGGTGCTGCTCTGAACAGAGAGCTGCATACAGAATCTGCTCAGAAAGGGTGCAGTTTAAGCACAGTACAAACAGTACAGTGCTCTGCAAACAGTAAGCACTCAATAAATACGATTGATCGAGTCTCTCAGTAAATAGAACTGGCTGATTAACCAACAGACAAGGCACAAACTAGGGAAGAGAACAGAGACTAGCCATCAGGTTATGGCGGCTGACAACAAGCAGGACAACCTGTCCAAGGAACCATGTCAGGACATGATATCCTGTTCCTATGGAAACATGGATGATACACAAAGATTTGCTACACTAGTCCATAAAAATGGATCATTTGCAAATATGGCAATTATTCTGTAAAAAAAACAAAAACCCCCCAGCTATTGTACTTATAAGCAACGCACCTTAATCTCCCCAGTCAAACCATGGTTTTACTGAGCCCTTAAAGTGCATAGATCACTGTCCTAAGGGCTTGGGATAGTACAATATGAGAGAGTTTGTACACTTGTTCCCTGCCCACAAGGAACTTTTAGTCTAGAGGGGGAGCAGATATTAAAGCAAATTACAGACAAGTAAATAAATTCTGTGGGGCTGAGAGTGTGGTGAATATCAAGTGCTTAGAGGATACAATGTTTTGGCCACGAAAAAGGGAAAGGGAGCAAGGGAAATGAGGGCTTAGTCAGCTAAAGGCTCTTGGAGGAGATGTGAGGTGGGTGGTGGTCTGTCACATATGAAGAGGGAATCTCTCCCCAAACTTTGCAAATAATGCCCTGGGACATGCTGGGAGAGGAAAACTTTGAATGTCTCAGGAACATGGTCCATCTCATGAGTTCAAGTACTTTCTCAGCTTTTATTAATATTATTAATAATAATATTACTTAAGCCCTTACTATGTGCCAAGCAATGTTCTAAGCCCTAGGGTCGATACAAGTTAATCAGGCAGGACACAGTCCCTTTTCCCCGTAAGGGTCACAGTCTAAGTGGGAGGGAGAAGGATCTAATCCCCACTTTACAGATGAGGTGACTGAGGCACAGAGAAGTTAAGTGGGCAAGTGCCCATTTACTTCCTTAAATGTGGTACCTTGGTTAACCCCAAGCAGTGAGGTCTGGAATGCTGGGCTGGCACCTTACATCAAGTCACCAACACATGTCTTTCTGCTGTTTGAGATACCAGTCCTTGCTCTGCTAAGATTCCAAAGTTTGAGCTTGGGTGGCCAGGGGGAGGGCACATGTGGAAACAGGACACCTGGATACCCATGATATTACATGAGTTCCGCTGGCCACTGCAGAAGCAGTGGGGCCTAGTGAAAAGACCACAGAGCTGGGAGCCAGAGAACATCACAACTTCTCTGTGCCGCAGTCCTTCACCTGCAACATAATCCCTATTCTTCCTCCCATTTAGATTGGGAGCCCCACGTGGACAGGACTATGCACGACCTCATTTTCTTCCATCTACAACAGTGCCTGGCATAGTAAATGCTTAATATAAGGATTTTTATGACTTGGCATAACACAATGATGTCCCATGCAACATTTTGCACCTGCCCTCCTACTTGCTCCAGAATCACTGGGCTCACCTCCCAGATCCCTCTCAACACAGGGGCTCCTTCTGAGTCACGGGACTCAACAGCAAGAGTGGAGGCAGACTGAGAACTCAACAAAAATCTCCAACTTAAATGTATGCAGTACCCTATCCTTACTGAACAGACCAGAAGAAAACTGGACTACCTAGTGCAAAATTGGGCAAATGGCCACTACCTTACAATCAGGTTTCACACTGATGCCAGTCGGGGAAATGCTCCTCTGCTCTCCCATCATGCCAAGCAAGCTATGCTGAGACAGCCACAGGGTACATACCACGCTAGTGGGACTATCCCATTTCTTCCCCCAGGGAGCAGAGTACCAAATTGTTTGGAGGAAAATGTCTACCTCAGCTGTACACAGCTGAGATCCCCATGACTTTCAACTCTGCTTTGGCATAGGCAGGGGAAACAGAGCTAAAGGAGGCCAATGTGGCCCTTGGAGAGAGTAGTGTTTTACCTTGTTTACTCTGAAGCCCCGTATACTTGGAGGATTGATTTCTTGTCAGAGTAATGAACTGAAGCCAGCAATGATAGACACAAGATTCTGGATCCTATCCAATCACCAAACTCCATTTTTCTGCTCAAATATCTTTCAAAGAACTGGGGTTGTGGGTTGGCGTAGTTAGGCACCTAGTTGTGGTGCTTGGGTCAGAGTCATGGTAGCTGTGTTCACCATCAGGCTTCATTTGAGAACTTTTTCCAGCAACTCTGAGATCTGGGCAACTATTTGGGAAGCATCACATACCATTCCCCCTACAGGGGGTTCTGAGACCCCCACACAATATAAACTATTTTCTTAAAGTGTTGGGAGAAAGCTAATTTTCACGGACACTTCTTCATATGGACCTGTGCTCCAATAACAATTGGGAGACACCCACTACTGAGTTTACTAAGTTCTGCCTGTAATAGAGGGCATCTCCATCCAAGTCCATATATTGGTGTTCTTTCCCATCCATAATTACCTATGATCACCAAATACCTAGATTATTAAGTGCCCCCATTTTGGTGGAGTTAGGATTCTGATTATGAGAGAGGCGGTTTTCATATTGTGCAACTGATTTTCTCCCCATCAGAAAAATCACAATCTATTTCAGCTGGCATAGAGATGAGCTTTGCAGAATGTGCACATGGGGATATTGGATGAGGATATTGCTTTTGCATCACCCCTTCCCAGAATGGAAAGCATGATCACAAGTTCACAGCTGGGACATGGGCTGCATTTTATTTCTCAATCATTGTGTGGTGAAAAAAAAAAGTTTTCATAACTCTTTCCTGAGGACCGAGCATTTTCTGAACGTTTATATGGTAGTAATACAGTTTTATGGGTCTTTGGCTGAGACTTTGAAGCATGAATGTTCCGAGATAGAAAACATTAAATGGGGAGGTTATAAATGAAGCGCCACTATATTTCAAACTCATAGGAAAAGGGGGTGAATCTCTGACTACCTTTAAGTACCAAGAAGCCAGGGTGGCATTTATGATGATGTAATTTCCTTCTCACCATTAGCCACACAGTATTCCTATGGGCAAAGAACGATGAAGGTCTTAATATTCTACACAGGAGAAAACCCAATACATTACTGTTTCTCAAAATTAACCAGGTTATCAGGGGATAAACACTGAAGAGAATAGTGGTATTCCGATTCCTTGTCTGATACTCTTATTCTTGGAGAACCATTGCTTGATTTGTCCATGTGAATCACCCAAAGTGTATTCTTCCAGGTCCCCCTTTAAACCTCTGCAAGAATCAATGAATATTTGAATGATGAAAATCACCTGTGCAACACAGCATATAAATCAGGATCCTTGGAGGGGAAGAACAGAGGGAAAACCAGTCTGTGGCCTGGGAGCCAAGTTCCATCCGCTAGGAGTAGAGAGCAGGCAGAAGACACTGTAAAGCACGTGGGATGCTGGGAAAAGTTGAGGCAGGTTTGGTCCTGCCTGGAGCCATGGAAACCAAGGTCTGTTTCCTCCAGGCAATAAATAATGAGTAGTTAATTTTAGGACTCTCATCTTTAATTTCTTTTCATTTATTCTCTCCCTCTCCTTTCATGGATACCAGTCATCCCATTCCCCATCTTTTCTCCTTTCCCCTTCTGCTTCAGATTATGAGCTCTCCTTTGTTAGGGCCAGTGCCTGGAGGACTATCCATTTTTCTCTATAGTGCTTAGTACCCTTTTGCCAAGTGAAATATTTACTGAACGTTATTATACTGACTGGCAACCCCCTGGCACACATACTACCAAGCCATTCTTTCTGGCATGCAAACTTCAGACTATGTGCTGGCCCACTTCCTCCACCAGTGCAGGGGTCCAGGCTGCCCCAGATACCACCCAGATTGCCACAAGATGTCTGCACGGAGATTGGAGAAGTACTGCTTCAGCAGTTAATCCTGAAACCAGCTACGGTGGCTGAGATTCCTCTTCCCACTGGAATACAGATAAGGAGAAACTGCATTGCCCAACTTAAATGAAATCTTGAGAAATGATTTCTAAATTCTCCTTTGGCAGGGGGGAGGGGATGGTTACCATGGAAGGGATGAATGGGGGAGAGTCATGACACATTATCTTTTGCCACTCAAGGATGGTTCAGAAGTTACCCTTAAATACCAGGAATGACATGTATACCCAGGTATCCAAAGGGCTCTGGAAAGTGAGAAGACATAACCCACCTAAGGATAAAAAATAATATTTCTCAGGCAGCTAGTAATTCTTCTAATACAAAAAGAGTAAAATCTCAAGGGATCAAGAGCTATGAAGAGAAATTCTGATAGAATTATGATAGGCTAGGGGTAGAGAATACTTATTAACTCATCATTTATAGCTCTGACTGGAGGACTGACCCTGGTGATATGAGGCGTCTGGTTACTTAAAAGGGTTGGGTTGAGTAAGGATCCCTAGAACTGGACAGGGATGTTGGGGGGGACAGTGAGAGCCACATATGACTTCATCGACATGGGCTGAACTGAATAAGGGGGCTACAGCCGGCTTATATGACCATAGACTTAGAGAAAGTATAACCCTCCCCAATATAGCTAGCCAAGACAATGCTATCCACTAAGTGATCTACAATAGGTTTTACGGTTAGATCAAATCAACTGAACAGAACCCTGTTCTAGCACCAAACCTGGTCTAGCTGAGGCTAGCTTTAAGTAATAAGGAGCCAGGGTGGCACTTATGATGATGTGATTTCCTTCTCACCATTAGCCTCACAATATTCCTAAGGGCAAGGAAAGATCTAAGTCTTAATATTTTACTTGGGAGAAAACCCAAAGCATCACTTCTCAAAATTAGCCAGTTTATCAGGGGATAAACCTAGAAGAGAATATGGGCATTCTGACTCCTTGTCCAGTATTCTTATTCTTGGAGAATCACTGCTTGATTACTCAAAGAGAATCTCCCAAATCTCCCAAACTGTATTCTCCCAGGTGCCCCTTAAAGGCGCTGCAAGTTAACATCAACTCAAATAGGAGCTGGGTCTCCATACAGGCAAGTGGAGCAATTTGGCTCAGGGAGTGAATGGATCTGTAGACAAAATGGTTACAGCAGTGCAATGGAAAAAGCAGAAAATCTCCAATTAGATATGACTATGGAAAAATAAGGCACATTTCACTAGAGGAAAAGCAGGGAATGAAATAAAATTGTTTCCCTAAAGTTTTAGGGTCCCTCCAACCCCTCTTCTGCCCCCACAACCCCAAAACTTATTTCTACAGGGGTTCAAACACCCAGAGATACCCCAAATTCCAAAGGCCTGAGAAGCAGCATGATCTAGTGGAAAGAGCACAAGCCTAGGAATCAGAGGATCTGGGTTCTAATCCTGGCTCTGTCACTTGCCTGCTGTTATGACCTTGGGCAAGTCACTTAAGTTACCTAATCTATAAAATGTGAATTAAGACTGTGAGTCACATGAAAGACAGGGACTATATCCAACCCTATTATGTCTACCCCAACACTCAGTATAGTGCCTGGCCCATAGTAAGCACTTACAAATACAATTTTTTTAAAAAAAAGGAATTTAGGGAATTTTCTTTCCCAAACAGAGGGTATTCCTTTATGACTCAGTTTCAGGTAATTCCCCAAATTAACCTCTCGAATCACTGCCTGTGGTTAAACGATTAGCACCTATTCAGACCAACCCTGTCTTTGAAGGGGGTTCCTAGAACTGAGCCACCCTTCCAGAAACTTCTAAGTTTATCTCCCTGACTCTAGGTAGATTCTAGGTCTAACAGTGAAAACAGGATGCTTGAAGGCCAGAACAAGGGTTGCCCTCCTGGTGATCAATTTCAGCAGGGGAATAAGGAACTTTCTGTGACCCCTCAATTAAGTCCAAGGGAAACCTGAGGTCAGGAGAAAGATGCGAGGGCCAATGCAGAACTTATAGCTACGTAAACCCAACCACTGCTTTCTTTTCTTATTTCTGCATTCAATCCATTTCATTCTTTCCCTAAGATCTCCCAGCAATAACACACTAGATCTGGGCCTGGCTCACTGCCTTTTCTCTCTGCCATTGAGATTGGCATTCCAAGGAGAAAGACTGCTTGGCATGCTTATCTCTCCTGGTCATGCTAATTCTTCTTTATCTCATTGCAAGTCTAAGCCTCCCCTGCCTATTCCTCTGCTGCTCAGCTTTAAGCACTAGCCTCCTTCTAGACCTACCTCTAGGCTGGGGAATTCGGCCACTGGATGGTTTTACCTAGGTTTTCTGAGCCAATGAAAATCCAGAAGGCAAACACAGAGAGTGATTTGTCAGGTAAGAATGAATCTAAACTGGTCCTTAAACCAGGGTGGTGAATGCCTGAGAAATCCTTCCCACACACTGGGGGACACTTCTGATGGCTCCGGGGCTCTTTCGTGCAAGAGAGCAGTGTCTCCAACAAGAGTTTTGCTAGAACTCTCATCACATCTTCAGTCAGACAATAGCAGGCAAAGTGCTGTACAAAGTTTGCTGAGATTTACAGAAAAGGGCACTGTGCATTACGGCTTTCATTAGAAAGCAGAAATCATTCCTTACGGGCTGGGAATGTGTCTTGTCTCTGACATACTTCCCCAAATGCACAGAATAACGCTTTACACTAGTGGACACTCACAGGTGATCACAAAGCCCTTCGGTGTTAGACTGTAACAGTAAATGTCCCTTGTATGCCAGTTCCACCTAGGGTCTACAAGTGAACTCAAAAATCAGGAGACATGATCCCCTTCTAGACCGCAAGCTCCTTGTGGGTAGGGCACGCATCTACCAACTCTGTTATACTGTACTCTCTCAAGAGCTTACTACAGTGCTCTGCATACAGTAAGTTTTTTGTTCTCTTTTTAATGGTATTTGTTAAGTGCTTACCATGTGCCAGGCAGTGTACTAAGCACTGGGGTAAACAGTCCATGTCCCACAGTTTTAACCCTCATTTTAGAAATGAGGGAATTGAGGCACAGAGAAGTTAGGTGACTTGCCCATGGTCACACAGCAGACAAGTGGCAGAGCCGGCATTAGTACCCAGGTCCTTCTGACTCCCAGGCTCAAATTCTATTCATTAGGACATGCTGCTTCCCAATAAATATGATTGATTGATTGAGGGTTCAATCAGCCTGTGTATCTGTAAAACATTGCCAAATCTATCTGAACTTTCATTGCCTCCCTTTGAAGTGATGTTAATCCTCACAAACATGAGAATGGGATCATTCCTGTCTGCCAGATATTTTCAGAGATTAGTAATTTTTCAATGTCCAATGGCAATGGTAGATTGAATGTATGTCTTATAACTTTGTACCCCAAGAATATTAAGTTGTGCAGATTAATTTTAAAAAAAGAGAATTAGTGAAGTAATTTCAGGCTGCCTTGGGTGCTCATTTAAAAAGAAGACAGAGATCTTTCCATGTTTTCCTTCCGAGTACTACCTTGGATGAAGATTGTTGGAGGTGAGAATGGCTGAAACGATCCAAAGGCCCTTTCTGTATCTGAGGCATAAAGGCAGCAGAGGAACTTAAGGGGGTGGAAAAAAAAGAGGAACTCACTCAATTCCAGAAGCTATCAAGGCTTCTCGGTCAGAATCTTTGCTAGGACTAGGGGAGGGAGATTGTGAACAGCCCATACTTAGCCTCAGTTCATGACAAGGCGTATATACATTCCCCTTGAACCTGATGATCCTTTAAAAAAACAAAAAACCAAACTGTCATATGGGACTGGAATCGTGCTACTCTATCCTTTCTCCGTGTAAGTAGACTGAATAAATAGGTTACCACTGTAGTACTTGGGAAAAAAAATGATTGTGTGCTAGTTATTCATAACAAAATGTCATATTGAATGAAGTGCAATTAGCTTGTTACCTGGGTGTTGTAAGGTGAGTCATCAGCATCACCCACAAGAGTGGGATCTTTTCGGCCAATCTGAGGTAAATGTCAGGAAATGCAGCTGTAAGGATGGAGGTACTTGATTCACAGGGTCGTGGCATATCCAATCATAAAATCTCATCAGAAGAGACAAATCTCTCTTGCTGCTTTAATTAAATAGGATTGAGATCCAAACGATGTATATTTCAAACCATAGTGCATTTATTTTCTGGGTTTGTTTTTAAGTGGGTCCACCCATCAAGGAAATTCTGATTAATCTTCAGACCATATGACCACATTGACTACTTAAAATATATCCCTCAGGGTAAAATTCATTATTCTTGACTCTTATCTTGGGGTGGGGAAAATTCAATCAAGCAATGAAAACCTACCTCTAAACACAACATTAAAAAAAATTATCCTTGGAAATCTGAAGGGAATAGGTCTTAATAATTGGATGATATGTAATGCCTTTGTAAATTGGCTCTGAGGCATTAATTTAAGTAGAGTAATTAAGATTTAACAGAAAACAGAAGCTACTTTCATATGTCATTTTGAAGGCCATATGATCACATTTTATTTATAAATGCTATAATTTTAATTACCTTTATCTTATTTTCCACATCTAACTTCTATGAAGAATATAATGCTAAATCCACTTTCACTTGTATAAATGTGTAAGATCAAGAAAGCCTATGGATGCAAAATTAAGCAAGTGTAAATATCAAGGGTACCTCAAAGGGTCATTCAGATTGTAGAAGTGAATTAAATTAGAGGGACCAGAAATCAGTTTCAGTCATTTACCTATTCTTTTGGAAGGCAGATGGAGCTTTCAAGATGTTTTCCCCCTAATATATAAACACACACAAACATTCTCCTCTCTTGAAACCTTGACATTTGAGTTAGATAAAACTGAACTCCCAGAGGAAGACCTAAGGTTATGTCTCTTCACATCTGGATTTGGGGCCTAAGAACATGGGATCGAACAATTAAACTGTGCAGATGATAACGGGAATAATTATTTTACAATTACCTGAGAGCACTGCACTTACTGCTCTAATGAGTTTGTGTTTCCCACTAAGGTTTTTCTAGGGAAGCACAAGACCATTTCTCTTAGGTTTATCAAGTGGTTTCCATCACAAAACCCCAAAACAAAATTTTCTACATTCTTGACAATAGGTACATCATAGAATCTGATTATTTTTAATTTTAGCATGTCTCCTCAATGAAGGAAGTCACTGAAACTTCTATGTAATGGAGTATAAACACTAATGAATCAAAAAAACTTGGCAGCTCTCCCAATATTCCTCCTCCCTCTCCCCATTGACTTGATGGGTCAGATGAGACACACTGAATTCATGAATGGAAAAACCACACACACACAAAACCATGATCAGCCTCCAAAGAAACCAGAATAGCATTTTACCACACTAGAAATAAACAATTTAGATACTTGGAATATGTGGTAGCATGTCAATGACTTACTAATTTAGCCTCTTGGGAATCATTTCTTGTTGAAATGCATTTCTTACATTCTAGGAATTTTTTAAAACGTGGTGCTCTTTTCCATAATTCTCTATCCATTTAATGTGATTTCTTTTCTAAAATAACATTCCTCCCTTGTGAAATTTGACCTAATGGGCCAAAATAAACTACCCGACAATAGGAGCTATGCTGGAAGTGAATCCAAATATTTTAGATAATATAACAGTGCCTTTATTTTTCTAGGAAATTGATGTGGGCTTAATTTGGATAAACAAAGTAAGAAAAAACCAAGAATCTTGAGCAAACATAAACAAAGTTTTACGATTCAACTAACAAACAGGGGAGGGGACTTCAGAGAGGCTTTTTATCTGTAACCCAATATATTGTTATCATGGTTGCCAGAAAAGCCACTTTGAGGAGGAAAAACATGCTAAATGGACCCGTGAAATCTTAATTACTAGGTTTATATCGGAAGATCTTTTTTCCTTTCTAAAGCTTTTTATCTTGTCTTTCTACAGTCTCCCTCCACCCTTTTTTTTTTTGCAGCTCATCAACGGATGCCAAAGTAATCTCAATCAAGCAAACTATAATTAACTAGCAACTCTCAACAATTAAAGTAATACCACTAGCCAGATCAAAGATAACATTTGTATTCCAAAAGGCCAATAAGGGAGGACGTTGTGGTCTCAAAAAACAGCTTACCCTAAAATAAGCACTGTTGACTAAGAAATCCCACCTGAAAATGTGTTTCTGAAGTCTCCCAAAAATATTTGAGAAATTATTTTCAAGACAAGCACATCTCTAATTTGGGAGTCTTCCCATTTCCATTCCCTTTCACGCTACCCACTCGAAACCAAGCTTCAGCGTACTCTCTGAATTTTATTATTGGTGATTGCATTTTTTCAAATATATTTTAAATGCTTCATGAATAATGGAATCCATTACTTATGACACTGAGTCTTGCTAATGCCTTGTAAACCCAAATATGGTTTTAACTACAACATATTTTCAGTGGTTAATGAGCATAAGGATCGTAAATGAATTTGACTCCACCTAGAAATAAAAGGAAAACAACTTCAGGACTGCAATCTTTTGCAGATAATAATGCGGATTTGACACGGTAACCAATCACTTTTATTTCGTCCCATTTTAGTACTGACGCAACTTCCTTGTCTTGCATTTTGAGGAACAACCTCATTCATAAAACATTCAGCTGACCAAAAGTTTACGGCTGAGCAAAATGAATGATTCCTAATTTCAATAATCTGGCAGAGTGGGATTAAATGGCTAAATCAAAAGTGCTTTCTGATATGGGAAGAATCTTCAGTTCTAGACTCTGGATCAAATACCATATTTCTGAAGTCATTCCCTCAGGATTAAGTTAGAAGCACTGTGGTCTAGTGGAAAGATCACAGGGGCCTGGGAATCGGGGGACCTGGGTTCTAATCCACCACTGTTCTATCACTTGTCTGCTGTGTGACTTTGGGCAAGTCACTTAACTTCTGTGCCTCAGTTTCCTCATCTGTAAAATGAGGATTAAAGTATCTTTTCTCCCTGCTCCTAAACTGTAAGCCCCACCTAGGACAGGGACTGTGACCAACCTCATAACCTTGCATTTACCTCAGCAATGATAGAGTGTTAGCCTATAGTAAGCACTCGCATATCATAATTGTCATTACTATCCTGATTTTCATATTTTCACTTTTTTAGAAGTATTCATTTAAAGTAAAACCTCCAGTTAAACTGCAAACTGAAGGATATTGACCCTCAGAAGGACCTTGGCTTGACTGAACAACTTGATCCACTTTATGTTACTTTGGGAGGGAAGACAGAACCACAGAAGTACTACTGTTACAGGGGAAACGTCTTTGAAAGAAGGTACTTAGGGAAGTGTTTGAAAACTAAACTCTGATTTCAAGTTTTTGGGCAATTCTTCTGAGTAGTTTTCAGAGGCCAGTCTGAGCAACTAATTGCTTCTGAGTCTTCAGTCCAATGTAGAGGGCATTTGCAATTTCCTCAACAGGAAAAAAAAAATACTCCCCATTTTTTTCCCCACATTTGAGATGATAGGAACATTCCTCAGATTGCTCACCTAGTCCTAACCTGCAAAGGAACCAAAGCCAATGGGTGCTTTTTGTTTTTTTTAAATGAGCCAATAGCTTCCATGTTTCAAAATGGAACCGTCAAATATCCAGCACCTACTTATTTTTCACATGTAGACAGGTTTCCTATTTTCAACAATAGAAAAAAAGTTACATGACAGGTTAATTTTTGTATTGAGGCTATAGAACTTGGAAACATTTCAACTCATGGTGTAATAGTTTTGTACAACTGAAGAGATTCAGAAGAATTTACCGTTTACAACTTCGAAGACCAGTGAGCCATCCAGGAGAATCATTCCTTTCACAAACTATTTGTTCACCTACCTTGAGGGCTCAAAAAAGTCACATCCTCCAAAGTGTGGTTGACTGCGTAACAGAAAATGCCAGTCTCCCATTCTGGAAACCTAAATCCAGAGAAGCCACCATGCTTTTAAGTTGTTTTTTGTTTTTTTGTTTTTTTGGTTTTTTTTTTAGGAGAAAAGCACCTCTGGCAGATTGCAATCCGGTCCCAATGGCGATAAATGGACTGCATATGACAAGCAGCCCTCTCCCTAAAATCATAAACCTGCCCAGTTATTTGAAACTGAGAAGGCAATTTTTCTGGCAGGTTCTGACCATTTTCTCCCAAACTTAACAGCTAAATATAAGCTACGCTTTTACTTTTTTTTTTTCAGCAGCCCAGAAGAGACCTGTTTTCACTGCGTCATTCTTTTTGGGTCGACATCCCCAAGTGTTTTTAATGAGTTAAATAAAATAGACACAACCAACGTTTAAGAGCAAATCCCCTAAGAAATCATATTCACCTGCACTGATCTTGGGCCTACCAAGCAATAGATGACCCATTCTGAAAGCAAATTGGCTTTTGGATCCAAAGGAGATCGTCTGGGCTGAAGGAATATTTGTGGGGGCAGGGTGGGAAGGGACTCATTCTTAGTGCCGGGCAAAGCATCTCCAAAGTGAAGGTACAAAGGCTGTATTCACAAGAACAGTCTGACATAGCAACCTGAGTCACGTACTAGGGGAAAAGTACAAGTTGAATTTTCATAATTCTCAAAGTGAAAAGGGGAGCATCTTCAAATTCATTTAATGGTCACTAGGTTCTTGGAGTTCATAAACATTTCATTAATGGGATTTCTATCTGCCAGCGAACAGATCACACCCAGTTGAAATTGTGGTTCTGCCAATAAATCGCTCCTTGGGGTTACTGGCTAAGGGCTCACTATCATAACCTGCAACTTATGAGGGGCAGAGGACCCTATGGGTAGGGAAAAGGGAGAAAAATGCATGCAAAAGAGAAAAAAAGGACAAGGACTTCAAAATATACACTTCAAATGATAATTAATCAAGATTAATTTCTCAAGAAAATGCCAAAAGTAAATTCAATATTTTAATGTATCTGATTATCTGAACCGAGACAGTGAATCTGATCATTTATACAGTTTGACATTCTCAATGTTGACTGAACAAGATTGTGTAAAGGGTGCTTGGTCACCCTTTTGAGCAGATTCTACCCCAGTTTTGTGTTGTGTTTCTGTTTTTTGTTTTTTTTTAATCTCAGCTGTTTGAAAAATTGGCTACCACTGAATCTCTCAACTCATCAAACTTAACAGGGTAGGAAAAGGTTCTAGCACCCTAGAGGAAAAGTTAGTCGCCCGCAAAATGGATCATAAAACGTAGAATTGTCTGAACGTGGGAGAGAGAACTTGAAATGTTTCAGAAACCACTTAGGACTTTTCAACCTTAGAGTAGACAGAGTTTTCTTTGCACACGTACTATCACGGACACATTACAAGCGTGTTCCCCGAATCGGAACGGCCTCTGTCAAATCTTATTTCCTGATCAGGAGTTTTAATAGGGGCAAAACTTGAGGCCAAAAACTAAATGTGAATTTAAAAAATATATATTTGGGCTTAAATGGAATTCTAGAAACAACAGTTTTCAGCCCACTTTTTTTCCCTCCACTCCTTTGCTTTCCACCCCCCCTCTTTTTTCATTGATTCTCCTTTCTCCCTATGCCCGGAGGACCTGCCCCAAGCCCGGGACTTGGACAATGCCTGAGCTGATAGAAACTTTCCCTTGGAGATTAATGAGGCGGACCTAAATGGGCCATACTTGGCTCGCTTTAGGAATTCCAGCGCTGTCGTCTTTCTCCCATGTTTAAAAAAAAATCAAAACATAAAAAAAACCCAAATAATAATACAAAAAGCCCCGCCCAGGTTCACACGCATATTACCCCGTGCCTAGGGGCCGAGCCCCACCAGGTGACGTCCAAATTACCTTTAATTTCGGCACTAAGGGTGCACCTGGCTATTTTATTACTTTAAAACGATCCCTCCTCCGGTCGGGGCTGAAGATTTCCAAATTCCAAGTCGGGCTGGTGGGGGAATTTGGGGGGGGGGGGGATTGAATTGGGGAGGGGTGGCTGGAGGGGGCTGAAAAGGATGCGGCAACAATGCCCGTTCACACCCAAATCGACACAGGCAGGCGCGAGCGCGGATGCAAATCCCCAGGCGCGCACACACGTGCACACACGTGCACACACACACACACACACACATATACAGGCGAGAGCGCACACATGCACCGGGTCAACGCTGGAATTCCCCGGGAGGAGCGAGCGGGACCGGGGAGGTGGAGGCGGGGGGCGGGCGGGGTCCCGGCCGGTCCTTTCCTGCGGGGCCAGGGCGGCGGCCCCGGCCACGAGGGCTGCCCGGGACCTCGACTTACATTCGGTCGGACACGAGCAAGCGGCCGTCGACCATCATCTCGGGGAGAAAATCCAGCTTGAAGGAAGAAGTCATGGTCCGGGCGGCGCCGGCGGGCAGGAGACGGGTCCCCGGGCTGGGCTGATTCCGCAGCTGGGGCTGCAACGGGGCCGGGGCTCGTGCTTGCAGCGGGGCTCCCTCCTGCTTGCAGCGGAGCTCCTGCTTGCAGCGGAGCTCCCTCCTGCTTGCAACGGAGCTCCCTCCTGCTTGCAACGGAGCTCCCTCCTGCTTGCAACGGAGCTCCCTCCTGCTTGCAACGGGGCCGCCGCCGCCGCTGACCGGAGGCGGACGGGCAGGGACAGGTGCACGAGGCCTCCCCAAGGCAGCCACCCAAACCGGCAGTTGTCACATTCTCTCCCCCTCTTGTTTTTCCTCCAATCCCCTCTGAAATCTACTGCTGAGGCAACTGTCTATAGAGCACCAGGTGCTGAAATAGGAGGCGGAGCTCCGGGCCCACTGCAGCTACGGTTTAACCCCTGCCCACCCGGCTAGGGGTTCACCCAGAAGATGCAGCCCCACCCCTCTCCCCCCACCACCCCCCAAAAAAAGAATCAGTGGGAGAGAAATAAACCCCACTGCCCTGGAGAGGCCCCCAGAAGCGGCCGGAGGGAAGCAGAAGATTAGTCACCTTCTCCCATCGTTCTCTTGCACTTCCAGAGAGCAATCTCCTACAACTACAAATTAGTTTATTAAACCTCTCCACTAGAATCTTCTCATTTCAACTCCAGGGCCTGCCGTTTTTAATCACCTGATATAATGGGGTTAGACTTAGTGCAACTTGGCCGTCAGGGTGAAAAAAACAAAAAACCCCACCATCACCACCAACACCGAGCCCTCCCAAATTAAGCACAGAGTAAAAGCCACTATTTGGGTCAGATTGAAATGTTTATCAGTAGGATAGGACTGCCGTAGGTTGAAGGCTGGTCAATAATTTGGAAGATTTCCTGTTTCCATAACGGACATACCTACCTCCCCGAATCCACGTCCTTATATCAGAACTTGTCTTGGAAATGTATGGAAAATATTTCTGCGCAAATAACACTTTTCTCTTTCTATTCTATTGAAGGCACTGAATCACAGATCTCAAAATAAGAGGCATTATGTCGCATTTTCTAAGAGAATGACAAAGCTCAAGGCGTTGTAAGCACTGCAGGCAAAAGTATCTAAAAGCCACAGGGTGATTTATGCAAAATTCTCAGGATCCATAGCACAGTATCCATTAATGCCTAAATACCAATTTAGATTTGTGGAAAGATTAACCCGCAGGACAGTAAAGATGGCAAAAGCCCTCATCAATAGGCAAAAGTGGGTGAAGTTATTTATACCAGACAGTACTGGGGAATTGCATTTTTATGTCACGATATTCTCCTATCGTGTTTCCGGCGCTGCTTTCGGTTAAACCCGATGCAGACGATATGTTTCAAAAAGGAAGGGGAATCGTTTTAGAAAATGCCATTGGCATCAATTTCCGATATCAACTTATCATTTCAAAATGCATGTCACAAAGCCTCCTATAAATTCACATTTGCCATTTGGATACTCATGAATTATCATTCAATTTGCCTTCGAAATCTACCGAAATACAGCGCTTTAAATGTACAGGATGTCGCTGACTTCTTTCCAGAGGAGTTTGATTTTTCTTCCTCTCATTGAACCAAGGGTTAAAACGACAACAATAACAAACTCACAGAAATTCTGATTAGATCTTTGGGCCACAGAGACTAGGATTTCCTTTGACAAAGACAAAGGAGGGGTACAGTCACAGCACCCAAAGAGTTAACAAATTATATCACATGTTTGTACACTGCATTAAAGAGTCCCCCAGTGGATATATAGGAAACCTCAGTATAGGAAAGAGAGGGGTGGTGTTTGCATACAAGTCATCTTCTCATACATGTGCTGAGAGGCCTGACTCCTCTGGTCTTCAGAGAGGACCCCATTTTAAGAAGCAGTTGCATCTGAACCAAGCATGGGTACCCTCCATTTTCTGGGTTTAGACAAAGGAAAAGATGTCACCTATCAAAAGGCATTTGAAAGTCAAGGCACCGGGTGATCTAGGTTTGGGAGAGAGAACAGGCCTGGAATGGTCAGCTGAATCCATACCTAGAAAAACTGACTGATCTGATTTCCTTCAGGGGGAGAAACACATCTGGCATTTGACCTCATGCCTCCATGGTACTTAATCCAGCCTAGAGCTGGTCGACCTTCGATTTTCACAGTGCTGTCTCCGCAGAGTGGCCAGGTTGAGGATCAGGGTAATGAATTCAGAAAAGGACTCCCTGAACTGAGTCCTCGCCCCCTTCACACTCCTCTTTCTCTCCTCTACCTGCCACTCCATTGTCAGGCTTAGTAGCTAGATTCCCCATTGTTCATCATCACAGCCCCAAAATGATACAAACTGGTATGGATCCTTCCAGATTCCAGTGGGCAAGTAGTTGACTGACACATACATAAGACCCCTGACTTTCTTTGGCTTCCTTTGTAAAATTGAGGAAAACCATAATGAAATATTCTTATATTATTAAGAATAATGAAATGTTACACACTGACTAAATAGAGGGGAAAAAAAGCAACAACAACAAAACTTCCTAAGCAAAAATGCTCCCTCTTGAAAACAAAAGAACGCAGCAAACCCTTCCCCCACGAAATTAGCTTTTGAAAAGGCAAGCGGAAAAAATAATCCACTGGTGAATGAGAGGCATAAATTTGCCCCTTCCTATAAGGTGGAAAATGCTTCGTTAACATACGCATTCTTTTGAAATATTTATTTTACTTTTAATTGCATGTGAATTAGCTGGAAAAAGCTGTAGGGAAGCCCTCTTACTGATTTAAGCCTTCTCAGCAGTTTGTTAAATTCTAGTCTCAAATCCCTTGAGGGAATAGTGGATTCAAAGCAGCTTTTAATCATACTATAAGGAGGGTGAAGTAGTATGTAAGTAGGTCATAGAGAAAGCATTACAAGTGCATAGGTTATTGCTTTATTTAACAACTACACTGTAACACACTTTTCAAAGCACATTTGCTTTTGCCATTTAAAGTCAGAAGCAGGACCAGGGTCAAATACAAAAGGAAACCCACTCTATAAAGGATACAGAGACGTGAACCACGGAAAGCTTATGGGGTGTAGCTGAATTTGAATAGTTTGGCTTCCAGATATATAAATGATGTAGCGACCGCATAGGCACTTGATGTAGGAGCCAGAGGGGAAGGAGAAACACATCTTAGGGTTTTCACAGCGGTCTCCCAAGTGCGGTTCTCTCATTTCTAATATCCATTCCGTTTCCATGATCACAGCACATACACAATAGCAGTTTTTAAAAACTGAATTTTCAAAAGCACTTGAGCTTTTAAAGAAAGACCCCTTCCCCCAACACACACATATGCACATACGCACACATACGTGTGTGTGTGTGTGTGTGTGTGTGTGTGTGTGTATCTGACCTAAAGCTTCAAGTCTCATTTTACTCTAAGCTTTGGCGGAAGGGAAGATTAAAAACAAGTAGCCTTGTGAGGATCTTTTTTAAATTTTTCATGTCACAATGAGTGGCCGGCTTCCAGTATTTTGGCAGTTGGAGTTTAGAGGCGGCTTGGTTCTACTGAACTGTTGCTGGATACTCTGGTTTGGGTTTTTTTAGCCACCGGTTCTTTAGGAAACCGTGAGATGCGAATGGGAGCACAGGGGGTGGGGGACATGATCCCTGAAACCTTATCAGGCTCATTAATCGATTTGGAATTAGTCTTTTTTGGATTCTATAGAAATGGAGCCATGCTTTGCTCTTCCATTGCTCTCTCCTCATTCCCTCCAAACTTCCTAACTTGTCCCCTCTTTAATCAACTTGCTATTCATTTCCCAAACAAAAGGCGAAGCGAGGACTGGAAGCACTTCAAGGGAAACTTTCTGCATAACCTCATTCCGTAACATGTCTTCCAGGCAGTCGAGGCAAGTCCATAGTGCTCTATATCTACTGAACCCTCGTAACTCCCCTTCTCATCTTCCATCCTGCAACCCCTAGGCCAACACACACAGTTTCATTTCCAGATTACCACAAACTTTAAAATAAAAGACACTCTACCAAATGTGAATGTCTCCTACCCTGCTTCGTAGGAAAGAACACTCCAGAGCGAACAATTCAAAGAATAAAATCTGTTCTCTGGTAACCTTTGTTTCTGCTAAGTGTTGTGGATATGACACTACTTTAGAATTAGGAAATAATATAACTGTGACTTTTGACGGATGAGGAAAGTGAGGCCCAGAGAAGTTAATGACTTGCCCAAGATCACACAGCAGGCAAGTGGCAGAGCCAGGATTTGAACCAAAGTCCTTTGACTCCAAGATCTGTACTTTTTATACTAGGCCACACTGTCCTTCTGGCTTGTGTCTGACTAGAACGTGATGCCGGCAGAAAGGGAATAGTGGATTCCCTTTGTAGGTGGGGAACTGGTCAGAGCATGAGTACCATAAAATCATTTACCTTAACATGAGGTTCTTCAAGACCCTGCTTTATCTCAAACCTGCCTGTACAATGAAACACCATGTCAAATAATCGTATTTATTGAGTGCATACTATGTGCAGAGCAATGTACTAAATGCTTGGGAAAGAACAATATAACGATAAAACAGACACATTCCCTGCCCACAGTGAGCTTACAGTCTAGAGGAATTTGTGGTATTGTAGCAGACAGCTGGTAGGCAACTGCTACAGACAGTTGGACCCAGGGTACGATTACAAAGGAAAGGCTTGTTCTCCTTGGAGAGAGATGTAGAGAAGCTCCAGAGGCCAAGAAGAAGATTTGCAAGCAGCAACAGATGCTGCAAGAGAACTTAACACTGTGACAAAAGACAATCTTGAGAAGCTCAGACTATGAAAGGAAAGTATCAGTTGTGTGGTCTTCTCTTTTGCCATATCTGCACATCTGGACAAGATCCTATTGTCAGCAACATGTTCTCTAAATACAAAGGCAGGGATGTGTGTTTATATGTTATTTATTTTCCGATACATGAATGGGAAGGGAAAACACACACACACACACGAATAATAAGGCATAGTTTGAAGTGCAGTCTTTCATTTTGTAAGGGGAGCATGATACAGCAAGAAAACGTTTTGGATCTTTAAAGGAAAAGATATGCTCTTGATTTTCGATTTTCTCCTGTACCCAAACACCCCAGTTTGTTATAAGACAAGTTTCCATTCCCCAGAGGGTGGAACAGAAGCAGAGGTCCTTATTATTGCCTTTAAAGCCCTCAATAAGCTCGCCCCATCCTACCTCACCTCACTAATCTCCTACTTACAAGCCCAGGCCATAAACTTTGCTCCTCTAGCGCCAGCTTACTCACTTGCCCCCAATCTCATCTATCTCACTGTCCACCCCTTTCCCTCATCCTCTCCCTAGCCTGGAACTCCCTCCCCCTCCATATGCCAGACCATCACGCTCTCTACCTCAAAGCATCACTAAAGTCACATCCTCCTCCAAGAAGCCTTCCTCGATTAAGCCCTCTTTTCCCCAGCTCATACTCCTTTCTGGATCATCTACGCACTTCAATCTGTGACCTTTGGACACTTGATATTCACCTCACCCCAACCCCAAGGAACTTATGTACATATCTTTAAATTATATATTATAACTCCTTTATTCATATTCATGTCTGTCTCCCTCTCTAGACTGGAAGTTCATTATGGTCAGGGAATGGGTCTCCTAATTATGTTGCACTGTACTCACCCAGGTGCTTAGTACAGTGCTCTGCACATAGTAAGTGCTCAATAAATAAGATTGATTGATTGATTGGATATTGTCTACCAACTCTATTGTAATGTGCTCTCCCAAATGCTTAGTGCACTGCTTTACACACAGTAGACACTCAAAAACAGCATTGATTGATTGACTCTATTATCTCTTAGTGTTATGAGGATGACCTAAAGGCAATAATAGCAGCACATCTACACCCAGCCACAGAAAAGCTACAGGATTAGTTTTCCATGTGTTACAAAACCTAGCTTCATTAAAAGGTTTTGCCCGCACCCCTGGCTCTTCATTTCAAGCCAGAATCCAAACATCTTTCCCCCATCATATTTTCAGATTCAAATTTTATTAGTGGAGCTGATTTTGTTGAAACAATGTGCTCAGAGCCATTTGGAACGAGAAAAATGGGAACTAAAGGGGAATTTCCTATCATTTCCAGCCAATAAATTTGAAATCCACATGAATTTTAAGTACCTAAGAGAATATCTGACTTTGTGGCCATGTGTTTGTTCCTGGCCCATTCCAGCTTCATTAGCAAGTATCAAAAATAAAGGACAGCGCTTCTCAGAAGCATTTTTTTTTAGCCACGCCATGAAGTGATCATGTAACATAGCCTTTTGCAATCAGATCTCTCTCGAAAAAATTACAAAATATGAAAAGATATAAGCTCGGATTTGAGAGTTAGAACTTTCCACCTTCCCCTTTCCTGCATTTCAATTCTAATGGAATGGCAGTTTAAGGTTAGGTTAAGGTAATGCCCTGAACTCCTTTTCATTTATATTGAGTTACAAAAATATATCATTTCCTAAAACAATTAAGCAAGATTTTGTGGCAACATGCCAGAGCCTGCTATTAACATCCCATTTTATGTTTTAAAGCTAACCCCTCTGAAAAGGCACTTCCCCTAGATTTCATTATGCATCCTATTTCCAAATCACCCTGTATTCACACTAATATTCAGTTGTGAATTTATCTTCCTTTAGAAGGGTCTCTTGACTGAAGTTGGTGCTTTGTGGGTACCTTCAAATCATCTACACTGTAAGCTAATTGTGGGCAGGGAATGTGTCTGTTTATTGTTATATTGAACTCTCCCAAGCGCTTAGTTCAGTGCTTTGCACATAACAAGCACTCAGTAAATATGATTGAATTGAATCCAGGAATTCAGGCACAGTGCTAGGGTTTTCAGATCTCTCCCTTCCAAATACTGAAAGCACCAACTCTGTGCTTCCTCCTAAAGAGGTGGGGCTCCTTCACCCTCCACACGGAGCAAGGTGGGGGCGGCTGCAGATTGAACGAAGCAGCCGGGGCTTATCTGGGAGAGAAATCAAGGACGCAGCTTGCCCTGGTCCGTGCTGAGTTCCAACCTAGGAACAGCTGCTCTATTCAGAAGGCAGGCAGCAAGCTTCCTTTCCTGACTCTGCTGGGGATAGGCAGACCAGAGGCCAGTCTCAGTAAAAAGGGATATGTGAGTTCGCAAGAAAAGTGAGATGGTGAATGGAGAGAAAGAAGCAGATTCTCAAGTCTGCCCCTGGGTTTGATTCTAAGAATGCCCAGATCCCCCTCCCAGATACCTGACTTCTTGGCAACACGGTCTTTTAGGGTTTCAGAAGATTTATGAGCAAAACAAGCAGGTTCTTATTGGATTTTTCTACGCAACCACCGTCAGTCGTATCTCTCAGAATGGGGTCATCAGTCCACCAGAGTTGCCTTCTCCTTTTCTGAGAATCCACTTTCCAAACACACATTCAAGTGGATCCATCTAAACTGGGAGAGGGAGGAAATGAGAGATGGGTTCAAAGCCCTAAAGGGGACAATGAACAGCTGCAATTGGGAGGAGCCGGTAGACACGATTTGAGTCTCAGCCAAGGGGTAACAGGTGGGAGGGGATGGTGGGGAATGGGACCAAGAAAGGTAAGGAGACAGGGAGAGAGGGAGAGTTAGGGTTGGGGTAAAGGAAGAGGAGCAATAAACATGGGGCCTTTAGAAGGGGATTTTGCTTTCTGGGATTAGATATTACGGCCTGCCAGAGCCACTACTGTGTCTTAAAACATCTCTAGAGGTAGCAAAGATCAATTTCTCTCTCTCTCTCCTCTCCCACCCCCACCTCTCTTTTACGAACAAAAACACTTTGATGAACTGTATGCTCATTATAGGCAGGGACTATGTCTGTTTGCACTTAGTACAGTGCTTTGTACAAAGTAAGCACTCATATATAATTAAATGAATAAGATGAGCAGCAAGAGCTTTGAAGACACATGCATTAACTTTACCCAGACAACACACTAATCTCATGCAATAGCATACATCTAAAGTGTGGCAGACACATCTGAATTGGCAGCTGGAGAAGGGGAAAACTGCCATTTTGGGTTTGAACAGGTTGAAAGTCCCAAGAGAACTGTGTCTCATGACTGCCAAAGACTCCAGTGGGTGACTTCAGAATCATCCCATAGAACTCTCTAACAGACCAAGTTGACCTTGGGGGAAAAAGCAGAATGTTCACATCACAGGAATAGAATAGAAGGGGAAAGTTGTCAGAAATCAAATGATGGCTGCACCTCAAAAAAAGGGTTCTATAAAAGTGACAGGTATTAAAGTCATTATTATTCAGAGGGTAATATAACTGAACCATTAAAATTGCATGTGGGT
This sequence comes from Ornithorhynchus anatinus, assembly GCF_004115215.2. NCBI lineage: Eukaryota > Metazoa > Chordata > Mammalia > Monotremata > Ornithorhynchidae > Ornithorhynchus > Ornithorhynchus anatinus. The sequence goes on from NC_041740.1 coordinate 33,948,826, forward strand.
TGAAATGGCAGCAAGCTTTCTAGCATGGGATGTGTATTTTTTTCCGCAAGATGGTTCAAATCTCTGGTCATTTTTAGATAATTTGAAATATTCCCAAACTCCTGATTGGCTTTTTATTTAAGACAGATTTCAGAAAAGATTCCCCAGGGGCCAAGGGAAGGAGTAATGATTTTCCCAATTCAGCAGAGCATTCCCTACACTGGGAGAAGGGAGACGGAACCATGGTCAAGGAGTCAGGAGACTTTGCTTTGTTACTGACTAGAGGGACGGGAAGTCACTCAAAAGTCACTCAACCACCTCAGTTTCCCTTACTGAAAATGGGAATGCTAATCCCTGCCCTTTCCTACTTCTTTTTTTTTAATGGCATTTATTAAGCACTTACTATGTGCCGAGCACTGTAATAAGAGCTGGGATAGATACAAACTAATCAGGTTGGACACAATCCATGTCCCACTTGGGGCTCACAGTCTTAATGACCATTTTACAGATAAGGTAACTGAGGTACAAAGAAGTGACTTGACCGAGGTCACACAGCAGACAAATGGCAGAGTCAGGATTAGAACCCAGATCCTTCCGACTCCCAAGCCCATGCTTAATCCACTGGGACACATGCACCTCTCAGGAATGCGGAGGAGATGAAAGATTAGATGATAGATATGAAAGCATTCTGAGTTTTTAGGAAGATAGGTATATTTATAATAAATTCCGGTGAACAGGCAAGGCATTTAAGAACAATGAGAAACCCCTCACTGTTCTTTTCTCCTCTTTCAGTTTCCTATTTTATCTCTCATGTGGTTCATAAAAACAGCAAGGACGTTAGGGAGTCCAGAAGGTGGTCCTGAACACTTGGCCAGCTGCATTCATTTCAGAGTGGACAACGTGTTTTCCTACAGGTACAGCTAAAATGATTTACAATGCAAGCCACTGAGACACAAATTAGAATTTATAATCTAACTTTCAACCAGATCCCTAAGCCTTGCCCAACTAGTTCTCAAGAAGGATGTCCTACCTGGTGGGGATCAGTTGAGTGGAGAACATAAAAGAAGAGCTAATGCACACTGGACTAGGAGGCTTAGGCCTTGAATGTACAGTGCTTGGTGCCTAGTACAGTGCTCTGCAAACACTAAGCGATCAATAAGTACCATCAATTGATTGATTGACAGAAGGGCAAGGTAACTCTGGGACCCAGTGAGGCAGCAAAGATCCATTTATCTATCTATGTCTCTCCTTTCCCATTCCACCACACCTTTTACCAACAGAAACACTCTGATGAACCATAAGCTCATTATAGACAGGCACTATGTCTGTTTGTTGTTGTAATAATAATAATGTTGGTATTTGTTAAGCGCTTACTATGTGCAGAGCACTGTTCTAAGCGCTGGGGTAAACACAGGGGAATCAGGTTGTCCCACTTGGGGCTCACAGTCTTAATCCCCATTTTACAGATGAGGGAACTGAGGCCCAGAGAAGTGAAGTGACTTGCCCACAGTCACACAGCTGACAAGTGGCAGAGCTGGGATTCGAACTCATGAGCCCTGACTCGAAAGCCCGTGCTCTTTCCACTGCGCCACGCTGTTGTATTGTATTTGGTATTTGTTAAGCGCTTACTGTGTGCCGAGCACTGTTCTAAGCACTGGGGGTAGATACAGGGTCATCAGGTTGTTCCATATGAGGCTCACAGTCTTCATCCCCATTTTACAGATGAGGGAATGGAGGCACAGAGAAATTAAGTGACTTGCCCACAGTCACATAGCTGACAAGTGGCAGAGTCAGGATTCAAACCCAGGACCTCTGACTCCAAAGCCCGGGCTCTTTCCACTGAGCCACGCTGCTTCCGTATTGTCCTCTCCCAAGCACTTAGTACAGTGCTTTGTACAAAATAAGCTCTCACTTATCGAATGACTATGATTAGCAGCAAGAGCTCCGGGTTTCAGTAAATGAACACAAACCCATCAACTTTACCCAGACAACTCATTAATCTCATGCAGGAACATACATCTAATGTGCATCAGGCAAATGTGAACTGGGGAAAGACAGAAGTGCTACTGTCTATATTCCCTAGCGATATTATGGGTAATAATAGTACTGATTACGGTACTTAAGCACTTACTATGTGCCATGCACTGTTCCAAGCACTGGGGTAGATACAAGTTAATCGGAAAAGATGGGGAAAGACAGAAGCACTACTCCCTATATTCCCTAGAGATACTGTGGGCTATAATAATAATAATAATTATGGTACTTGTTAAGTGCTTACTATGTGCCAAGCACTGTTCTAAGCAATGGGGTAGATACAAGTTAATTGGATTGGACAGAGTCCTTGTCCCACATGGGGCTCACACTCTTAATCCGCATTTTACAGATGAGGTAATTGAAGTCCAGAGAAGTTAAGTGACTTGCTCAAAGTCACACAGCTGATAAGTGGCAGAGCTGGGATTAGAACCAGGTCTTTCTGACTCCCAGGCCTGGGCTCTTTCCACTAAACCATACTGCTTCTCTATCATTCCTTTGAGAATACCCAGGGGGTGTTCTGGGCCAGGAATGCAGCATCAACTTCTGAAGTGGTTGGATGAGGGGAGAACGTGCTGGTGAACTACAGTGCCCACAGCCAACTGGGTACAGATTGAAGACTGGGCAGAGTTAGTGTTCCACTATCCCACTTACCCCAGAGGGAAGATAACCGATCAGTTTCTGAGAGGCACCACTATACTATCGCTAGTTGGCTTTTAGGACAACTAGAGACCAACAGCTTGTCAGAAAATCTCAACACACTAGTTTCACATGACCTGGGAAAATGTAATCTGAGCAGTTGGAGGTGGGAGGCGTGGCAGAAATGTAGCTATAAACCAGAAGTTTCTTCCTTACCATGACGAGAAGATTATAAGGGAGGCAGCAAGTATGCTTGAGCTGGGTGTCATGAGGCTTGGAATCCACACCCAGATCTTTTTCTGACTCGGATGGGTAATCTTAGAGAAGCAGTATGGCCAAGTAGAGAGAATACAGGAGACCTAGGTTCTGATGCTTGTTCCACCACTTATTTGTTGTTTGACCTTAGGCAAGTCACTTCACTTTTCTGGGTCTCAATTTCCTCATCTGTAAAATGGAGAGTTAATACCTGTTCTCCCTTTCTCTTAGACTGTCAGCGCTGTTGGGACAGAGGCTGTGTAGCATTTAGCAAGCACTTAACCCCATTATTATCATTATTATTATTATTATTACGTAACTTATCTGAACCCATTTCCTCCCAGAAAACAGGGAAAATGTCACCTGACCCCTCCACCTCACAGGTAATGCTAGAAGGATAAAAAGAGATACTAAATGGGGAGGTACTTTCAATTCTTATAAAGGCATCATGTAAGTCCCAGGCATTTTATTTGGGGGAATTTTAATTTTTATTTCCTCTCTGGGCCTATTGACTAATCTTGTTTCTAAAACTCCAGAGATGCATCTCTACCCCTAGCAGCCAATCTTGCAACATGGTCAAGTAGAAATGAGATGCAGAGGCAGCAAATCGTGCTACTCGAGTAATGCATGTCATTTTAGGCCCAGTGACATCCTCTCTCAACAGCTGCCATTTTCAGTTACTTTTGATCGAGCTGACATACAAGTAAATATGTTGGAAGCAGTAAAACAGTCAAAGGGAGAGTGATGGCGAAGATAAATAACACCTCTGCCTGATAATCCCTAATGACATTACAGGATGCAGAATGATTTGGTGAAACAGAATGTACCTCATCTAAAAACAACACTTAACTAGCATTTCTGACCCTGTTCTGGAATCATGATCCTGGGACTAATTTGGGTGGTAATGTGAGGATGACAGTATGACAATAGCCGAGTGGTGGCAGGGTGAAAACACCACCCCTTTCTACTCCCCCGGCCCCCCAGAAATTTTCCAGAATTAAATCTCTGGAGTCTAATGGTATGGGGTTTTCAGGAGTGCTCCAGCTCTGACACTTCATTTCAAATCTTAATTGGTGACAACATTCTAACTTGGTGTATGTTTTCCTTCTCCAGACACTCCTGTCAGCTAACTAAAATTCCACACATTTTTAATCTTGTCCGTTGAATGAAGTGCGGCAGTCTCTCTGGAATAAAAGTCACCGTTAGCAATCTCAAAATGGGCAGGGAACGTGCCTACCAACTGCTGAACTGTATTTCCCCCAAATGCTTAGTATAGTGCTCTAGACACAGTAAGCACTCAATAAATACCATTGATTGATTGTTACTGAGTGGGGGGAGGCAAGGGAGAGGGGCCTGGGAGACAGAGGAGGAAGTAGAGGTTAGACTAGGAAAGCGCCTCCTGAATTTGCAAGCAATGGAAACAGTTTGGAACTGAAAGAAGATGAGGAAAGCCCTAGGAGCCTCTCAAAGTGTGGAACAAAACTCCACGGAAGCTAATAAAGATGATTCACAAATCAGGTCTCTGCTGAATCGCTTTGCTCACATTAACATCTGAGGAGAAACAAATGAATACTGGAGAGGCAGAAGGTGCTGAAAAAGACACTGCATTCTGTTAATGATTTCCACAGAAATCTCTTTACAAGCAACTCAGTTGGATGTTTCTAATTTCCACACCAACAGTACAGCACACACCAAAAAAACTCAAGGCATGTTTTTCATCTAAAAGGTCTGGCACCTCAAGCACTCCATGAATGCTCAGCTTCTTCCCTTCCCTCCTTGGCATTTTCCACTAAGGTTTCATCAACTTAGGTGTTTCCAGGGCTGTAAGCAATGAACTTTCCATCAGCTGCATCTTCAGCTAATTAACCCTCCTGATTACAATAATTAGTATTGATTCACTCCCTGAATGACTTCCTAAGTATTCAAGCACAATCTGCACTTACTATAAAGTTCTAGATATGAATATTAATTGAATGTTCTCCTTTGTCTTTCAGCCCCAAAGGTATAGTTTGCAATCTTATATACTTAAATTTGATAACAGAAACACTTCAGGTTTTATTATAATTTAACAAAGAATATTAATACAATGGGGTTAGAGACAGTCTGTTGAACACCTGGGAAGTTACCCAGAAAGCACATACGTAAGGATGCTTGAGGTACAATTTTTGCATCCTAATGCCGAGAATCATTTCCACTGTTGAAATCTCCTATTCTGTCTTCTCTGCTAGGCTAGACTTCAACCTATAATTCTTTTTGGCATTTTTATGGTTCATTCTTTGGAAGAACCGGAAACAGACCAAGACTCCTGATAAGAAATGGCTGTTATCTCTTGTCACTGCCATGGAGAGAAATGTTGATGAGTTTATCTCCTTCCGAGCAGTGGACCTCAGTCATTCACCTCTGGGAGAAAGCAAGGGCTTAATATGGAGTGCAGGAAGATGGATCCGCTCCTGAAATATCTCAGAAGCGGGCATGAGTTATAAGCACTGCAGATGCCAAGCAGAGTGAGATCTATCTCACATGCCTGGACTGAAGAGGAAACCCAACACATCTTAAAGAACCAAATGGACACTGGGCAACACTGGAGAGCTTGATTTGCAGGTTTCAAAAGTTCTTTCAGTCTTGCTGTATGGGATGTTAGCAAGGGTAATGGGAAACGGAAGTCTTCTGGCCATGAGGAGTGTTGCCTACTGTGCCTCTTTTTTTCATGCCCCACCCTGACCCACGGTAGTACTGGTTGCCAGGAACTCCCGGCTTGGGACATGGCTCTAGATGCCAGAATGGAAGAACCTGGGCACATTGGTGCCATAATGGTCAACAAGAAGGGCTCTTCAGCTACCTTCAAATAATTAAAGTCCCTGTTTAGCGCTCAGTCTGAAAGAAAGGATCAACATCAAGACCCCCAACATCAGATATGTGAATCTCCTATCCTGGCTGGGTAACATGAAAAACAGATCATGGCTCAGCGATAAGAACTAGGCAGGACTGAACTCACTCACTGAGGGCCAGTTGATGTTTCTGCAGTCACTATCAGGAAAGAAGCTTCTTGTCTGGGGAATGCTGACAAGGTACTCTATTAAGCTTTGAATAAAATGTATTCATCTTAATTCAGTAGATGTTAACTTGGATGACCTACAAATTGCAAGGGTTAAAAACATATTTCATAATCTCTCAAATTTTAGCTTAACCATTTATTTCCAAACCTCCAGGAGATAAGGGATCCCTTATAAATGGGCATTTTCTCCTTCATAATGTTTCAAATTTACAATCAAAATACCTTATTTATATCACCCATATTTAAAAAAATGAACAAGGTCTATTCTGTGATGGAGTGTTTTCAAAATATATTTTTTTTGCCCTTTGCAAAGGTTTGCTCCTGCCTTTTCATTGATATTCCTTTAATTGCATTTTTTAAAAAATGAATTGATCTTCACCTATTCATTTTAGCACAGAATGCAGAAATATTCCATCAGCTACAGCCTTTAAGGAAGCAATTTTGAGCAAATTATAAATTATTTACTTGATATGAAAATGAAAAAAGTTGCAGACATTTTCACGGTTAAGATTAATACATTATGCCCACTAAATTAAATATTTTAAGGTATGAATACCAGCTGCACTATATTTAGCAGAATAATATAAACTGTTTAAGATTTTGAAAGTTACAAAGGCATAGATAGACCTTTTCATTCCATACTTTTATCTATCTGTTCCCTCTCACAAGGGGTGCACACTTCTCTTGCAAAGCCGAAGACTTTGAAATCCATAAAACATTGGTTTTCTTTCCATAATGCTGTGTTTTTTGAAGGAATTAAAAACAAATCAAGAATAAATAACAAAACTCAGCAATTTCTGTCCATGGAGATGTCACACGGCCACAGGAAATATTGCACAGTTTGCAATAAAAAAATTATGCGGGTGAGAGTTCTTTCACTTGTTCCCGGATTTCTAAAATATGTTCATTTTCATTTCTTGATTACAAAAATGGAAATAAGGTTACATATCCTGCCTCACAATCATTTTTTGATCTTTTAAACACCTCTACAATAACCCAAAGTCCACCAAGTAGGCAAACTTGAAAAGACCAGGCATTGAATATAATAGAGGCTGGTTTGACAACCAGATATTTGCCAGATTGATAATGGCATTACAAGCACTTGCAATCAATAAGTTTTCTTTCTGTAGTTAACCAAGAGGTTAGCAATAAATCTCAAACTTAATCCAACTGACATAGCTGCAAAATGCAAAAAGCTCTATGTACAGTGGCTATTAAATTAAAAAAGCCAACACAACCACAAGTAAGCAATACTTAAAATCCCTCGTTCTATATTGCCTAGATAAACAAGATTATGAAAGACATAAAGGGTGTTGAGGAAAGAAAAAGAAAAAAAAACCAGACTAGACATGCATTAAGCTAGTTTGACAGCTCCATTGTTTAGCTGTCCCATTGTCAGACCCAAAGATGTATTCAATGCTACAATGTCTGCTAGCAAATAAACAAAGGACTACATTTTTCAAAGAAGGGTGCCAATTCTAGCACAATTCCCGCTCTCCTTTCGAAAAGGTTAGCCTGGCTTGCTCTTGTTATATTATGGAGCAGTAATGAAGACGCATGCAAAGATGTATATGTGCCTGTCAGCATAAAGGCACCCAGAATCCCATGCACATACATCAGTCCACAAACACAGGTAATATTTTGGCGAACGGAACAAAGTGATTCAGACCTGATTGCACAGAGGACTGTCTAGGTAGGCTAAGTCCGGATTAAAGTGGTATTTAGAACACTAGTCTAATATGGAGTCTCCTTAGCCCTTTTTCACGATTATTCCATGCCCAGTACACAATAATGAAGTGAAAATATTGCAAAAGAAAAGAGGGATGAAGACTCAGATTCAGCTTTTTACAATTTAAGCTGCCAGCTTTCCTCAGACATCAGCAAGCCACCGTTCGATGTGCTTTCAAAAGGTAACTAGTACAGATATTTCTTGTACATTGCAGTCTTCTTTCTTTTTTCACTCTCCTTTAAAATAGAGAAAGTACTTGGTATAAAGAGTGGTCACTGTTGTGGCGGGTCCTGGCAACTAGAAAGCATACATTATAAACAAAGAAGACGATAACATACCTTAAAAGCAGCTCCTCATTTCTCATAGTAACAGCGGATTTGGGACAGCGCATGCTTTCTACACCGATAGTCTCAACAAAAGCCAGTTCAGAAGTGCGCTCAAACATCAATGCCACTGTAGCAGCTTACTAATGGCCTCTCCCTTTCTCTCTCTCTCTCTCTCTCTAGCTCTCTCTCTCCCTATTTCTTTTTCTCTCTCTGTCTCTCTCTCTCTCTCTTGTCAAAGGCTGAGTGGTGAAGCAACGGGGCCCCTGCCGATTCACTAAGCAGAAATAATCCTCTCTGACAAGTTATGTTGTCTGGGCATATTTTACATTAATGCACTGGGCTGCCTATAGGGGTCTTGTTTGCATTCACTCTTGCTTGGCTGGTATGTGTTCTCCTAATTACCATCTAAAAAATTAGAAAAAAAAGGGGGAGTGAGAAATAAATCAATTATCCTGTTTCTTGTTCCGTTTGGCAGTGGGAGATTGATATTTTGTTTATTCTGTAAACTATCGCCAAACACACTGAATTACTCAGGCAGGTCTGTGATGGGCTTGCACGCTTAAAAAAATTTTTGTCTGGGTCCCTTTCTGGTACGCTGAATTCCCGTTGTGACGACTCCGCTCTTCTGCTCTCGTTTGACGGAGGGGAAATCATAAGAAGGGATCCCGGGGAAGTGGGGAAGAGGGTGAGAGTAACTTGGGGATGGCATGGGCTCCTGTTCACCTTGCTGATCTGGGGTCAGCTGCTGAGAAGGTGGGTGATGCAATCCCCACTCAGCTCTGTTCTACCCCTGGCAAGAGCTACAAGAGGGCCATTCAGAGTGCAATTAGTGTCCATTTTTCAGTGGGGTGAGGACGAGTTGTTTTCGGTGGAGAGATCACGTTCTTTGTGCCAACAGGGTGTTTTTTTAACCTAGTTCATATTTTACTTCTCTGCAATGGACCCCAAATATTTTAGGAGACCTACCCCACCGAAACCCCTCAACTCAAAGGAAATAAAGACTACTGGTGAACCCTGACATTTTGAATAGTGGGGTTTATGAACGAGCAAACAAAGACTCTGGCATGGGTGGAGACAACAGGGAGATCATTCACTATGCCCTGAAGGGCCCGTGCTTAGCTCAGTGCATCATCCGGGATTGAGGCCCGGGGTGGGAGGTCCAGAACACGACATACCCATTTAAGCTTCTTCCAGTACCTTTCTTCCTAGGAGTTTAAAGCCCATCTCGGACATCATCGTCTTTAGTCTCACTGACTCTGAAAGCCAGCAATACACCTAAGCCTGTGGTTACCCCAAAATGTAAGATTGGAAACCTCCGAGGCTAATCTCCACCACCCTATATTGCACTTGACCTAGACCGGCTGCTGGCCCAGTATTCAATCTGCAAACCAATAACTCCTCCGAGGTTTTCTGATAATTAACTGCCCATGGAGTAAGGTCTCAGAGCAGTGAAATTATTTAGAAGAAGAACAGAAAGTCCAACTTCTTTTGGGTTGAGGATGGGTTTGGGAGCCAGGTGGCAGAGGAACAAGGTGGAGTGTGGTGGGGAAGGTCAGTAAGCCAGGGGATACTCAGAAAAAAGGGTGTTTTGAAATTCAAAATCCTCCTCGAAAATGGAGATGGTGAATGACCAAAGCTAAGGGACTGAAGAATTCTTAGCTTTATTCCTCTAATGTTCGACGATGAGCACCTAGGCATAAGTCATTTAACCTCCCTGTTGCTCTTTTTGCCCCTGCAATAACACTAATGTAGGTTAAGGCACCTTGAGAGTTCTGAATGAAAACTGATGCGTAAGTGCAAATATTAGTACTAAAGTGGAATGAATGGACTGACATCTGCTGTGGGATTCCAGCTATTAAAGAGAAGTCAAAATGAGCTACAAAGATATGAAGCCCTTTTCATTCATAACATTCACAGAGTTGGGGAGGGCAGGGAGGAAACTGAGCTAGAAGAGATTATCTAGTCCTTCCCCCTGCCTCCAGGCTCCTTGTGTTTCCTTATTTTGGAACTGGGGGCCAAATAGTAAGGTCATAGAGCAACATTAGATAATACGAACCAGCCAAAATACCTAGTTGGAACCTGGGTGACTGTCCTCCGACTTCTGATCCTGCTCCTTTTCTCTATCACTGTCCAGGCAGCGACTCCTGCTCCCAGAACTGGCTTCGGGGAGCAAACAGATGAGGCAGTCTCCTTAGGCTGTACCATCAGGGAGGGAGGCCACAGGATGATAATACCCCTGGAAACTTCCCAGAGTGCATCAGTGTGTAGTAGCTCATCTAATGGGAAACGCTGGCATGGAATAAACTGCTTAGATCCAGATTACTTTCTACTCTTGATCTAGATGTCCCTACTGCCCCCTTTACACAACACTGCAATCATTCAGTGGTATTTATTGAGAGCTTACTATGTGCAGAGCACTGTATTAAGCACTTAGGAGAGTAGAATATAACAGAATTAGGGGACATGTTCCCTGCCCAAAATGAGTTTATGGTCTATAGGACGAGCTTATGGTTAGAGGAGGGCAATACTTCAGTGAGCCATCTTTTCTTTCCTCTGTTCCCATGGGGTTATGCCTTGTCTGAGAATGCCCACAGGCTACCTATTTTCAATAGGTTGAGTCCTCCTCATTTCAAACAAAAAGGTTTGGAAGTACAGGTGTCGAACATAGAATCCAGACTTGCAATCTGTTATTTTAGTTGTGGCTATGCCAAGCTTATTGCATTATCGTGGGCAAATGACTTCACGCCTCCATGCTTCAACCCAAATCCCCATCCATGGCTGACTGATTCATTTACTATTTATTGAGAGCCTGGAGTGCGTTGGGTGCTTTACAAAACACACAGATGAAACCACTCTGACCTTTGAGGAGCCTTCGGCCTTCTGAACGCTATGGATTTTAAAGTTGTAAAGGACATTAAAGGTGGTGGCAATACCCTTGAAAGATGCCAGTTGTTCATTTTCAGTGAGTTCTGTGTTAGGATGTCTCAGGTATGTTTTCTGATCATCATATTTTGGCAACTAATTTTCGGGCTCGATGGCATTCACAAAAACCAGACGTCCTTTGTCTACCAAAGAGGTAAAATTGGATGTTCTGTGCACCACTCAGACTGCACAACATGTAATATCATATGGAAAGTTTTGTGGATATCCACTGGGTTGGGGGGAATAGCTCTCCACAGTCCACCACTTCCTCCCAAGCCACTGTGTTCCCCATTACTGCTTCTGAGGTGTAGGATTTGGTGGCAGCAAAAATACTTAAAGAGCTCTGATGATGAATTGGTACCAGATGGGAGAACAGACCACCTTAATCCTGGAAGGTTGAGCATGAAACCCAGCAATCTAATGCAATCCTAAATTTTCCTGAGTTGTGTGTGTATATGTGTGTGTGTAATAATGGTATTTGCTAAGCACTTACTCTGTGTTAAGCAGTGTTCTAAATACTGGGGCAGATACAAGGTAATCAGGTTGTAAACAGTCCCTTTCCCCACATGGGGCTCGCAGTCTAAGTAGGAGGAAGAACAGGTATTTCATCCCCATTTTACAGCTGAGGAAACTGAGGAACTGAGATGGTATTTTTTTAATGGTATTTGTCAAGTACTTATTCTGTGCCAGGCACCATACTAAACACTGGGGTAAATAAAGGCTAATCAAGTTGGACACAGTCCCTGACCCACATGGGGCTCACAATCTCCACCCCCATTTTATAGATGAGGTAACAGAGGCACAGAGAAGTGAAGTGAGTTGCCCAAGGTCACACAGCAGACAAGAGTGGAGTCAGGATTAGAACCTAGATCTTTCTGACTCTCAGGCATGTGCTCTAACCACTAGACCATGATGCTTCTCTACATGACTTGCCTAAGGTCATGCAGCAGACAAGTGGTGGAGCTGACATTAGAACCCAGTTCCTCTGATTCCCAGGCCTGTGCTCTTTCCATTAGCCCTTACTGCTTCCAAATATATACACGAAAGGACAGGGTTTGGGTGGGAAGATAAACAGTTCTGTTTTACACATTTTAAGTCTGAGGTGACTGTGGGACATCCAAGTCTTGCAGGCAGGAGGAAATGTAAGACTGCAGAGAGAGAGAGAGATCCGGACTGGAGATGTAGATTTAGGAATCATCTGCATAGAGGTGGTAGTTGAAGCCATGTGAGTGAATGATTTCTCCAAGGGAGTGGGTGTAGGTAGAGAATAGAAAGGGACCCAGAAATGAACCTTGAGGGACACCCACAGTCAGGGGGTGGGAGGCAGAGGAGAAGCCTGTGAAAGAGACTGAGAATAAACAGGCAGAGAGAAAGGAGGAGAACCAGGAGAGGACAGAGTCAGGAAGCTTAAGAGTTGAGTTTTAAAGTCCACCCAGCACCTAACCCTAAAATGAAATCCAGAGAAAATATATGGGTATGTAAATATCTGCTATTTGGCTCAGCTATTTATACCACTTACATTTAAAACTATTTATAAATACAGTTATTTATATATTTTAAGAATTTCTGGTCCCACCCTGCCAGAAACAGAATCAGAGCTGATGACTTTCTGCTGTATCCTAGTTGTTGGATTTCAACATTTACACAACAAGCTGAAGGGAGGTAACACTACCTCTTAGCACACCAGGGTTACATAAGGTCAGCTGGAGGATACTTGCGGCATCTTTAAAAGTGACTCCTACAAATGAAGAGCAGAAACAGTACAGTGCCTGGCACGTAGTAAGTGCTCCATGAATATTATAATTGTTAATTATTAAACTATGAGAGCTGGCCTAGATGGCCCCTGATTTGGGGATCGCCAGCCTTGTAGCTTAAAAGAACATTTTTGGAATATGGAGAGACCAAGATCATCCCTTACTCCTATTTTTCAGTTTCAGAGAGCCATGGTTACCATCTTTAAGAAACAGAGCCACTGCACTGCAGCTCAACAGAAAGACTGCACAGCAGAATGCCCAGATAAAAATGTGGCCGTTGGCCAAAGTTCTATAAAAGCAGACTTTTTTTTTCCAGAGTTGGTGCCTGTAAAAGGATCCTTCTCTGGGGTCCATCTTGTCACCTCGGGACTTGGGTTCACTGGGTGTATAGAAGTGTCTGAGATAGAACTCTGATAGGTGAGGGTAATGTTGGAGAAGCAGGATGCCTAATGGAAAGAGCCCAGGCCTGGTAATCAGGATTCCTGCTTTCTAATCACGGCGTTGCCACTTGCCTGCTGTAGGACCTTGGGCAAGTTGTTTAACTTCTTTGTGCCTCAGTTTCCTTATTTGTAAAGTGGAGGTGAAATACCTATTCTCCCTTCCACTTCTACTGTGAGCTCCAAGTAGGACAGAGACTGTGTCTGATCTGATAGTTTTACATCTACCTCGAGTCTTAGCAGTACTTGGCATGTAGCAGCACTTAAACGTACTAAAAGTTTTATTGTTATTATTAATAATACTATGAATATATTAATAAATTGGCAACACCAGAGGTGACAATAGGAAACCAAATCCAGTTGGTTAAATTATGTTCCTCTGTGCTTCAGTGCTCTGTCCTGCTGCTCCAGGGCCCAGCTGCTTCAAATCACTCCATTAGTCAAAAAATTGGCAGCTGGTTTACAAAAAGCAAAAACTCATCTCCGATGACCAAGACCTAGCCTAATGGCAATTCAAGCCCGTGTGCATAACAAGTGCTCCCTGGGTTTATCATAATCACTGGCAAACGGCAGCTACGGAATGGGAGGCAGCAAGGCATCATCCAGCAAGGCAATGGACCGGAAATTCACAGGCTGGCTCAGGGATGGGCTTTCAACCAGGAATTGGAGCGTTTGCCCTTCTTCCTGCTGGGCTCCTGGCTTGGACGCCTGCAAGGCGGGGGGGGGGGGGGGTGGGCGGGGGGGGGGGGGGTGAACCCTCAGCTGAGTGTCATCACATCCTATGGGCCACTTCATCCAAGTAAACTGAGTTGGAGCCAACCCAGGGGTGTTTCCAGGGGCGGGTGGAGCCCCTGAAACTTGCTCCTGCACCTGGGTACAGAACATGAAAATACCATATATAAAGGCATTTGCTGCCATATCTAATAATGATAACAACAATAATAATAATGCTAATTATGGTATTTGTTTAGCGTTTACTCTGTGCCAAGCGCTGTTCTAAGCTCTGGGGTAGATACATACATCACAGTCTTAATACCCATTTTACAAATGAGGTAACTGAAGCACAGAGAAGTTAAGTGGCTTGCCCTAGGTCACATAGCAGATACACGGCAGAGGCAGGATTAGAATGCATGTCCTCTGATTTCCAGGCCCATGCTCTTTCCACTAGGCCATGTTGTTTCTCTGTACTGGACAGGAAGTCAGGAACCAGCTGAAAAATGAACTGGACAACTGACCACCCTACTTAGAAACCTCTCTCTAGCTCCTCCTGTCACAAGGGCAGTTCAGCTGGTTCATTAGAGCCAGACCTCAGGTTACCTGAAACCATGGTCCTCTGCCCTGAGTTACATGTCTCTGAGTTTGTGGGCCTCAGGCAATGGTGGGATATGTAGTCCTAGTCAAAGAGGACATCCAAGATATAACTACATGTCCCAGGAACATCTGGAGGCAAAGAAGTCAGAGTGAGCCCTGATGGTATTCCAAGGCAGGGGGCTGATGCTGGTGGGTGCTCAGGTGATGTGAGGGAGAGAGGGAGGGAAGACCAAGGGTGGGAAAGAGAGATGGAGGGAGGGGAGAAGAGACAGAGAGAGGGAAAACAGACAGAAAGGAGACAAAGAACCAGAGAGGAACAAAGAACAAGACACAGAGAGCAGGGAGATATATAGGGCAGCTCTCTACTGCAGCCTCACTATTCTCCTCATCCCCATCCCACACCCTCTGGGGAAGCATTCGATCTCCAGTCCCCAGAGTCCTCTGGTCCCTTCTTTCTCATTACCCCATATCTCCTCACTCCCCATTGACCTCTCTTCCCATTCTTACCAAAGGAAGCTTTCTAAGATTTGGCAGATTCTGGAGTTGCAGGCTAACAGCCCCTACAACTTTTCTCTGCCAAAATTTGGGGGCCCAATTAGTTACCTGTGAACAGTGAGGAGGACAAAAGGGCTGTCTTGTCCTGACTTTGTAATAAGTATAGAAACACCATGCCTTGACCAGCCTCCGGGCTTCCCTGAGCCACCTCCTGGCTCAGAAATACAGGCCCTAATCTCTGTCTCTCACCTTTCCACTTCCTTGCCAATACATCCCTTGATGAAAGCAGCAGCTTCAGCAGTTGCAAGTGAGGGGGAAGGGAGTCTAGGGATAAAATTGGTATGAGAAATGGAAAATAAAGGAGAACTGGGACTTGCTTTCCAAATATCAGTGCTTAAATAGATGTAAGTAGCATGCTACAAAGTCCTTGGAATGCCTTACAGATCAGCATTAATTCAATAAGAGGCATTATTATAAAGAGTAATAATAAAACCTTGTTAAAGACCACAGAGGCTGTGACACCAGTGACAAAGGGTTAGTGCTCAGCAACTACTTCTGTAGGAGCTGATAAAGGTCAAGTCTGGATAGCTAAAAAGAAGAAATTAAAAGAAATTATAAATAGAACAATGAATAGTCTAGTTGAAAGAATCAACTTCCATTTGGGAGCTCTCAGAATTCCCCAAATCAGTCATGTGCAATAACATCATGACCCTAAATAGGCCAACCAAAGCCCCCAGTCAAAAGGAAAAACAGAACTGGGCTTCCGTTTCTGGGTAACTCAGGTTTTGACCGGAGCTTGAAAAATGAGGTCAGTCCCGCTTGATTCCAAGATCTACCCAAACGACGGCAATGCAATGTGGCCCTGAAGGTCAGCCTGATGGATCTACAGCTTCCTGCAGCTGGCTACTGCAATGATCAAGGCACTCTGGACAGCAGGCAGTTTTACCCAAAACCCACATGGGCCATTCTTAGTGTTCTGCTGAGGAGGAGGAGATAGAAAAAGGAGGGGGAAAGTAGGAGAGAAAGAAAATAAAAGACGGTAAGAGGGCACACTTAAGAAGCATCTCTTACTTTTACTGCACTCTCTCAAATGCTGCAAACATGAATGAACTCCCTCCACTGCCGTTCCAAATTCTCTCCCTTCTGTTGCTCCTCCTGGTCCAAGGCCTGCTATATTGCTATGACTCGGCCTTCTGCTCCCCCCGTCTCCTGCCAGTCCCGGCGTCCCTGGCTCTACGACTGCTTAACCATTATGCGACACGAAAAAGGATCTTTTATTTCTTCCTTGGGAAGGGGCAATTATGTAGTGGGAGGTGCTATTTAAGTAAATAGAGTAGTTACAAGATGGTTAAGTTCTGTAGCATTCTAGAATTCTAAAGGGGCTGGAATTTTAAAGGTAAAAGTTTGGATCTCTATCCAGAGCAATAAAAATGAAATGCACTGCAGGGCTCATACCTTTGTAACTTAAATCCATATCTAGGTTCCCATAAACATGGGCTCCCATAGTTTCACCCCTGCCCAAAGCATTCATTCCGTGGGCTGACTGTCCCCAAACTCTGCCAGTTCTGGTTCCAGGTAGCTGATCTGTGATATCAATTGATCGAAAACAAATGAGGGTGAAAATAGCTTCATTCCATTTGAGGTGACTCGGACCCACAAAGCACAGGACATACCAAGAAGGTGGAAATGGCTGCATTCAAAATGAACTCCTTTCACTCTCTAACCTCTCCCTACCCTCAGGTCAGCTCCTCATCCCAAACCTTATTTTGGAAAGACAAACTGGTTTTCTGAGTTGCAGAGACCCCAATCTTACCCTCTACTCTGGATCCAGAACAGTTTCCAGAACTTTTAGTCTCCCCTGACCTGCCTCAACACACACAAAATAGAAGTCAGAGCACCTGGGTTTTAATTCCAACTCCGCCACTTACCTGCAGTGTGATGTTGAGCAAGTTGCTTAAGTTCTCTGGGCCTCAGTTCCCTCATCGGCAAATTGGGGACTCAGTACTTGTTCTTCCTCCTATTCAGACTGTGGGACCTGTTTATCTTATGTTTACCCCAGCACTTAGTACAGTGCTCAGTACGTTGTAAATGCTTAACAAATATCACAATTATGGAACCCAGGAATCCTTCAATCATATCTGCTCCCATCATGGCCCACTGAACAATATTCAAATACAATCCTCATCCTAGCTCCCTTTCATCAGCACCCACAATAGCTGCTCTCCTGTGCCCTCACATCTGGCCTTCTCTCTCTCTCCCCAGGTTCCCACAGGCAGGGCCCTTCTCCCTTCTCTCTGTAGTGGTCCTAGTTTTACTCCTTTCTCCACAGTAACCTCAGGAGAGGGTATATGTCCAAACCAATTACCTAGTTAGTATCTACCTTAGCACTTAGAATAGTGCCTGGCTCACAGTAAGTACTTAACAAATGCCATTGTTATTATTATTATTATCTGTATCCCCTGTTAGACTGTAAGCATCTTGAGGGAAGGGCTCATGTCTGTGGACTCCATCGTATTCCCCAAGCACATACTACAGTGCTCTAGTCACAGAGAGGGCTCAATAAATGCCATTTATTGATTGGAAACAGGTTCAGTGTTTTAAGAGGCTGGATTGGGAAATATTGATCAGATGGTAAAGTGGATAGGACTCCTGAGGCAGTGACATGACATGTGCATGAAGACATTTAAAAGGTTGGGCATGACACCTTTTGGAAACAACCTATTTCGGAAGGGATACGGTGAAGAAGGTGGGAACTGTTGGTCATGGGAAAAACTGGAGACTGGACACATGAGCCTTCTACATTTTCACTGTTCACTGAATCCTGTGGGCTGTTCGTTGTTTGTTTTCTCTCCAGTCATTTTTCCCATGCTCAGCACAACTCTGTATAGTGCTTCACTTCGCACTAATCACAATGACCAGCTATTGACTGAAGGAGTCTCTACCCAATTAATTTCATTCTCTTGCCTGCTAGAAACAAAAGCAGTTCCCTTCCCCTGTTCTTTGAGCTTGGGACCTAATATAGGATATTTTCAGGATTTAAATGCTTAGATTCTTTCTTTCTTTAAAAAAAGGGGGATCTAGGATGGATTTTTTTTTTAAGGGCTTGGATAGAAATCTTCAATTAAACTTACTGAACAATAAATTTTCTTCCAACATTTTGACTCTTGCACCTATAGATTGTTATTGTTTTTGAGGCTGGTGCAGCCTGGGGGACTATTTCCATGACTAAATCAAGGTCTCCCCTGGAAAGTTTAATTTTGAGTTCCTACCCATGCATCAGGAGAAGCAGCGGGGTCAAGTAGAAAGATAATGGCAATAGAAGTCAGGAGACCTGGGTTCGAATCCTGACTCCACCACTTGCCTGCAGTATGACCAGTAGGACCTTGGGCAAGTCACTTTTTTGTGCCTCAGTTTTCTCATCTGTAAAATGGGAATTAAATGCCTGTTCTCCTTCGCCTCTAGAATGTGAACCCTATTTAGGACAGATGTATGTGACTGCATGGTATCTACTCCGATGCTTAGCATATATCAGTCAATCAGTGATATTTATTGAGCATTTACTTTGGGTGGAGCATTGTATATAAGGACTTGGGAGAGGTCAGAGGTCCTCTGACTCCCAGGCCTCTGCTTTTTCCACTAGGTAATGATGCAGCTTCTTTGTTGCCTAAAGTGAGATTTCTGGGGCATGACTGGTGCCCAGGATTCCAGTACACCCCACATAATTCAGGTTTATGATCATGATTGTACTTCACCACCCCAAGAGGAGCCTCAGAATGCTAATGAAATCTTCTGGGAGTTTGGTCAACTTCACAGTAAGAAAAACTAGGAAACCGAGCTGAGAGCAGCCTTGACCAAGATGGCATGTAGCACAAATCCTGACTATCAATCAGTGATATTTACTTAGTTCTTACTGTGTGCAGAGCACTGTTCTAAGCAAATGGGGTAGTAAAATACAAGAGAGTTTGTAGACCTGCCTTCAAGGAGCTTACAGTCAAGTGGGAGGAGATTACAATTTAGTGGGGGAGTTTACAATCTAGTTTCATTATTCCTGGGCAAGGAGACCCTCACAATTTCCATTTGCCAGTGAGGCAAGGCCTGAACATAAGGAAAAGCTTAGCATACACTTAGGGAGTGAGAGGAAAGATGGAATGTAGAGGGTCAGGAATATGCAAGAAAGACACCTGCTTTCCAAATATACCGCTCTCAGTTGTGTTTCCAAATTTGCTTCAGTTCCATTTCCCATTTCCTGGCGGGCTATTTTTGGCAAATAGGTCATCAGGTCCTTTGGCCAAAAGACCAGCTTGGGACAGGGATATGGGAAGAGCTCTGCTCCCTGTATCTATCCTATGGAGCACAGGAAAAAACTATTCGTGTTACTGTCTTGACCGCTCATTTTAACAACAATTATTTACTTCCCTGACCGTGGCTATTGGGATGCTACAGGCATCTAGAGTGGAAATACTGTGGGGGCAAATCTTCATTCCCTGAAATTCCTATTGAATTGCCTGGGATAAAAAGTACAGCTCACTGGAAGACCAGCTTCAAAAATAAAATTTACAATCACTCAAGCCACCTAAGAAAACCATCTGCCTCTTGCTCACTGGATGCCAGCACCGTTAGGAGAAGCAGATGCTTAATTTTAAGTGTCTGGACAGCGAAGGCAAAGAACTTTGTCTTTAAATGGTTTAATCACATCATCTTCCTTAGCAAAAAACTAGCACAGATCTAATTATACATAAATACTTAGAGATAGTATCTCTTCAGATGAACAAAGCACTCAGCAGTTTTTAGTTGCCAATTTGTCATTTTTGATAAGAAATTTGGAGCTGGCTAACGGGAGAAAAGCAATACCAAGGGGTCTATCACACCCACGATTCCACCCTTTACTGCTGCTGTTGCTGCTGTTGTCTCCCTGTTCACACAATCGCCTACTGGAAGACTGGGGATAGATAGATCAAAGGCACTGTTTCACAGAGGCTGTAGGGGATGTACAAACAGAGGAAATAAAAACTCTGGGTCAAATAAAAAGCCCTGACAAGTCTTGGATGGACTGGATGCAACAGGGAGTACTACCTTTATGTTCTTTCCATTTTCCAAAACCTGGGGAAGTAGGATGGCTTATAGCCGTTGGGTTTGCCATCATGGGGAGATTGCCAACACCATTTCTTTCCTCTACTGCTCAAACTCTTCTGGAGTCTCTGAGGCATCTGACATTTAAAGTGCTAATGTGTTTCTGTAATAGTGTTCAATGTCAGGGGAAAATAAAGCCAACGACTCAACCCGCCTCAGGAAGGAGAGGAAAACTCAGCCGTGGCAATGAATTATGATTTTCTTTTTCTTCCTCCAAGTAACATTTCAACAGTGTTTTGGCCACCTGATGTGAACTGGGCATTGTGAACAAGGAGTTCAGAATAACCCACGTATTGTATTATTCCCGTGATCCAATGCTCCTCCTCGGACTAAATACAGCCTGGTGTCTGAGGCATTAGAAGTGAAGTAACCCAGACCCAGACCTCACACAGTTGCTCTGGATGCCCTTACTTGGGTGACTGAAGGTGACTTGGCGAGAGGTATGGGACAAGGTAGGGGACACGGGCCCAAAATAGCGTCCATCTTTTTACTTCCACTCCAACATGTATGATAAATGCTGGAGTTGGTGGCGAGCTGCCCAGGTGGGGCAGACGCTGAGCACGCACTTGGTATTTCGACCCTTGGGTAAGACCATGTCTTTCTAGCTTATTGAGTAGGGAGGAATCAGTAGACTTACTGAAGGCTAAATCTCACTCTCGTCCACTACAGTGCAATCAATTGTAGTATATTCATTAAGCACTTACCTTGTGTGCACTGTGCTCAGTGCTGGGGAAATACAAATAAAGCTGTCCTTAAAGATCTTCATGGACAGTGACTGTGTCTCATATTTCTGTTATACTTTCCTTTGTACTAGCTCAGCAGTCAGTCAATCAATCAATGGTGTTTATTGAGCACTTACTGTGTGCTGAGCACTGAAATAAGGGCTTGGGAAAGTACAGAGTTGGTAGATATGTTCCTTGCCCACAAGAAGCTTACAATCTAGAGGAGACAGACATAATAAATTATGGATATGTACATACAAGCGCTGTGCTGTGGGACCCTGGGTGGAGTGAATATCACGTCTTAATGAGGGAAATGAGGATTTAGCTGAGGAAGGCCTCTTGGAGGAGCAATGAACTGCACTCACTAGACCCTAAATAAATACTAATAAAACTCAACCTTTGCTTCTCTTGCCTCCATGGCCTGTCACTTCCTCATAGAAGAAATAAAATTAACTTGATAAGATACACTCTTCTCAAGCTTTGATTTCTAGTTCTTAGTAATTTATACTCTTCTGGATGGATGAAAATAGTTGAATGATTTGCCCTAAGCCTATTTCCAAGTAGCAAAGGCTGATCTGTCTGTAGTGGCCAAGGTTACTCTATCTTAAATGGTGGACACTACATATACCCTCTTTTAATCTGCTTAGAGAAGCAGCATGGCTTAATGGAAAGAGCCCGGACTTAGAAGTCAAAAGTCGTGGGTTCTAATCCCAGCTCTGCCCCTTGTCATCTGTGGACTTTGGGCAAGTCACTTAACTTTTCTGTACCTCAGTGACCTCATCTGTAAAATGGGGATTAAGACTGTGAGCCCCACATGGGACAACCTGATTACCTTGTATCTACCCCAGTGTTTAGAACAGTGCTTGGAACATAGTAAGCGCTTAACAAATACCACAATTATTATTATTATTATTAATCCTCAGGCACTTTTCCCATTCCCCTTGAGATCTCAAAAATAGTAACTAGTTTCTCTGCTCTCGAGTCCTCCATTTTCTCAAATGCCCCTGTGATTGAATTCACTCATTTCTTGGATATTCCTTTACTATTTCTTTCCCTATTACAGTTCGACTTTCCATTCTTCACTTGCTGGACAGATTTGTTCTGGTCTACTGTTGAAGTTAGGACTTCTATGTAAAAATGGATATGAAAAACACATTAAAAACCTTTGCTTGTTAATCAGCTTTCCCTCCCTGCCTTTTAGGAGGATAATGTTTTCTCTAGTTCCTCACTTTCGTCTGGTATAATTGAAAAATTTATTTGGTTGTCTTTTATGTCTCCTGCCAGCTGTGATTCCTCTCTAGCTCTAATTTTTCTAATCTTGGACTTACACAATCTATTTCTTTAGACGGCTCTTGAGTGATCCGGTCTAAATCCCACTTTGGGAACTTTCCCACTGCCCTTCAGGCCTCTGTAGAGTTCTGTGGTTAGCCAACTTGGCACCTTGCTCCCCGTCTTATCCTTCCTATGAACTGGTGGAGTTTGTTCCTGAGCCTGCAGAACTGTCTTTCTGAAGATTAGCCAGATTTCTTAGATTCCTCTGCCCATTAGACTTTCTTCCTCTAGTGCCCCGAGTCTGTGAAAATGTCCTCTCCTGAAGTCATCTTGCTGGTTTTTCTCTCTTCCCTTCCCTGAGGATCCTGAATTGAAAGTTCTTTAAGTTCTCATTCTCAAAGACAAGCCCTGGCCTTATGAGCATCGCAATGGCCTGCTCACCTTCAGGGCAGAGGCTTCCTTTGGCATTCCTTAAAAACAAAGTTTTGTGTCACATTCACTTAGATGAAGTGTCATGCATCTGTCACTGGAACTGTGCTCTAGGAGAGACAGTTTTGAGACTGCCAAATTCATTAGCTACCTTCGAATGCCTCTTACTAACACTGAACAAATACCACCCATGCACACTCATACACACACACCCCTTTGTGTTGGAAAACAAAGGGATGTTCTTCACTTTTGCTTGGTGCCAATCATCATGTGAGATACAAGCTGCTGTTTTATGCACTCAAAAGTTCCAATTGCCAAAATCATGCTTTCTCTGCCTAGACACTGAACCTCAAAAGGAATGCTGCCCAGAAAAAAATCCAGCTCACAAGCATAAAAGAGCCTCAACCGAGGTACTCTTTGTACCTGAATGCATTTCATTCATGAATCTATCAATGAAGGCCATCCCTCCAGTTGAGAGGAGAATTGTCATCCACAAAAGTGGTTTATTGGGGAGTTACAAATCCCCTGGGAAAGCAATCAGAATACCCTAAATGACACCCAAACAAAATTTTATCTGTTTTTTGGTTTACTTTGTTCTGACTTTTGCAGTTCTAGCCATGTTCTCATTCTATCCCCAAAAGTCCCCAGGAAAAATGCTGGGCTTGAGCCTAGCTTCACTCGGGATGAGGTTTTCGGCCAGTATTTTTGGTATCTCAGAAAAGGTCAATAGACCTGAGAACCTTGTGACTTGGTTTTACGTGCCTATATTAACTCCTGGAAATCTCAGCAGGTGGCTGGTTCCACTCAAGTTGTCCCCATATACTAGCTAAAGCCAGACAACTTCTTGCTCTGTGACATTCACTGTGGGAATATCTTATGAGAACCTCCTTTGTTCCATGTGTACTCAGCACTTGCTGTACTGCTAAACTCTGACATTATGTGAAAATGTTTCTGTTGACTGTACTCTCACTGGCTTTCATGTTATATACATTGATTTCTGCACTTCAGGTTTTCTTGTAGATTTCCAGATTGGTGGCCAAACTCTCTATCCAAATGCATCGTTACTTCCTTGAGGATCAATCGATCAATTGTATTTATTGAACACTTACTATATGCAGAACACTGTACTAAGCACTTGGGATAGTACAATACAACAGAATTATCAGACACATTCCCTCCCCATAACAAGCTTCCAGGCTAGAGGAGAAGACAGACATTAATATGAATAAACAGGTAATTTATAACATAATTTAAAGATATGTACGTAAGTGCTGTAGGGTTGGAAAAGGGTGAATGTATCTCCATTTTTCATTTGGAATTCCCATGACCACCTAATATGGTGTTTCATAGTCAGTAGGCATTCAAAAATCATGGTTGAATGAATAAAATAATGTATAAGATCATAGTAATCAACAAGAATTAATTGAGTCTCCAATGGATGCAATGTTTTAAGGGCTCAAGGGCAATTCACCAGTTGGATCGTGATTGTGAAACTACTCTTAGGCACTGGAAATTTTTGGATCTCTGCCCGGCTTACATTAACATGAACCTGGTTTTCCTCTCTCTTTCCCCCTTCTCCCACTCTGTGTGAAGAACAGGTTCTCTCCAGTTTACTTCTCTCCCTTGAGAGTGTAATCTATTCCCTTGTGCATAACAATAATAATAATTGTAGCATTTATTAAGTGCTTACTCTGTGCCAGGCATTGTACTAAGCACTGGAGTAGATAGAAGGTAATTGGGTTGGACAGAGTCCCTGTCCCACATAGCTGCTTTCACCGAGAGTGAGGGTGGAGGAGGAAGAATGTGAGGTTGCTTTCTCCTCCTTGGTTTCCATGGATGTTGCTACCCAAACAGGAGCCTTGGGTAGGAGGAGACTCAAGTTCAGTATAATTATTTGGAGATGCCACTAAATGCTTCTTGGGGGTAGGGAGCAGAGGAGGGTAAAATGCCATGCTGATGGAGAAAGATCTCATGAATCACAGTGAGTGGGTTAAAAAATGGAAGATGAGTTTCACTGAGAGCAAAGCAAAGGAGTTCTCCTAGGGAAAATAATCCAAATACAACTACATGATGATGATGATGATGGGTCTTGAATTTATTAAATCATAGGTTCATTGTGCCATGGCGGCCACAGAGACAACAGAAATCATGGGTATCATCAGGAAGGGAATGGAAAATAAAACAAAGGGTGGAGTTCTGCCACTATATTAAGGATGGCACACCCACGTGTGCCCACACCTGAAACTCAGTGGGTAGTTCTGCTCTGCTCACCAAATTTTGAAAAGGGCAAATCAGAGTTGGAAAAAGTACAGAAAAGATGATCAGAGGGATGGGGAAGCTTCGGTATGAGTATAGATGGTGGAAAAAATAAGATTTCTCAATCAGGAAAGATGTAGGCTGAGAAGGGACATGACTGATGTCTATAGAATTATGAAGGATGAGGAAAGGAAATACTTGGAAATGTTGTTCACTACATCCCATGACAGACAAGAGGGCATCCATTAGAACCTGAAGGTGGTAGGTTCAAAAGAAATAAAAGGCAACACTCCTTCACACTGCAGGTGGTAAGCATATGGAATGCATTACCTTCATAAGCTGTACGGAGTGAAAACATCAGCAGGTTCACGAAAGGTTTGGCTAAATTCATGGACACGTGATCCATTATAAGTCACTAAAAGGAAAGTTAGGGATGTATGTGGGAAAGTTAGGGATGCTAAATTTTACATCCTTAACCATTAGAATAGATGTCAAGGAGAGCAGCCATTACATGACAATTCCAAGTATTCTATTGCCAGAATTGGAGATGGAATAATAGGCTGGATGGATCATTAGTCTGACCCAGGAATGTCACTGCTTATGTTCTTATTACAGAACACCCTGCTCAAAAGAGTTTTACCCAATTCATATCTTTAGAACACCTAATTCGACTATGCCAAAAAAGTTCTTCCTACTACATTAGTAAATTAAATTTTTGACATGTTTCTTAGGCGGGCAGAAGAGTGACATCTAAATAACAAAAATTACCATCCAGTAAACTTTTCTTTAATGTTGTCAATCCCTACCCTCTTAATTGTTTCATTCTTCCAATAGATTGCATTTTCCTAATAGCAAAATCACTCCAGCTTTGAAAATTTAAGAGAAACCAGTTATTAATCATGGAAGAAAGGCAGACAAAGAAGAAGATACATTTTTACTGGGTTAAGGGCATTTATGTATACTAGTATTATTGAGTAATTACTATCTGCAGAGCACTGTACAAAGCACTAAGGGGAGTCCAGTACAATAGAGCTAATAGACATGATCCCTGCCCTCAAGAAGCTTAGTGTCCAGTGGACACTATGAAACAAGAAATATCTTACAAAGAATCATGGGGATGAGGAGGGGAGGGGGAAGACTTCACTTGGCTCCTGAACTCTTGCTGAGTATAACAGATTTAATGGAAATTAACCTGGTGAATTTCCTTAGGCTCTGCAGTCTGAAATACAGAGAATATATATGAAATAGAACAAAGTTAAAAAAGGGCTTTAAAATAAAAACCTAGTGATGACATCTTTATGCAATTTTTCAACAGAAATAAATGAAGAAAAATAAGGGAGAAAATGATCACTGCAACATTTATATGTCTTCCAAAATAATTTTTTTTCTTCTCTAGAGCATCAATTCTTCCTCCCAAACACATTTAGCGCTTTGGTATTTTGATCTCAACTGTGAATTATACACAGAAGCTATTTTAACTACAATTCTACAGCTCAATATATGGTAATTCAATAAAATGTCCTAGATAAAAGTGTCCAATTTTTACAAAACCAACACTGCCCGCATTGCCTCTTACACGGTTTGACAGGATAAGGTCAATGCCCATTGGCTGTAACAGAATGGGGAATGTCATCAGTGCTGCTATTGTCATGGTAACGTTTAAGCTCAGCTTTGTGAGTCTGCATTCATTGATCATGAGAAAGAAAGAGAGAGAGAGAAAGAAAGGAGGAGAGAGATGAAGGAATGTGAGAACTCTGACATGAAAAGTTTTAACTCGTTATCTTACATTTCATTTCAGTGGCATGAAGGAGGATTTAAAACACTGGGCAAGCTAATACTGCTAAGGGCTCCATGTTTCAGTCATGAATCAGCCTCCTACGCTCACCATCAAATATCTTACAAAAGAGATCTTCTTTAAATGGTTATCAATCATCAACACTGAGACAATATGTGCATTGTGATCAATTAAAACAAGAATAGTTTTCATTCTGGGTCTTACAAAAGGCCTCTTTCTTTTTTGTGCTCTTAAAAAGACAGATCAATCAAAAGAAACTTATGATAATGTATTACCATGCTGATTTAATTGTCAATTACAAGTTACTTAAGCGAACTTTAATGATCTATATAAAGACTTATTTTCACCCCTAATAGCTATTAATGGCTGGGTAAGAAAATGAAACCACTTTACTGAAACGTAAAGTGGAGGACTATTAAAAATAAGTTTTCAAAATGTTAAATATTTCTGCAGCGAATATGAACTCTTGTTCATTTCAGTGTTCCAGATTAGTTAATTCTACTGAAGCAGTACTTACTTCAAATCCTTTACAATTACATTTCAGACTTCTATAAACAGCTATAAGATAGATCTTACATAATTCCCAGGGACACTGCAGATTCTGAATCTGTAAAAAAGCCCAGCATAAAGTTTCTGACAAGTCAGAAATAATAACCAAGGAAGCAAGTAGAGAAGAAGATTGCACTTTCATATATCTTACCCCTACCTTGCCTCTCCATTTCTGTTTACCCTTCTTCATCTTGTGCAGTTTTCACTTGATACCCAGAATTATTGATACCCACTTTACTTGATACCCAGGCAAGGTCACATCTCTACCTCAGGTTTTCCATCCTCTCTCCAAGCCCCATGTGAACTCTGGGCTTCCTCATTTTCCTGTCCTACCTGGACAACAAAGATTTTCTACCTGGAGTTGGAGAAAACTGAATTCCATGCCAATGGTGGCTAGGAGAAGGGACCTGAGTCTTAACAATTAATCAGTGGCATTTACTGAGAGCATTTACTGTGTCCAGAGCACTATACTTTGAGCTTAGGAGAGTTCAGTACAATAGAGTTGGTAGGCAAAATAACTGCTCTCAGGGCCTTGTGTCATAGGTACTGTCTCCCCAAACACAGTACAGTAGGGGACCCCAGTGAAGCATGCAAGTTGGTACTGTTCTCTTCAAAGGGCAGTTTTATTTCTTTTGGGTTAGTGGTGGTCAGGAAATCCACATTCAAACCAGTAAGACTCATGACAGATTCCCAGGTTTGGGAAATTATGGAAACTGGCTGGTGTGTTGTTAAAAACGGGGAGGGAGATTTTTGGATGTTGGGGTTCAGCCATGCCTATTAGCAGGGGCTCAAACTGACCCTCAAACTGGAGGAAATTAGGCCAGACCCCAAATCAGTGAAGCAAAGGCATGAGAGAATGTTAACTAAAAATCAATCAATCAACAGTACTTGATGACGATGATGGCATTTGTTAAGTGCTTACTCTGTATCAAGCACTGTTCTAAGTGCTGGGGTAGATGCCAGCTAATCAGATTGGACACAGTTGCTGTCCCACATGGGGTTCACAGTCTTAATTCCCATTTTATGATGAGGTAACTGAGGCCCAGAGAAATTAAGTGACTTGTCTATTACTTTGTGCAGAGCAGGGTACTAAATACTTGGTTTAAATACTAATTCAAGATTGGCAGACATGATCCCTGTCCCCAGTGACTCTCAGTGCTGAGACCAAAACTCTGGCAGTAGATTTCAGAGCTTTGGCTCTCACTGTCACAAAATACACTGCCGACTTTCAGAGGAGTAGGGTGGGTGGACACAGCCCTTCATTTCACCAGACTGCTAGATTCTTTTTGAGCCAAACTGCAAGACTGCCCTTGGACTCGAAACATTACTCTCCATTAGTAAGACCTAAAAGACTAAAGGCACCTCAATGTCTTTGATGAAAAATGTTCAGAAAATAATTCTGAGTATCAAGTGAAAACTGCACAAGATGAAGAAGGGTAAACAGAAATAGAGAGGCAAGTGATAATGGCTGAGATCACAGAAGACCTTGGAGAAGACTGCCACTAGGAAAGAGACCAGAAAAATCTGCTCTTCTAGGAGGAGCCTTCAAGATGAATCAGTATGTCCACATTCTGCCTCTGGCCTGGAACTCCCTCCCCCTTCATATTTGTTGAGTGCTTACTTTGGCCAGGCACTGTACTAAGCACTGGGTTGGATACAAGCAAATTGATTTGTGCACAGTCCCTGTCCCATGTGAGGCTCACAGTCTAGATCCCCATTTACAGATGAGGTAAATGAGGCATAGAGGAGTGAAGTGACTTGCCCAAGGTCACACAGCAGACAAGTGGCAGACCAGGCTTTAGAACCCATAACCTTCTGACTCCTAGGCCTGTGCCCTATCCACTACACAACGCTGCTTCATATCCAACAGACTATCATTCTCCCCACCTTTAAAGCCTTATTAAGAGAACATCTCCTCCAAGAGGCCTTCCCTGACTAAGTCCTCATTTTCTCCTTTCCCATGCCCTTTTGCATTGCCCTTGCATTTACACCCTTTATTCACCCCACTCTCAGCCCCATAGAATCAGTTCATTATGGGCAGGGAACGTGTCTGGTAATTCAGCTATATTGTACTCTCCCAAGCATTTAGTACAGTGTTCTGCACATAGTAAGTGTTCAATAAATACGATTATGTACATAGCCATATTTATTTAATGTCTGTCTCACCCTTTAAGCTGCAAGCTCTTTGTGGGCAGTGTCAACTCTACTGCACTGCACTCTCCCAAGGGCTTTGCATGCAGTAAGCACTAAATATCATAGACGGATTAATTGGTTGTTAGGAAATTGATTGAGCAAGGTCAGATCCCAAACTCAATCTCATACAGTAAAGAGGGTTGTTTAGGAGAGTCTTTCTTCACTTTCACTTTAAACTCCTTAATCCCATTCCCCTTTTTGATCTGGCTTTTCTCGAGAGTCCAACCATTTTCTAAGATTCTTGTTGTTTATCAACTCTGTTACATTGTTACAGTGTATTCGTCCAAGCACCTAGTACAATGTTCCGCTCACAGTAAGTGCTCAATAAATGGAATTGATTGACTGATTCCTGACTCCTTCCCTCCACTGTAGGATGATCCTAAGTGTATAGGATACTATCTTGTAAGATCGCAAGTTGCTGGTTGGAAACTTGCCCCTTCCTCATTGTTTCCTGGGGCTAGGGTGATGGAATCTATGACTTTTCCCGCCCCAGTTACTGCCACCATAAAGGAAAAGTAGACAAAGAGAGAGGAGAAGGAAGAGGCTAGGGCCTTCTTCTTGGGGTTTGCTATTGGCTAAGAGGTCCCATCCGTAAAGGCTCTTGGGGTGGTAGGATGTAGCACTCCTCAGCATTGAGGTCATGCCCTTGGTTACATTAGTTTAAACATTTAGTATCAAACTCACAGGACTTGTATTTAAAACTTACATAACATCCCAGAGACTCTCTCGACAACTTGAAGAATCAACCTTTGGTCCCTCCACAACCTTTCCTGCTCATCCTGCTAAGTAGAGCTTTTAACAAGCAGTGAAATTAGAATTCAAGTTCCTCTCCTTAATCCAACTCACTCCATGGTAGATGTCATGACCAAAAAATCAGTGGACATTATCAAGCGCCTATTTGAGTATAAAGCACCGTTCCAAGAAATGGGAGTATACAACAGAAATATGACACATATTCCCTGGCCTCAAGGCACCTAATCTAACTGGGGAAACAGACAAAAATTATAGCATGACAGAATCAGAGTGAAATGGCCTAAACATAAGGGACCGAAGAGATAAGGAGAAGAAGCTAGTGGCCTGGATTCTCCCTGAACCTGATAATCAGTTCCTTGATTGCTGGGGATTGGTTGAAGCAAAACAGTTTCCAGGCAAAGACTCTGCTGCCTGAACAGCTTTAGATACTTGAATCATCCATTATTTTCTGTTTATTGTGGTGGCATCATTTTACTAGGGAAGCAACGTGGCTCAGTGGAAAGAGCACGGGCTTGGGAGTCAGAGGTCATGAGTTCGAATCCCGGCTCTGCCACTTGTCAGCTGTGTGACCGTGGGCAAGTCACTTAACTTCTCTGTGCCTCAGTTACCTCATCTGTAAAATGGGGTTTAACTGTGAGCCTCATGTGGGACAACCTGATTACCCTGTATCTATCCCAGCGCTTACAACAGTGCTTTGCACATAGTAAGCCCTTAACAAATACCAACATTATTATTATTATTACTAGGATCAAATATTTTCCTTGAAAAAAATCTTATAAACCTAACATAGTACAAATAATGTCATTATTATTATTAGATCTACTATTGCCTTTCTTTTATGATAGCTACACCTTCTTTAGTCCCTTAACAATTTAAAAATGATGAGGCCTAACAACTTCCGATTTCTATAAAGAAAGTGGAGAGTGTTCTTCTGTACCTTTGGTAC
The DNA here is from genome assembly GCF_004115215.2 of Ornithorhynchus anatinus. Classification (NCBI taxonomy): domain Eukaryota; kingdom Metazoa; phylum Chordata; class Mammalia; order Monotremata; family Ornithorhynchidae; genus Ornithorhynchus; species Ornithorhynchus anatinus. The sequence goes on from NC_041740.1 coordinate 33,979,804, forward strand.
AAGGCTCTTGCTGCAAAAGACTGTTTCTCTTGCTGAGTTTCAGAGTACTGAAATTTAGTTCCCTCCTAATCCTAAAATCTGAACATTTCACACCAAGGAAGACACTCTAAGAAGGGAACATTTTATTCCCAGGAGATGTTCCGGGTTTAAATATCCTTTGCAAATGTTTTGTTTTGAAAGATCTCAATAACATAGTCACGTATGAACCTGCCAGATGTCAACACCGTGTCTGCAAGTACAGTATACAGATCTCTCCCCCGACCCAAGACTAAAAAATGTTTCTCACTTACAGAGCTTTTGGAAATAGCATTCACACTGCACTGGAGCTGCTGGATTACTAAGTGTCTGGGTAAACACGTCTGAAAGAACAGATGTTCCATGCTTTAGCTTTCCCCTTCGATAATAAAGTGACTTGTGAAGAGGTGATGCTCCATCATTTTCCCACTACAATTTTAGAAAGGCGCAGGGATGATTTCACATCCTCGACTGCTTTGCTAAGTACGCACAAGACAGAGGGTTCAGGGCGACTCTTCTACAACCTACTGATGCCTTCAGGCAGGGCTTTGCAGGTGTTTGCCTATGGGAAGCTGTCGAGAGCCAGCAAATCAGGGCAGGGCTCCTGACAGAAGAAAATTAACCTGCAGGAACTTTTCAGGTGCAGGAATATTTTAGGGCCACAGCATAGCAGGGGAACTGTGTACAAAGAGAAAGTGCGATGACAGGAGCAAGCGGCTGTGATCTCTGGCTGAATCGAAGAAGGAGGAGCAATGTGGCCAGGAAAGGACAAAGCAGACACTGGAACTGGGCACAGAGGAGGAGAAGGAGGAGGAGGAGGGAGAAGTCAACCGAAGGGCTCCGGGGGGGGGGGGGGGGGGGAGGCGGCAGATGCAAATGAAACACTGTTCCAGACAGCAGAGAGAGGGCTGCTGGAGACATAGCCAGGGTGATTACCCCCGGGATCCCTGGCCCTGAGTGGAACTCGTGCAAATCTTTTGGGGCTCTTGCTTGGCAGGAGTGTTATCTGTGGGAGGATGGATATTTTTTAAATGTTGGATGTCCAGGTTTAAAATTTTAAGTTTCTCTCCTTTACGCTTTTTTTTCACCTGAACTTCTTTTCATGGTCATGATTCCTGATGGCATCAAGTGTCGGAGGAAAGGCCCCGGGCTTAAAGGTGGCTCAGTTTTGTTCAATGGGAGATATTTGGATGAAGATCAGGACCATATGAAGACTACCTCTGCCCTTCAAAGAGGGAAGAGTTAACAAGGGCTAACAAGCACAGGGTTTTGGGGCCCACAATTCAAGGGGTTGGTGTCATTTTCCCGAATGTTGGTAGGACTCAGCTGCTGCCCCTGCTGCTCTCTCTCTGAGAAGGAAACTGGCTATTCCTCAAGTCCCTGGGGAAAATGATTGTGCTATTTAATAATTGTGGTATTTCTTAAACACCTAGTATGGGCCAATCACTGTTCTAAGAGGTGGGATAGATAAAAGATAATCAGGTCCTACATGGGGCTCACAAGTCTCAGAAGGAATAAGGGGTTTTGAATCTCCACGCTGCAGATGAGCAAACTGACACAGACAGAAGTTTAATGACTTGTTAAAGTCACACAGCTGACAAGTGGCAATGCTGGGATTTGAACCTAGGTCCTGACTCCTAGGCCCATGTTCTTTCTACTAGGTCAAGATGCTTTTATGGTGCCTTGGAAATCCTCTGGAATAGTTCAAACTTGGCAAGAACCCCAGAATAGAGCTAGAGTAAAGAAAGGGAAGCAGGGTTGAATGATGTCAGACTCACAGAAGTGGAGCTATAGAAACAGGGAGGAAGAGATCAAATGTGGTCAACGCTGGCTAGGAAGAAGCATTTGAATTTGGATAACAGCCTTCTAAGACTGAGTGAGGAAAAAGAAAGGAAAACTGAGCTAATCCTAAAGTTCCATTCCTGAAGCAAAGAGGGGAAGATAAAGGATTTGGGCATAAAGAGACCCACCAACAATAATACACATGAGAGTAAGTAACATTTCTCAACCCAGGCACCAAGAATTACAATCGCTCCTCTCCTTTGCATTCTGGTTCAGGATCAGCTGCCACTCATTGGCAGTACAGTTTATGTGCCATTCGAGCTGTGCACTTCTCACGTGCCCCGTAGGCGAAGTCTAACAACGAAGAGGAATATATTATCCTTATACTGCAGATGGACAAATTGAGGTGCAGAGCATTTATCTGACTTGTCTACTGTTTCTCTCTCCTGCTTTCCTCAGAATCTGTAACTGCTGTTTAAAAGGCAAAGGATCTCACCCGTAACTGCTTAAATGTCTTATCAATTTGGGAAAGCCATTTGTGAGCCAGGGTGTTCTGTCATCACTGGGTCCTCTGCTTATAATGATGAAAAATAGTATTCATTTTGTTTATTTAGATTTTAAATTATACGGTGATCTGTCTTGGTCTTCGTAGGGCAGAATGTTAATATATGCATTTCTTTAAGGAGGAAACTGGTATTTCAAGCCATGGGGTAAAAGGGAAAGGAGCAATAAAATACCACTTCTTTTCTTATTCACTAATAGTGAATCGCCATGTAAAACCACATAGCCTGAGGGGCTATCTAAGTGGATTAAGTCTCAGGTTTGAAAAACCTAGACTTTCTGGAACCTCAGGTTCAAATCCCAGCAGGGTCCAGCTGGCCCTATATCTTTTCGAGTTAGATAAATTACATCCCAAGCATTTACTGTGTGGGGCCTTCCAAATGAGGCTTTAAAAACCAGGACCCTGTCTACATGATGGAGTCATTAAATACTCTCTGCTGTATTTATCTGAACATTTCAGAAAGGCTTACAGCTGCAGAATCTAAGCACTCTCGACTATAGTCTTCTTGTGAAAAGAGGTTTTAAACTGAGGAGACATGTTTGCACTATGTCACTGGGACCCAGAAGGACACTGAAAGGGTTTAACCTTAATGATCAATCAATCGATAATGGTATTTACTGAGCACTTACTGTTAGCCCAGCACTTTACTAAGTGCTTGGAAAAGTACAATACAGGAGTTGATAGACAAGATCCCTGTCCACAAGGAGCTTACTGACAATAATTGTAATTTATATACCACTTTACATGTGCCAAGTTTGGTCTAATGATCCACCTCTCCCTCCCCATTCTACAGAGGATCAGATGACACCTACGAGTAGAAACTTTCTTCCAGTCATAACTTACTCCCAGTCACATGTAGGGAGGAGCTGAGATTTACTAGGTCCTGGCTCCACTTGTTAAGGCATTCTGGATCCAGAGAGAGAGCTTTATTAATAGCAATAGTAATAGCATAGGGGAAGATGCAAGATGATCAGGTCAGACACAGTCCTTGTTCCACAATGGGCTCACAGCCTAAAGTAGGAGATGGTAGGATTTAATCCCCATTTTTACAGATGGGGAAAATGAGGCACAGAGAAGTTAAGTAACTTTCCTAAGGTCACACAGTAGGCAAATGGCAGTCAAGTTAAAAAGTCGGGTCCACTGACTCCCAGGCTTGTGCTCTTTCCACTAGGCCCTGTTACTTCCAATCCCTAACTTTAGCAGTGTGCTCTGTGATAGATACTGCCTTCATAAACTTATTCAACCGTCATTGTTTCACTCTTGAGTCTAAACTATACAGTCTCATCCTGAGGACAGAAAGACATGTATGAATTTCTTGGTTGCTCACTTCCCCCTTCAATATAATTTCTTTGTGGGAGGCTTTGGGAACAAATTAGACTGAATAATTCTGGGAAAGAGGGTTAATTCACACAAGAGGTCAGATCCAAAGGAAAAGGTATAGGATTTCTGAGAGAAGTGAATTCTGTAGTCTAATTAGAACAGCCTCATATTTACACTTGAGAGTTTCCCTCCCCCCACCCAGCAAAAATAATTCATTGGTAACATTAAAAAATAAAATAATATAAATTGCAATAATCATTCAATTTAGTACTAACCAAACCAAGATTCTGAATATCTCCTTTCTTCACTCATCTCTAAAAATGGGAGAGGGATAGTTCTGGAGACCTCCCTGTAAAACATTTTTCTTCTAATTATGCTGTATAAATAAATGCTCTTCAGCTCTTCCTTGTGTTATGCTATATTTTTCCCTTTAAGGCAAAACCATAAAATAAATAGAAATGATTCAACTCCCAAGAGGCTAGATTATTGAGTTAGAACGTTGTCCTACTCATCGGGATGATGAAGTACCATTTTTTTCCTCTTCTTTAGCAGATGGAGGAATTCTCTTCCCAAGTCCAAATAAATGTTTAAGGAGCCATGACTGGCAGCCAAATTGAGGTTCCGGACACTGGTATCAACCAACTTTCTGTTGCTAGAGTGGAGAACTCATAATGTTATCCCTATATTACTCAATAAACAAAGCTAATCTTTAATAGGTATTTCAGTATCATCAGTTACTTTGGAAAATAAACATGTTCATGGACTTAAACTACACATTATCTACTTGGAATGGCATCTTAAGACTACCCCTTCCTTTAGAATATTACATCTGCAATCCAGGGGTGGAGAAAAAGATACTTCCTTCAGATTCCTGCGGGAATCTTCCTCAGTATAGGAAACCTTGAATAATCCTCACATAGCTTCAGAGATGTCTTCATTGTCATCATCTTTAAGAAGAAGGTGTAGGCTTTGTTCTGTAGAGGCTCCCAGGGTAACTCACCATTTCCCATTGCCCGAACGATCCTAGCTAGCCTCCTTCTAGAACAGTTCCTGAATAATGTTGCTAACTCTACACAACTAGCATTACAGTGATGTTTCTGAAACTGAGCAGAAGACACAATCTATGGTGTGCAGTCAATCAATCAATAGTATTTACTGAGCACTTACTCTGTGCAGACCACTGTACTAAGCTCTTGGGAGAGTACAGTAGATTTAACAGGCATGATCCCTGCCTTCAAGAAGTTTATACAATCTAGCAGGTGATATAGACAACAAAATAGATTACAGGGAAGAGGAAGCAACAGGGAGAGGGACTTATTTTAGAAAGGAACTAAGAGTGGGAGCCAGAGCAAAGTGGGAGAAGAGAATGGATAGGTATGAGAGATAAAAGCTGATTGAGTGCTTTGAAACCCATTTTTGCTTGAAGTAAAGAGGAAAGTGTAACCCCTGAAGGCTTTTGAGCAGTGGGAAAACATATGCAGAATCTTGCTTTGGGGACATAATCTGGTCAGCAGAGTGACAGATTGGAAATGGAAGAGAGACTTGTAGCAGAGAAACCTGTGAGGAAGGAGGTTGATGCAGTAGTTGGATCAGAATATGCCAAATTACTAAATTGGGAAATTTGACACTGGTGAATTTAATACATTCACCAAAACTTTTAAGATTATGCCACAGAAGAATTGTTCATTGAATCAGCACTGTGTCTGATGTTTCCCAAACTTAATAATAATAATGTTGGTATTTGTTAAGCGCTTACTATGTGCAGAGCACTGTTCTAAGCTCTGGGGTAGACACAGGGGAATCAGGTTGTCCCGCGTGGGGCTCAGAGTCTTAATCCCCATTTTACAGATGAGGGAACTGAGGCACGGAGAACTTAAGTGACTTGCCCACAGTCACACAGCTGACAAGTGGCAGAGCAGGGATTCGAACCCATGACCTCTGACTCCAAAGCCCATGCTCTTTCCACTGTGCCACATTGCTTCTCTGATCCACTGATGAGGATACAAAAAGGGATCTGGGAGCCTTAACCATCAGGAAACTCTCTGAACTGAATCAGCGCTGATGTTTTAAGGACAGTGGTGTAACGGTGCTCTGGAGTCACACACACTACCTAGACATGCACACATCATAGACACACACAAAGGTCTACGTAATTATGTACCATAATGTACCACAATTTCTATACGATTACGAACTACTTTGGGTAACGTGTAGAATGTATAGTTCCTCACCAATAGGTCTTTATGGCCCCTCCCACATGTATGGTTAGGTGGTAGCATCACTACTGACCATCAAAGGTAACTCAATCTCTTTCATACATATTGAATGTAATTGCGAAAGAAACATGTCTTTTTCTAAGGCTGGAACTGTGAATCCAATTCATTCATTCATTCAATAGCATTTATTGAGCGCTTACTATGTGCAGAGCACTGTACTAAGCGCTTGGAATGTACAAATCGATAACAGATAGAGACAGTCCCTGCCCTTTGACGGGCACTCAGTCTAATCAGGGGAGATGGACAGACAAGAACAATAGCAATAAATAGAATCAATTGTTCTTTAAAACATACCTGGGAAATAGTTCTCATACAACTCACCTCTGAAAGTTGAGGCAAATCACGGCAAGGTAATTCCAATTAATCCATCAATTAATTCTATTTGAGGGCTTACTATGTGCAGGGCACCATATAAAGTTGTTCCCACTAGACTGTAAGCTTGTGCATAGGGAACACGTCTACCAACTCTGTTAAACTATACTCTCCCAAGTGCTTAGTACAGTGCTCTGCCCATAGTAAGCACTCAATGAATATGACTGCCTGATTGTTGCAGAGTTCCAATGTATTGATTTTGCTGCCCTTTCTAGTTGAAACCCACCCTTAAATGATCCTGCCTCCAAAATCTTGCTCAAAGCCTTCCCTGTCCCTGGAACGCCTTACCATTTCCAATCTGCTCTTTCCAAATTCAAAGCCCTTCTAAAATCACATCTCTACCAGGAGGCCTATCCTGATTAATTTCTAATTTCCAATTTATATACTTCCAGCTGTGCCATTCCCGTATTTCCACATCACCTAAGCATTTAACTACTTTCAACCTCCTGCAGTGTACATCTTACTCATCTCATTACCCAATCACAGCCTCATGTACTTATCCATTTTCCCTTCTTCCTCCTATCTGTAAATCATTTTAGTGCCTGTCCCCAGTAGACTGCAAACTCCTTGAGGTCAGAAATCACATTTACTTATTCTACTTTACTATCCCTAGAGTTCAGAACAGTGCTCCACAAATGGTAGGCACTTGATAAATATTTTCAAATGAATGATTGATCTCTAAGTTCAGTAGGAAACAGGCTAGAGAAACACTCCAAATTTAGTTTTTTCTGTCTTCAAAAAATAAGTCTGCTCCACATTCTTCTCTCTACAAATTTCCCCTGCCATCTTACAGGCGGCATCTCTGAGATGTTCCAAGGTTGGAATCGGTTTTAAGCAGGCCATCAAGGTAAAATGGAGTGTTAGTTTTAACAAATGATGAAGTGACAATGTTGCAATTAAGGATTTTAGCTTCTAGCAAATAAGGTGCAGATCTTCCCACGTAGCTGAAACCTTTAAAAAACTGGTAGTACAAAATTCACGCTATTTTTCTGAAAACGGAGTGGTGCCGAGATAGTCTCCCTCGAGCTGAGATCTCACCATATCTTAAACTCTGAAAGGTTGGCTGGAAGTAGTGCCAACCTGTTTCTGTAGCTAATGGAAGAGTAAAAGGCTGTTGCCAGTAAGACATAAATGCCAGGCTGCTGTAGTGGAAAAAAACCCCAAACCCATATTTTCCATGATGACTGATAAGTACTGTTTTTGTTCATTCATCTCTGTCTTGAGTTATTTTGGCGTAATGTGCCCTATGCCATACCTGTCTCAGTTTGCACTCTGTGGAGTGTTTTAGAGCAGCTGTGTGAAACTAGTCAGGGAAAGAAATCCTCCCATTATTGGGAAGAATGCACCAGCATTCACAGACCGTTTTGGGAGGTGGGGTGGCATTAGGAGCTAGGCCATACTGGTAAGAATTAAAATCTCACTTGCTCCTCTGCTAACAGAAAAGCTACCCTGGTGTTAAGTGGAAAATAGGAAACAGGTGTAGGACTCGGTGACCATGGGGAGAACTTTCATGTTATTGTGGCTTTATACAGCCATCAATCGGTCTGTCCCATTTGCATTGGCCTTACCCATTTTTTCCAACCTCATCTTCTCCCCCGGCTATGTCCAGGCTCCACTTTGCGCTTCTCCTCACTTCAGGAGAGTCAGAGATTACAAGCATTTCCTGGCCTCAAATACGGTATTTAAACACAAATTCCATCCACGGCATCCTCGATATGGCCCAAGGAAGAGAGACAGAGCTGTTTGTAATTTTTTAAGGATCGCTGGTTTTCTTTAGGCAGGCTATCTAATTACAAACGTTCATTTCCTTAGTTGAGCTGGCTACCTAGATGCCTGCACAGAACTGTGTGAGGTAGAGCTAGGCCTGCTGCCCAGGTTATCACCCGTTCTAAACAATCGATAAATCAAATGCTACTCAGAAGCAACATGACCTAGTGGCTAGAGCATGGGCCTGGGAGTCAGAAAGATTTGGATTTAATCCCGGATCTGCCACTTGTGTACTGTGTGACCTTGGGTAAGCTACTTAACTTCTCTGTGCCTCAGTTACCTCATCTGTGTAATGGGGATTAAGATTGTGAGCCTTAGTTGGGAGGGGGAGTGTGTCCAACTTGATCACCTTGTATTTACCCCAGCACTTAGAAAAATGTCTGGCTTTGTTTAACAAATACCATTTAAAACCCCCCAGGAAATTGACCTTCCTAACTGATCAATAAATCAATCAGTGAGGAAGTAGCATGGTTTAGTGGAAAGAGGATAAGCATGTGAGTCAGGGGACGTGGGTTCTAATCCCAGCTCTGTTACTTGTCTGCTATATGACCTTGGGCAAGTCGCTTAACTTTTCTGTGCCTCAGTTACCTCATTTGTAAAATGGGGATTAAGACCAGCAGCCACGTGGGATATATACTGATAGATTGGCTTATATCTATCCCGGTGCTTAGTGAACTGCCTGGCACATAATAAGCACTTAGAAAAATTCCTTTAACAAAATCATCATATTCCATCTAAGTGTCCCCCTCCCTAATGGGGAAATCATAATTACTCCCCGAGATCCTCTGGCTCTGGGTTCTGAAGAGCACTGGTTCTGCCATATTAGGGGCTCTTTATTTCTAGTTCCTTTACCCCATCCCTAGCACTAAGGGAGCCAGTATAAATTTCGTGAGGGGACAGACTACATTGAACAGATACCCTAGCTACTTATTCTCCATTTAACAGTTGAAGTTATTGAGGCACAGAGGAGTAAAGTGACTTGCCCAAGGTCACACACCAGACAAGTGGTAGAGCTGGAAATAGAACCCAGGTCATTCTGACTTCCATACCTGTGCTCTATCCACTAGGCAACGCTGCTTCTCCCATTAATCTGGTAGCTGTGTTTGACACATAGTAAGTGCTTAACAAATACCATTAAAAAAACAAAACAAAAAAACCCCAAAACTCTAGACTCCCAAAGATGCTTCAACTCTGAACAATCTGATGGAGAGTTGGGTCAACAGCACTGATGGTTTATTAAAGCAATAGGTGTTTATTCTTGCATTCCTCACCCAAATACAGACCTTTAGAAAATGCATTGTAATAGTGCAAGGAAATTACCGGGCAGTCATTTAATACTCAGTTTCCTCCAAAAGACCAGATAAGGATTTTAATAGGGCTCTCTCAAGCATTCCTTTAGACAAAACTATATTAAACACACACACAGAAAGACCTCTATAGCAAAGGCCGTTAACTATTCAGCCTCAGAACAGCCAACCAGATTTCAACAGATATCCTGAATAATCTGTAGAAGTAAACTGAGAAGTGATCTGAGAAGCAGCATGGCCTGTTGGAAAGACCTCAGGCCTGGGTGTCAGAGGACCTGGGTTCCAATTCCAGCTCCACTACATGTTTATTGTGTGACCCAGGTGAAGTCACTTCATTTCTCTGTGCCTTGGTTCCTTCATCTGCAAAATGGGGGTTCAATACCTGTTCTCCCTCCTACTTAGACTGTGAGCCCTAGGTGGGCCCTGACTACCTTGCACCTTCCCCAATTACTAGTACAGCACTTGACTCGTAGTAGGCACTTAATAAATACCACAAATATTATGATCTCTGAAGAGTTAATACATAAACTAGGTTATTTAATGGCCATTCCCAATTTCCATGTATTTATATCACAGCTCAAGGGAGTATCCTCCTTTTAGCATATATATTATTTGACATATGGGGTTCTAGATTTACTCTGTATAACAACTCCAGTGTTTTTCTTCATGGTTTACCTAGGCACTATCACCCCAAGATCAAAGTTTTGCATCATATGTTAACTCGTCTCCTTATTACATTCTTGGAAATCGCTAGAGGTTCCCAAAACAGCCCCGACAATGAAACCTATGGGAAATTATAAAACAATTCACTTCTTCGTTATTAGAATCTGACACCTAGCTACTCTTAATCTCTAGGTTGGCCTAGAATAAAACACTTTCCTCCTATTAAGGATGAAAGATTCTCCATGTAATATTATTGTTTGGTACATTAAAGTCCTATTCAATTACACTGATTTCATTTTTAATTTTGTCAAATTAGTTAGGTCAAAATATTCAGACTTTAAGCAGCAAGTCATACCATCCAGTGTTCTGGGTCTTTACACTGAAAAAGGAAATTTAAAACAACAACATGCCCAGGGCAAACAGCAACCCTCAGAGCAGAAAAAAAGTGGGGAGGAACCCCTGGAAGGTGATTTTGGTCTACTGCTATTTTTGAAACTGGCAATTAATATCAGACCCTGTCTTGCCAGGAAAGCCCACTTTGCCTTCTCTCAGAGAAGCAGCATGAACAGAACATGGGCGTGGGAGTCAGAAGGTCATATGTTCTAGTGCCAGCTCTGTCACTTGCCTGCTGTGTGACCTTGTGCAAGTCACTTCACTGCTCTGTGCCTCAGTTACCCCATCTGTAAAATGGGGATTGAAACTGTGAGCCCGATGTGGGAGAAGGATTGTGTCTAATGCGATTTGCTTGTAACTACCCCAGTGCTTAGTACAATGCCTGGCACACAGTAAGCACTTAATACCACAGTTATTATTATTATAAAACTGGATTTCTCCCTTGTTCTCCCACCTCCCACCCATCATAAGCCTCCAGAATCTAATCTCTAAGGCTTTCTCCAACTTGGGAGCAAAGAGGCTTGTGTGAGAGCTTCATTCAGGCAGCACCAGAGCTGGCTGGGATAATTACATCCTGGACAAGCCGAAGGGTTTCTGATTCGGAAAGTCATCAATATCTCATTTTAATCCAAGCTCCAGACCTCGTTAACCATGACTAATAGTAACACCATCACTAGAAATAATGCTTTGACCTTCAGTCATGAGCAATCCCTTCTTTTTCAGAGATGGAATATTCAACATAGCGATCCTCTCCTCCTCTGAAAACTGTTCTTAGGTTGACTCTCTTTTAATGAGGGTCGATAATATGCTGCCATTTATGTTACAGATTATTTTTTGGCCAAAGGGACCCACAGGTAGCTACATTTCTATGATTGTGCATAACAACTTGGAGTCTTTGCGTTATAGTTTAGGTTTTCAGCATGTCCCTAGGCATTATTTCCTCCTCATCCAACTCATGTCGCAAGCAGCATAATACACGCAATACTCCTTAGCTTTTGCAAAGATTAAATCCTCATTAAAATGTTTCCTTTATAGATCAGAGGAAACAGAGCAATTTATTCTGATGCATTTAAATAGAACAGATACATTTAAACAGAGAGTTGGTATTTTAGATTGTTCTGACGCATGCCCCCAAGAGGAACAGAAGGAGAGAATTGACGCAAGAGAAATGCGATGGCCCAGCCGCCCATTCTACATGTCAGATGAGGCCATTTTTGCTGAAGGGACACTCAAAGGTTTCCTCATCAAGCATCAGTCAAGCCAGCCACGTTCCGGAACCCAAATCTCATCACCCGTAGCCCTATCTTTGAACACAGTCAGGGAGGTCCACACTCCACCCTGCAGGAAGTGCTATCCAGTTCACTCCCTTAAGGAAAACTATTCAGTGCTTTACTAAGGAAGAGGACAGTCTGTCTGCTGACTAGCTTGTTTTGTGGAACTATTGGATTTATTAGGTAAGGGGATTGTCTACAAGGAATACTTACTGTTTTTCCAGGAATTTTGTTCTAGTATTCCACTCAGTGGCTCTTCTTCCTTCCATAGGGCCTCTGATGTCTGGAAATGGGAATTTTTTCCACCTTTCCTATCCCATTCCACTGGCACTAGTGTGGCCTAATGGAAAGAGTACGGGCCTGAGAGTCAGAGGACATGAGTTCTAATCCAAGATCTGCCATTTGCCTGTGGTATTACCCTGGGCACACTCCTTAACTTCTATCTGCCTCGGTTTCATCACCTGTAAAATGGAAAATTACATATCTGCTCACCCTCTCCTTAAGATTGTGAGTCCCTTGTGGGGCAGAGATTGTGCCTGACCTGATTATCTTGTATCTATCCCAACACTTAGTACACTGCCTGGCACATAGTAAAGCGCTTAACAAATATCACCATTATAATTACTATTATTATTCCTTTATACCATACATATTCTCTTCCTTCAAGCTGTGGCTGTGCTCTCCCTAAAGCCCTGTCCCTCGCCTCCGAAGACCTTCTTTAAACCTAATTTATTTATTTTTTTTGGACTGTATTCTTCTTTCAGGCCTTTGTTGAAATGTTCTTATCAGGGAAAGCCCCTGATATCCAATTAACTATGTCTCACCAACACTCCAGAAATTTAAATTGTCAACCAGTTGCTGCCTGCAGCTGCCTCTGTCAGACAGCCCCGGAGTTCGCCTCACATCCCTGAGCCTACAGGTCAGAGGTTAAAAAGAAATAGCGAGGCAGGAAAAAAATGCTGAAATTTCACACCCTTCAAGAAGACTCTAAGTGTGAGCCATGTCTGAGCCCTGCCATTTGGCTTATTCCCAGACATTTATGCGCTGGAGGTGTTTTAAAGACAGTAAAATGTTCTAAAATTTTAATCAAAAGATATCTTTGACACGCCCTCAGATGCAATTTCAAATTTAGCCAGACTCCCAGATAATCTGGAGATTTTACTTCTCAATCAATCAATCAATCGATGGTCTTCATTGAGTGCTATGTGAGAACACTGTGTTATGAGCTTAGGAGAGTACAATACAGAAGTTGGTAGACACATTCCCTGCCCACATGGAGCTTACAGTCCAGATGGGGAGTCCAGGTATGTACATAAGTGCTGTGGGGCTGAGGGTGGAGTGAATATCAGGTGCTTAAAGGACACAGAAGGGAGGGGGGAGAAGGGGAAATGGGTGGTTAATCAGGGAAGGCCTCTTGGAGGAGATTTGATTTTAATAAGGCAGGATCTTGTGACCACTTTCTCCTAATGTCTCCTCGCTGTCTCTGATTCTTCTTTCCAGTTTGAGGTCCCACAGTGTCTCTGCTTGGGAGCTATCTGCCTCAGACCCAGGTGCCTTTCTTTCTTTGACGGGAAGGGTGAGCTGAGCCTTTTGTCCACAGCTTTCTCACTCCTGAGGGTTGCCCAATCCATAGCGGAAACAAATGCAACCTCTTTAAGATTTGTTTATTCGTGCACTCTGTGATTTACAAACTACTAAAGGAGAGTTCCTTAGATGTGCTATATAGATGACAGCAAAACTGTGATTATTTGGGATAACAGAAGAGTCCATGATCTTTTAAAGTGGGAGTATGTGGGTGGTAGGGTGGGGAAATCTCCCCCATCAGCACTCCTTACACTGCAGTACAGAGGTGTCATAAACCTGATTAAGGAGGGAGACATGATCATCCCTACCTTTTAGTCTGGGGAGACCCAGCCCCTGGGTAATATCCAAATGGAGGTTCAAAATGATTAAGCACTTACTCTGAATCAAACATTGTGCTAAGCTCTGGGATAATCAGATCATTCACAGTCCCTGCCCCATACAGGACTCACAGGCTAAGAGGTAGGTGGAGCAAGTGGAACTGTATCCCCATTTTACAGATGAGGAAACTGAGGCCCAGAGAGGTGAAGTAGTTTGTCCAGGGTCACAAAGCAGGCCAAAGGCAGTGCTGGGACTAGAATCCAAGTCTCCTGATTCTCGGCTCCATGCTCTCCCTAGGCTACCCTTCCTCCCCGTTGTAAGCAGAGAAGAGCCACCTGATGTTGACAATAATTATGTTATTTGTTAAGCGCTTACTAAGTGTCAAGTACCAATCTAAGCACTGGATATAGATAACTATGGTAGTTATGTGGCAAGTATAACTGTACTAAACGTTAAGGTAGATACAGGAATATCAGGTGGGACAAAGTCCCTGACTCTCTCGGAGCTCATAGCAATACAAACTCGAAGGGCCTCTTGAAGCTGATGAAGTAAAAGCGATAACCTTAAGTGTGAAATGCTAGAGAAAACTTATTTCTCTTTTGACTAAACCCGAGAGTTTTTTTTAAAGAATTCAACCTGCCAACACTATTTCCCATTTGCTCTAAAAACATGAGTACCTTACATGACCCAGACTGTCACACAGCCAACAGATCTTATTCCCATATGAGCCAGAACGTTGGCAGGAAGAAGGCACTTGTTGTTACCTATAAGAAACATTAATCTTCTTATTTTTAGAGATGCAGCATGGTCTAGTGGATAAAGCACAGCCCTGGGAGTCAGATGGACCTGAGTTCTAATTCAGGCTCCACTACTTATCTGCTTTGAGGCCCCTAGACAAGTCACTTAACTTCTCTGAGCCTCAGTTACCTCTTCTGTAAAATGGGGGTTTTGACTGTGAGTCCCATTTGGGACAGGGACTGTCCCCAACCCAATTTGCTTGTATCTACCTCAGCACTTAGTACCTTGTCTGGCACATAGTAAGTGCTTAACAAATACAATCATCATCATCATCATTATTATTTCCAATTCTTTCCTTCCTCAGCCCATTCCTCTCCACCTACCCACCCCCTCGCTAATCCCTTTCCCATTCCCAAATCAGCTGCTGGAGAAATGTTTTCTCTCAAAGGGATGGTATGGACAAAGGGAAAGGAGAAAGGAAGAAAAGGAGTAGGGGATTTCTTCGTTAAAATAATATAAAAGAAGCTGTCCTGAGCAGGCCTATCAATAGCTCTCTATCTAAACCTATTCATTTGTGAAAGGCTGTGGGACAGGTTACAAGGGAGTTGGCAAGATGAGATCTCTCTAACCTATGCTAAGGAGGCTGGCAATATTCTGTCCGGTTTTGCCTTGAAAGTTCATCTACTCCATCTCAGAGAATGCAGGAGAATAGTGTTGGAAAGGAGGGCCCATCAATCTCTGTGGGGCCTGCCCTCTGGATCTGCAAAAACCACAGTGAGCTGGTAATGGAAGTGGTGAATAGATCAGCAAAAGAAGTACAGCCTCCGAGAAAATGAGATGGGGCATAAAAGCAAAAATAAAAATAAACCTAGAAAATTAATTAGTACAAGCAATGGCGAGAACCTGAATTCTCTGGCAGGACCATGGTGCAGACTGCATTGTCAATTCATTAAACAAAGACACATTCTCCTTAATGTGGAAATGTTTCTCAGCAACTTTTACTTCCACGCTACGCTGACCCAGTAAACGAGGTTTGGGCTCTTCTACCAAGAAGATGGGTTGGCCTTCTTTTGAATCTACTTTTCCAGGTTTCAAATCAGCTGAGACTTTGGTCTCCTGCTCCGCACCCATGCCCCTTGGGTTGAGAGAGAGGAGGTGAAAAAAAAGAGATCCTTTGAGCTCATATTAACCCTTTGTCCATGGTCAGGCTCTCAAAAAATTCCTCACACCAGATCCCAGTTAGCATTCATGGACACTGCAGGACACCTCACAGGTGCTATATGATGAGCCGTACCTGGACCTAATCAGACAGGGAGGGCAGAGCAGATATCTAAAAATCTCAGTGAAGTGCAGACTCAGGTGATGGGGTAAAGGAGTAGCCTATCCTGAGGGGCAGCTTCTCCCAGAGAGCAGGGATCGAATAATTTCTACCAACTCTATTACAGTCTCCCAAACACTTAGTACACTCCTCAGCACAGTGCTCGATAAATGCATTTAAGTGATCGAATGACCTGCAGCAAACAGAGAACCTGGAGTCTATGGATCAGGAGGAATATGCCTTTCTTTTAGGCGAAGCTACTGGAAGATCAGGAGACTGAGGGGCAGGATTAGAAAACAGTGGCAGACATGCAGCGTGGAATAGAAGTCTTTTTCACCATACCTCGAGAAATGGATGGCATCTCACCATCTAGAATGTTTTATTATTATTTTTTTTAATTTGAAGGGGGAACTACACTTCTCCCAACCCCTGTTCTGAAATGTACTTAGCCTCCAGGGACAGTGCACAAGAAGCCTAAGGAGATATCAAAGCAAAAAAAGAAAAATCCCCATAGCTTTTCCATGCTCTTTAATCCTATTACTGAAAGAGAATGTCGAATTTTCAGAAATTCGGGAGTACAGAGTAATCTAACTAGGGGCATAACTAGCTGTAATATCTACCAGTAATACTGACCTCTGCTAATTTGAACCTGTAAAGCTGATTCTCACTTTACACAATAAGGTATACAACAGAAGGAACAAGAATCAACGCCTAACATGCTTATTAAGCTCTCTGCAAAAGGGAAGAATAATTCCGTAACTGCTTTGAGCAGAACCACTACAGATATTTACTGTTTCCACAAGGTATTGTAAGCACCAAAATAACTGCAGTTGAATCCCCTGATGTTGAGAATCAAAGGAGTTTTGGGGCACGAAAAGCCTCAGGCTTCAAATAACGTGCAATGATGTGGGCTTGCAGAAATGGAAGATGTGATTGCACATAATAATAACTATAGCTGGAATTTGTAATAGCACTTCAGTGTTTCTGAAGCACTTATACACCGATTATTTCATTTGATCCTCACCACAGCTGTATGAGTTAAGAGGAAGCAGGTATTATCATCTCCATTTGGCCAAGGGAAGAAATCAAGGCTATGTGGGCTTGGGCAAATCACTTCATTTTCCTGTGCCTCTGTTACTTCATTTGTAAAATGGGGATTAAGACTTGTGAGCCCCATGTGGGACAGGGACTTGTCCAACCCGATTTGCTGGTATCCACCTCAGTGTTTAGTACAGTGCCTGGCACATAGTAAGCACTTAGCAAATACCATTATCATTATTATTATTATATGCATGCACTTCTCCTTCCTCCTGTCTGTAATTTATTTTAGTGTGTCTCCCCTGCTTGATTGTAAAATCCTTTAGGGCAGGGATCAATCATATCACTAATTCTAGTTTATGTTCCCAGATATCTTTCTGTCACCCCTGTTAGTGTGTTAGCTTCTTGTTGGCAGAGAATATGTCGCTTCATTATTTTGTACTTCCCAAGTGCCTAGTACAGTACACCACACTAAGTGGGTGCTCAATAAGTACTGTGCTTTCACTCACAGTAGGTGCTCAATGAACACAATGGATTTATTTTTTGAAGAAGAGACTTATTCTGGAATGTTCTGCCCCCCCAAACTCCCAACTAGACTTCCTTATGCCCCTTGCTAAAATGCAGAGCCCCAAATCCCCTACTTGCCTTTGTGAAAACATATACGGGTTTGGCTTTATGGTTGAAATTAGACAAGGAAAAGACTGATTGTAGGTCAGCTAGTCAGGCCAAGACTGAGCCTGAACAGACAAACATGCAGGTGATCTGTGCAGTCATAAATAGCTCAAGCTGATGGGGCTTCTATTTCTCTGGGGAGGCATATTCTGCAGTCTGAAAGTTCTGCAAAGAAGTTTACTGTCAAGACTATAAAAACCAAACTGCAGTTTAAAGCTATTCTGAGCATCTAGAGGCTTGGAGATTGCAGAGGAGATTCTGACAGCCCTCTGCCTGTGTTGATAACTGTCTCGCCAGAATAAAAGGGTGTTGATGGTAATCTTTTTTTCAGTCTGGGTTACACCAGGTTACACAAGGCTGTTTTCTATAGCCACTGGTGTTAATCTAAAAGGAATGAGATCCTTCAGTGCAATAATGGGTTGCATACACCTCACCCCTTTCTTCCAAGGACATCAAAACAATTTCCACACCACTGACTGGTCTTCTATAACCCCTGGAGTACAGGTCTCTTTTTGCCTCTGGCTACGGTGAGGTGACACATCCCTCCCTCCTGAATCTGCACACTCTCCCTTCAGAGTAACCATTGCACACTGAGCCCTGGGAAGTCACCTTGTGGACAGGGCTATTTACTCCACTTAAAGTAGAGTTTTGGGCAATTTTCCATTCAGTGGATTCCACCTCCACAAGCCTGTCAAATTCAGCCCCAAAGTGGATTTTTTTCAGAATGGCCTGGTTGAGAGGTCTTCCTGGCTCAGTTTAAATGGATGATTCTTCATTCATTCAAATTTATTTATTGACTTTGTGCAGAGCACTGTACTGAGTGCTTGGGAATATAACAACATAACAATAAACAGACATTCCCTGCCCACAACGAGCATACCCTTTGTTCTTCAAATGGATGAGTGTGGCTAAACCAATCAGTAAGTGGTATTTATTGAGCACCTACCCAATGCAAGGCACTGTATTGAACAACAATGGCCAGACACCCATTCGTTGTCCTCAAGAAGAGCCCAACAAAAATTGTTTAGAGGTAGTGAAAGCAGGAGAAAGAATGAAGAAAAAGCAGGAAGCAGTGCCAACACATCGGGATGAAATAAATGACAATAATAATCATAATAAATTAAAATTGTGGTATTTGTTAAGTGCCTACCCTGTACCATGCATTGCACTAAACACTGGGACGGGGTACAATATAGTGATACAGTAGATCGGCCTAGGAAAGAACATGTGAAATAGGGATTCAATCAATCAATAGCATTTATTGATCACTGTGTTCAAAGCACTGTACTAACCGCTTGGGAGAGTACAATACAACGGAGTAGGAAGACATTCCCTGCCCACAGTGAGTTTACAGTCTGCAGAAGGAGCTTATTTTTCTCCCTTTTACCTAGACTGTGAGCCCCCTGTGGAACAGACTCAATTCAACTTGATTATCCTGAATCCATCCCATGCTTAAGAGGCACATAATAAGCTCTTAACAAGTATGATAAAATAAAAGCGATTAACAAATACCATAAAAAGATATGTACCAGACACCCTATTTCACATTATGTGCAGGTAAAGAGATCTTTACTGTGTTGATACATCTGCCCCATATAGGACTTGTGTCTATTTTGGAGCCTGTCCCTTGTTATCCACAGTCCAGATAGACAGAATAACATATGGAAAGGAAATCCTGCATAAGGACTCTAGAATGGAGCAGGGAAAAGACACCTATGAAAATAGGGAAAGCGGTTTTGTTGGTTAAATCTGCATAATAGCAAGAACAACTTATTTATACTAAAGAAGTTTGACTACAACAGGTGTCCCACTCCATGATTGTTTTAATACCATGGCCAGAACAATGCTACACAATGAGATTAAACTCTTACAGCTCTTACAGTGGGGCTGGATTGGTAAACTTTCAGAAGCGGCAGACAGGAAGACCACCTGTTAAGGATTTTCTGGGACTGTCCTGGGCCCAGAACACAATAGTTCCATTCAAAGACAACTGGTCTACCAACTGTATGGTACTCTTTCCAAGCTCTGACTACAGTGCTCTGCAGACAGAAAGTGCTCAATAACAACCACTGATTGCGTGATTGATTGGTTCTAGCAGGTGGTAGGCCTCAAATCCCGTGTGCCTCAGTTTTGCCCTGACCTGGCTCTGATCTCGTAAAAGGTGAGGCAGAAGAACCTCTAGAATCTGAGGACTCTGCTGTCGACACCCCAAAAAACATTCATTCCAGGATGAAGAGGCAGAAGTAGAGCTGTGCTTTATGCCCAAAGACCCGGCTTCATGAGGAATGGGAGAGGATTTGAGTTCAAGAATTCCTGACTCTTTCCATTTCCCCACCCAGGGTTTTTCTTAGATCCACCGTCAATGTCACCTCCCATTCAAATCCAAAGGATACTGAAGGAGCCTTGAGTCAATAAATTGCTTTCTAAGGGAAGAGTGGGCTCAAGTAAATTACCTCTTGCAATGAATTACACAGTGTTGTGAGGCCCAGAAGAATCCTCTTCTTCCCACATGTGGATGAGCAGTTACCTCTCCTCAGGACTAGGCCCAAGGAATCACAATTTAACAAATGTTTTCCAGAGGGGGCATGGCCTATTCAGGAGCCCAGGTGGTCTTTAACACAGACCCCAGTATAAGGGGAGCCAAAGAGAGGAACTCACACACACAAAAAGGGAAGAAATACAACCTGATTGGAGGAAAATAACAAGGAAAACAAATAGTACAAGCAATATTCTTTATGACAGGGCACAAAACTACATTAAATGAATACATTAAATAAAATTTGGCACAATTTTGATATTTGGGCTGGAAAATCTGGGATTTTTAATTGCCTTCACTCAACCGTAAATGTCAAATGTTCTTTTTTTTTAATGCTAGTGAGTGTGACCTTATTACCAGCATTTAATGAATTCCAGAGTACGTTTTTTGGAAACAAGAGAATGGTTTAAAGAATCACTAACTTGAATGTGATAAAATTCCAAACAACAGTCCCATAAAAGTTAACTCTTCATAAAGCGTGGCTCAGTGGAAAGAGCCCGGGCTTGGGAGTCAGAGGTCATGGGTTCGAATCCCGACTCCGCCACTTGTCAGCTGTGTGACTGTGGGCAAGTCACTTAACTTCTCTGTGTCTCAGTTACCTCATCTGTAAAATGGGGATTAAAACTGTGAGCCCCACGTGGGACAACCTGATGAACCTGTATCTCGCCCAGTGCTTAGAACAGTGCTCTGCACAAAGTAAGCGCTTAACAAATACCAACATTATAAAGGCTCAACACAGCTATTCTATGGGAAGTTCAAAGAAGTTGTTTAATTTTAACTGAAAAGAGATAAGAACCTAACTACTGAACTATCATTTCTTTACCTCCAAGGATCATTATTTCTGCTCCTTATCTCTCAGGCAGTTATGGAAATTGTGGTAAATCTTGAAGATGGCCTGGTTACTATTCATTCATTCAATTCAATCGTATTTATTGAGCATGTACTGCGTGCAGAGCACTCTACTGAACTCTTGGAAAGTACAGTTCAGCAACAAAGACACAACAATGGGCTCACATTTGTCTTCTAGTCGATGTCTTCACAATGTCTTCTAGTCGAAGGACATTACCACTTAATGTCCCTGCAGGGCCACTGCTCTGTTATTGTTAGTGGTCTGCGATGATCTTGAAAACATAGATGAGATTCCCCCTCAAGGACCCTTACGATCTTCGAGGCAGCCTCCCCATCGGACAGTGCCAACTCTGACCTGAAAGCCAACCCTAAAGTGGTCTGAAAATAGTCAGTGAAGCTTCCAAAAGCATCATGCAATAATGTTAAATTCTAAGCTCCTTTTGAGGGAAAAGAATTATGTCTACTAACTCTATCGTTTTCTCGGAAGCGCTATGTATGGCCCTCTGCACAGTTTTAGAACTCAACGTTATTGTTCGATTGATGCACGCCCACACCCAAATATTAGGAGAATTTGGATTGACGGAGGTGAAACACTCTTGTTTTTTTAAAAAAGACCACACAGTGCATTAATTTCCTAGTCACCAGGTTAACATAGTGGAGCAGGAAATCACCTTTCCTTTTAAGGCAACGTTCCTTTTCTTCCTTTTATAATGCACCCTGTACCTGAAACATAGTTAAAATATCAATCGACAGTACTTACTGAGCATATACTGTGCACAGAGCCTGGGATACCTTGGTTAGTCAGTCAGTTGTATTTATTGAGTGTTTACTTGTGTGCAGAGCACTGTATGGGGTGCTTGGGAGAGTGCAATATAACAAAATAGTGGACACATTCCCTGCAACAGAGCTAGGAGATGCAAACTTTGTCTTCAAGGAGCTAACAATTTACTGATAGACACCTTGTTTTTATATATGCTAGAAGAAGCCAATCAATCAATCTAACAATCAATGGCAGTTATTAGGCACTTACTATGTGTGGAGCACTGTACTAAGCACTTGCCAGTGTACAATATAACACAGCGGGCCAATACCTTTCCTGTCCACATTGAGCTTACAGTCTGGGGGGAGACAGACACTAATATAAATAAAATGATATAATATATAATTTAAAGATATGTACATAAGTGCTCTGGGGTTGAGAAAGGTCACAGTTCCCTCTCCTAACTATAGATCCTCTTCTCTTACAGGTCACACATCTGCTCCATTGTGTATCAGTTGGGGACACATTAATCAATCGGTCAATCGTATTTGTTGAACACTCATTGTGTGCAGAGTAAAGTACTAAGCGCTTGGGAGAAAACAACATAACTGAGTTGGTAGACACGTTCCCTGCCCACAACAAGTTTACATTTTAGAGATGAGCTTACAGGTTTTACAGACATATTGTTCTTCAAATTGGGGGTTACACACTGTTCAATTTCAATGGGCCTAAGATGGTATTTGTTAGGCATTTATTCTGTGTCAAGCACTGTTCCAAGCATTGGGGTAGATGAGTATCGCATTTGTTAAGCACCTCCAATGTACCAGACACTGTACCACTTGTCAGCTGTGTGACTGTGGGCAAGTCGCTTCACTTCTCTGTGCCTCAGTTCCCTCATCTGGAAAATGGGGATGAAGACTGTGAGCCCCACACGGGACAACCCGATTACCCTGTATCTACCCCAGTGCTTAGAACAGTGCTCTGCACATAGTAAGCGCTTAACAAATACCAACATTATTATTATTATTACTAAGCGCTGGAGTGGATACAAGCAAATCAGGGGGACACAGTCCCTGTCCTACATGAGGCTCACAGTCTCAATTCCCATTTTACAGAAGAGGTAACTGAGGCTCAGAGAAGTTAAGTGACTTGCCCAAGATCACACAGCAGACAAGTAGCGGAGCCGGGATTAGAACCATGACTTTCTGACTCCAGGCTCGTGCTCTATCTATTAGACCACACTGTTTCTCTGCAATACAATAACCTCTATTCCTACGGTTACCTGCTCTCAAACTTTCCCTGTTCTGGTCTGCTCCTTTTTACCTTGGGCAAGCTGCCCTCTGTAGCAAAACCTACCAGACCACAACCTATCATACCACACTAGAGTTAACTTTTTCCAGCTAGTTTTACACCTTTATCACACCCTGTTATTAATCATCCTCACATTCCATGAATTGTCTTTACTAGTAAATTTCTCAGAGTACTTCAATAATATTTTGCTTTAGAAACCTGTTGAATAAAATATATTGTATGTCTAAATAATACATGTGAATCAAAATAAATCATAACTCAGTTACCTAAAATCAAATATTTCCCATTCAATGCAGGCACACATTCTTTTTTTAAAAAAATGAACACCCACAAACCTAGGATTGCGAGCCTTCTAACCTCTAGGGATTTCAATCTTCATTGTTCTTTCCCTGGGAATCTTGATCAGGACATTTTTATGTTCACAATAAAATAAGTGAAACATTAGAGTCCTGTTGTTCAGGAAGTTCCCATCAAACAAACCACAAGAGAAAGACAGAAAGATATGCTATAAAAATCCTGTAAACTGATCCGCACTGGAGGCCTTTCCATGGCCAAGGGAAGTAGAATCTTTGTGGGCCTTTTCTTCTCCAGAGTTCTTTCATGAGAATAGTCTTCTACTACTTAAGACTCAATACCATCAAATCATGGCTTGATTTATTGTAAATGGCCAGAATCAGAGTGCTGGAAAAGATCTTTAAAGTTACCTGGCCCACCCTTCTCCCCTCAAAAATGGTAATAAATAATAACTGTGGTATTTGTTAAACACTTATTATGGGCCAGGCACAATGTGCTGGGGTCGATGTTAGATCAGACACAATCTCTGTCCCACAAAGGACTCACAGTCTAAGTGTAAGGGAAGAACAAGAATTGAATCTCCATTTTACAGATGAGGAAACTGAGGCACAGGGAAGTTAAGTGGCTTTTCTAGGTTATACAGCAGGCAAGTGACAAACAGGTGATAGCTAAGGCATTCAGGACCCATAGAAACTTATTCTTAAAACATATATATTTACATGTTTTGCATGACCACAGACATATTATTTTCATAGATAACATACACAATACAGACAAGCATACTACATATGTAAATTGCTGAAGTAAAGACTTTTAACTTTCCTTGGTAGACTTTTCCAGTTTTATTCACCATGACAGCTGAGAGTTCTTTCCCATGCCCATTCGCATTTTCTTACTGTTATTCAAACCCATTTCTTCTCTGTGTTCCTCCAGGGATATAGTGAACTACAATCATGGTCAACAACCCCTCATAAACATCTTTCAGGAGCACTGTTGCGAGGTGAGAAATATGTCATCAATTAGTACGGTAAGGGAATAAGATGGTCTAATCCTTTCACTCAACAAAAACAATGAAAACTTCAAGAGAACCGGGAGTAACGTGAGTTTTCTGATCACTCCTAAATCATTTTTATCTTGGAAAAGCATCTAAAAGCAACACCTTCTACTAAACCACGTACATCTACCCAATCAAAGAACAGGAACCTATATATCATTAAAAATTTTCTCCACTTCCCTTTGGATCCTGAACAACTACAGTCATCTGCACACAGTAAGCAGTTAATAAATATGACTGATTGATGCTGGAGGGCATCGTAAAGGCTAAGTTGTAAAGGGGGGGGGTGGGAGGGAGAGTAGCAATACACACAGAGTCCATTCACTTGGTAGTACGGGAGAATGGCACAGAGAAGTTAAGTGACTTGCACAAGGTCTCATGGCAGGCTTGTGGTGCAGCTGGGAAGAGAACCCAGGTCCTCAGACTCCCAGGCCCGAGATCGTTCCATTAGGCCACGTTGCTTCCTTGCTTTACTTGAGGAGTCCTTCCTGAGTTCCTGTGAACTCTTTAGGAAGGATTATTTCCTATTTAGCCTCCCTGAGAATGATTCACAACCTGAGGGAGCTGAGGAGGGTTTCATCGTTTTCCACCATTTGCCTGTCAGGCAGGAATGGACAATTCAGTCCTGATTGTGGAGAGGGAGGAAAGGAGAGTGAGGAACCTGAGAATGAAAAAGGGTCTTGCAGCTGTTGGCTTTGGCACCCCTCTCCCCCAAATACCCTGCCTCCACCCTCCTCCAGCTGGCTGGCTGCCCAAGCTGGGTGGAAGGAAGGCAGAGAGGGTCCAGTTTAGCTCACCGCTAGGGAAACTGAGACCCCACCAGCCCAGCCCAACCCAGCCCAGCCCAGCCCAGCTCTGAGCTTGACTCCATATGGAATTCTTTCATCCTGGGAAAGTTCAAACAAAGAAAAGTGCAGAATGAAAAAGCTGGGGGCCTTTACCAGAAAGGAAAATTGAACACCCCTTCTCTTCACATTCCTCCCTGTATTGCTGAGTCTTCCTCTGTTCCCCCCTTCATTAGTGGGTACCATCCAGACACAGATCCATTTCAACAGTGAGCAGTGTTAAAGCATCATGGACTCCATCACAGTCAGAATCTTTCTGAAGGTGTTGTAAATGCTGACACTTTGCTTTTTTCCTTTTTAAACAATTCTCTCTCCTGAAAATCCCATCCCCATTATTTCCTTTGCCTTGAAATCCACAGTGCGATAATATGATCATAAAAGCTAATTAGTAAAGATTTTGTGTTGTGTTAATGATGTGCAATTGATTATTGCTTGAGGTGGTAAAGAGAGTGGTAACTCTTCTATGATAGATAGGATTCCTCATCCCATCAGTCCTACCAGCAAGTGAAGAGAATGGCATTTCTATTGCTAGCTTTTTAGGGTGTGGAAGGAGACGTCAGCAAGCACCAACCCACACTCAAATATCCACTCATATTGCTTGCAAATTCAAGCTTCTTAAATTTAAGAGAGGCTCCTAGACATTTGCTAAAAAGAAACTCCCTGCCCCAGTGAGAATGAATCACCAACCTTCCCATATGGTAAATATGAATTAAGGTATGACTTCCTTAGATCTAGGGAAAACCTTAGTATTTCTTCAGCATTACTTGTTTTATATTGCAATCAATCAATAACATGTACTGAATGTCAACTGCATGCAGACCACTGGACTAAACCCTTGGGTAAGTTCTAAATGATGAGAAGACATGATCTCGCTTTCAACGGGCTTGCAATCTAGGAGGGAAGCCAAACACTTATATTAATCACCCTCCTAATTTGGCTAAAAGATTGTAGGGTAAATCCACACAGAAAATATCAGATCTTCTCAGAAATCACAACGAAGCCATGTTCAATGTGTCTCTCTTTGGGATTCGATAAGCATAATGATGATTCCCTTGTCCATCCTCAAGACTGAGGACTCAATCTTGGCTTTGTTCTGTGCTGTGAGACCTTGGGCAAGTTCCTTAACTTCTCTGGGCCTCAGTTACTTCATCTTTAAAATGGGGATTAAGACTGTGAGCCCCATGTGGATAGTGCATGGCACATAATAATTGCTTTAAAAATACCATAAAAAAGAAGGCCTCTTGGAGAAGATGTGATCTTATCAAGGTTTTGAAGGTGAAGAAAAGGGAGGTCTAGTATATATGGAAGGGGAGTGCCAGACCAGAGGGAGGATGTGGGAAAGGGGTCAGTGGTGAGAAAGATGAGGCAGAGACAAAATAAGTAAGCTGATGCCAGAGAAGCAAAGTGTGCAGGCTGCATATTTTCTATGCGTTAGGTTTCAGGCCAGAATTATTGTCCCTTGTGCTCAAAGTTTAAAAGTTTTTTGTTTTTGTTTTTCCTTAAAGTTAATCTCTCATTTAAGCGTATGCTCCTTGTGGGCACAGAACATGTCACTTTTCAGTTTTATATTTCCCAAACACGAGAAGCAGCGTGGCTTAGTGGAAAGAGCATGGGCTTGGGAGTCAGAGGTTGTGGGTTCTAATCCTGGCTCTGCCACTTGTCAGCTGTGTGACTTTGGGCGAGTTGTTTCACTTCTCTGTGCCTCAGTTACCTCATCTGTAAAATGGGGATTAAGATTGTGAGCCCCACGTGGGACAACCTGATTACCGTGAGTCTACCCCAGTGCTTAGAACAGTGCTTAGCACATAGTAAGCGCTTAACAAATAC
This sequence comes from Ornithorhynchus anatinus, assembly GCF_004115215.2. NCBI lineage: Eukaryota > Metazoa > Chordata > Mammalia > Monotremata > Ornithorhynchidae > Ornithorhynchus > Ornithorhynchus anatinus. Next base: position 34,006,676 of record NC_041740.1, read on the forward strand.
CATCATCATTATTATTAGTGAAGTGCAATAAACAAAGTGGGTACTTAATAAATACTATTACTACCACTTCTATAATTTATCCTAAACGGTACCAGCATTTCCTCTTCTTCTCTCAGACATCACACCAAAAGGTTAGCAAACCTGAAATCCTGTAGCAACTCATCCATCACCAGTCCTGCTTGCATATCTAGACTTTAAACTTATTCTAGGAGGGGAACATGCCTGCTAATTCTGTTGCACTGTACTCTTCCAAATGCTTAGTACAGTGCTCTGCACATAGAAGGCACCCAATAGATGGCATTGATTGACTGATTTCTCTCCTTGGGACTTTATTACCTCTGTCTTCACTACTTGGGTTCTCTCTGCTGAGAAACGTGGCTACCAAAAAATAATTATGGGGCTTCAAAAAACTGGGATTAAGAGTTTGTTATGATAAGGATTTTCATTCTGAATGCATAGTCGGGATGGTAATTCCTGCACAGTAATTTTCTGTTGTTATTTTTCTGACGTTTGAAAATGGCCATGGCCATTCCACTGAGGTGGCTGCAGAAGAGATTTTGGCTCATCATCTCAATAACTGGTGATAACTATAATCCTGAACTGACCCAGGAAAGTTGAATGCTAATTTAAGAGGCATGCTTTCCTTCTCTCCCCGCCTCCTGGCTACAATGACGTTCTCCACTTCCTCCCCTCCTCCGCTTAAGTGCTCTGGAAAAAGAAGCATCGAGGGAAGCCAGACTCCACTCCCAAGAGAATTTAGTATCTAATCATATTTAATGAATAGTATTTACTGAGTGCTTACCATGTGCAGAGCACTGTACTAAGCATGTATACTATACATATATGTATCCATCTATATGACTTCCTGTCTACCCTGAATTAACAGATTCTTAGCCTTTACTGTGTGGTGTATACACCCTGACTCTCTAAATTGGTGTTTTGAGCAAAAGATATTTAAATCTAAGCTAATAACCACTATCTGCCTTGAATAATTGAATTGAATTTTGGCATTAGTACTCCTGCCCCTTGGTAATTTAATCATGAAGGGTGAAGTAGCATGTCCTAATGGAAAGAGCGCGGGTCTGGGAGTCAGAGGACCTGGGTTCTAATCCTAGCTCCACCATTTGTCAGCTGTGTGACCTTGAGCAAGTCATTTAACTTTTCTTTGCCTCAGTTACCTTATCTGGAAAACAGAGATTAAGACTGTGAGCCCCTAGTGGGACATTGACTCTGTCCAACCTTGCATCCAACAGTGAGCTTAGTATAGTGCCTGGCACGTAGTACACTTAACGATCTTTTTTATGGTATTTGTGATGTGCTTACTATGTGCCAGGCACTGTTCTAAGATCTGGGTTAGATACAAGGTAACATAGTCCATGCCCTTCATGGGGCTCAAAGTCTCAATCCCCATTTTACAGAGGAGGTAACTGAGGCACAGAGAAATGAAGTGACTTGCCCAAAGTCACATATCACACAAATGGCAGAGCCAGGACTAGAATCCAGGTTCTACTGACACCCAGACCCAGGCTCTTTCCACCAGGCCAAGCTGCAAAATTTTATGCCACAAAAATGAATAAAATAAATGAATAATAATGTTGGTATTTGTTAAGTGCTTACTATGTGCAGAGCACTGTTCTAAGCGCTGGGGTATACAAGGTAATCAGGTTGTCCCACATGAGGCTCACAATCTTCATCCCCATTTTACAGATGAGGTAACCGAGGCACAGAGAAGTTAAGTGACTTGCCCACAGCCACACAGCTGACAAGTGGCAGAGCTGGGATTCAAACCCATGACCTCTGGCTCCCAAGCCCATGCTCCTTCCACTGAGCCATGCTGCTTCTCTGAATATCAGCCCGTTCCAAGAATGGAGGCATTCTCTGTGTGCAGAACACTGTACTAAGCACTTGGGAGAGTACAACAACAAACCAAGATATTCCCTGTCCACAGCGAGCTATTTAGGTTATGCAAGTTAGGTAAAATAGTAATTACAATTACTTGCAGAACTTGGAGCAGGTCGCAAGTGGGGCAAAGAAGAGGGCAGAAGGGTTCTGACTCCCTTCCTCTTTCCAGATTTATGGAATTCCTCTCCCTGGTCCCTGTCAACATGGGCGCTGCTTCCGAGTCATGGGACATAACAGCAGGAGCCAAAGTGGATTGATACTGTCTTTTTACAAACGAAAATACCGGTTACAAAGGCACCTAGTACAGTGTGATTTCTGAACAGAGAACAGGCCACCTGAAAAACAGACTGTCCAGTATAAAAAGGGATAGGTCTACAGGTCTCTTCTCTGTTCCAATCAGGACTAGGGAGAGTATGCAGCTGTACAGTCATAAGCACAGCTCTCCCCTTCACTCCCAAACACCCCTCACTCAGGATGAGAGAACGAGGGGAGAGAGGCTGTTCATAGGCCAATGCTTCTCCTCTGATTGAACACTTAAAGCCTTTTACAGGAATTCACAGGAAGTCAGGAATCCCCTGAGGGTTTCTTCCCACTTCAACTTGGGGCACCCTGCCTCAGCTTCATGGAAGAATCAATCTTGACTCTGGGGAGCAGTAATCTGAAGGACAGAAGGCAAAAGGCATTGGATGCTTCCTTTCCCGGTGTGGGAGAGGAGGATGGGCAGTTGTCCTGTTCTCTCAGTGAATTACAGAGAGAATGTCATTCTCTTGCCACTGGCTTAGTCCAGACAAACAGCATTCTGGCTGCTCATGAGAAAGAGTGGTTTGCTACCCTACATCTCCAAACCTTCTCCCTGCTAGAGAAATGGCATTTTTGTACATACAGGCTTTGGTCTGAAAGAGAGCACTTCTTCAGAGAGAGGGGGAGTGGAAGAGAAGGAATGAAGGGAGAGAGGAGATAGGAAGATAGGGAGATATGAGAGGAGTAAGGAATATAGGGTGAGAGGAAGAGGGAAGAAGGGAAGAGAAGGAGAGAAGAAGAGGGAGGGAAAGGGAGAGAGGAATACGGGAAAGGATGAGGGGGAGGTGAGAGGAAGAGGAGTGAGAGAGAGAGGAAGATGAAGAGAGGAAGACAGGGAAGGAGGAAGGGACGAAATGGGAGGGAAAAGGAGGGAGAGGGAGAAGAGAGGGAGAGATGAGAGTGAAGGGGAGAGAGAGAATGATGAGGGAGGAAGCAGGCAGGGAGTGGGGGGAGACAGTGCACACTGCTCACAAACGCCTCCTCCTAATAGATTTTGAAAGGTTAAGTTTCCTCCTCTTGTACACACAGCAAGTTAAATAGAGCCTGCAAGATTCTGGCTGACATATTCCACACTTTTTAAAGATGTCCCATGTAATGGAAAACTCCACCACCTGCAAAAGCTGAGTGAAATTTTTCATTTTACTGACCTTTAATGGATCCACTTCCAAATGACTAGTTTTTACCATGCACCCTCCCTAGAATAAAAAATCCAAATGAAGGCAGAGGGAATATTTTTTTTAAAGAGGACATAAAATAAACTGATAATGAACCAAACCTCAAAACGTTCATCATGGATCAGGAAAGAATATGGGAGCCCAAGCAGTGTTGTCTAATGGTTAGAGCAAGGGCCTGGGAGTCAGAAGGACCTGGGCTCTCAATCCTGCTCCACCTCTGGTCTGCTATGTGACCTTGGGCAAATCAGTTAACTTCTCTGTGCCTCAGATACCTATTCCATAAAATGGGAATTAAGAATGTGAACCCCATGTGGGACATGGACTGTGTACAACCTTACTAGGAAACTGGGATTCAGAATCCTCCCACTTTGTGTCTAACAAGCCAGGTAGTGATCAGCAGCCCTGACAAGGGAGGAGGCAGAATTGGGCATAGGACTCATTTTACCATGGGAAATACATTTTAGATATGAGATTAATAAATTCAAGGCAGACTAGAAAGGGAAAAAAACCCAACCTCTTGCAAGCTACATTGAAAATTCTGAGGGAAAATAACTACCACCCCAAATGGAGGAATTCTGATTAAGGCAAGCTCAGCAGGTAATTTAACCCCCTTCATAAATGCATCCAAATTCCACACTATTAATGAGAATTGCAGGTGATCCGGTTGGAAAGAGAAATCCCCCAAATTGACTTGCTTTCTACCTTGCTGCCTCGTTTATGTGCAATTTCATCTTTCTGGAGGCCACATAAATCTCCCTCAGCCTATATCAGCTTCCCATTAGGAAAGATCTACCCTAATGGCAGCCACCTGTTTTAATGACAGAGCCAGGATGTCATAATTTACACCCCCATGTTGTTAATCTAAGTAACCTTTCCACTCAGGAACGCCATCCCCATCCACATGTAGTTACTAGCCATTACTAGAGCACCTGTTCCTCTCTTTCTCTTCTCTCCCTCCCTCCTAAGAGACGGGCTTCCCACCAACTCCCCCTCCCTCGCCCCCATCCCACATCCTGAATCTTTGTGCACAATTCACAGATCAGATCATCGTGGTTTATTCCAACAAGCCAGGGAGAGGAAAAAAGAGAGACAAGAACATATTGTCTGAAATTGCACATTAACATGGGCTAGTTTGAAATTTGTCAGCATAGGCAGCCGCCATCTTCCCTCAGCTTCCGTCCTGGACCAGCTGCCGATCCCGTGGCCCATCCCCAGAGGACACACGGTAAACTGGTAGCCACAGCGTCGTTATCTTGTTCGATGCGAGAGATTAAACCAAAAGATCCTCTAGTTCCCAAACCCAGGGTGGCACAATCGGCCTTCTGGACTGCAGAGAAACATGCCTGTGGTGGCAGTATCTTCCCGAGGATAACCAGGGAAGTCTTGTCCATTGACTCTCTCAAGGGATAGGGAGGGCATGAGAAGGGAGGGGAGGGCAAAAGAAGGGGAAGGAGAACAAGGAGGAACGAGGGAGGGGACAGAGAGGGAAGAAAGGGAGAAGAGGAGACAAAAACAGAGAGGATGAGAGGTGACAAAATCTTAAGGGGTGGAGGGAAGAGAAAGGGTTAAGGGGTGGCAGGCAGGAGAGAAAGCTTGGGGGTGGAGGGAAGAAAGAGGGAGTGGAAGGGAAAGAAGATAGACCAAACCGGGGATTTAAATTTTGCTTTTTGAACACCCTAAATGCTGAATAAACAAGAAACCCCAAGTCATCAACCAGTATCAATCTTACCCGCAATATGATGAGGCAAGGTAATTGCTCGGAAGATCACACATCCTGTTTTAGCAACAAATACATTGAGGGATATTTGGTGAGATGGAGCCCAACATCCCTATGACATTTCATGTTATTCCAATAGATTCTTATTTAGAAGACAGACAGCGGGAATGGAGAATTATTAATCTGCATTATGACTAATAAGGAGACAGTAATTACAGCTTCTAACTGAGGCAAAATGTGTCACTGATATGAATTTGTTAGCATACTGGCTAAGGAGTCTGGACTGGAGTGTTTTGTAATGGTGTCTACTAATTCTGTTGTATTGTACTCTCCCGAGCGCTCAGTACAGAAGTCTGAACATAGTAAGCACTTAATGAATACCACTGATTGATTGATTAACATGGGTTAAGATTTGGCACCTGATCCTGCTGCTGTGAAGGACAAGACTCTCTCGACCTCTAGATTGTAAGCTCTCTGTGGGCAGGGGATATGTCTATCAACTCTGTTACAGGTTCTCTCCCAAGAGTTTAGTACAGTGTTTGGCACACAGTAAGTGCTCAGTAAATAGATTTGATAGATTGATTGGTAGCCCAGAGAGTAGGGTCTACCCAGAGAGGTGGTTATGGAATTGGACTGGGCCAGCATCCTGTTCCAAGCTGGGAAACTGCTGCACAACCCCTGCTGGTGATGTCCTCAACAGAGCAAGGCATCTCTCGGGAGTGGTTGTATCTTGGATGGGAGGTGAGCGTGGCATTGACAGTGACTCCACCACTGACTCTGTCTCCACTGTTCCCCTCCGTCGCCTCAGTGTGAATTGATGAGCTGCGCTGGGGAGATGCAGAGAAGGAAGGAGCGTGGCCTAGTGGCCTGGGAGCCAGAATACCTGGGTTTCAATCACGGCTCTGCCACTTGCCTGTTGTATGACTTTGGGAAAGTCATGGAACTGCTCTGTGCCTCAGTTTCCTCATATGTAAAATTGGGATTAAATACCTGTTCTCCCTTCCAATTAGACTCGGAGATCCATTTGGCACAGGGACTGCATCCAGTCTGATTATCTCGTATCTACCTCAATTCTTAGTACAGTATTTAGCATACAGAAATGTATTTGACAAATACCAAAATTATTATTATTGGACTTTTCTAGATGAAAGAAAATTATTCCTGGTGCCTGCCAAAACAGAAATCCAGAGGCACAGGCCACCTCACCTGGGTTTGTTACGGGCTGCTGACTCTTGACCGAGCCCTTTCTGTCCCGGCTTCTCAGGTCAGCCTCACCCTTGGGGAGACGCTGATTCTGCCCTTACTACCACTGGTCGTTCCATCCCCTACAAAATCAGGAAGCACTGTAAACGTGAATTTTCACAACCAGATCTTTGAGCTGTTAATGTGGTAGAGAGAAACAGAGTTACACCAGAGTTAACTTCCATATTAGCATCCCCAAGGGGACTACATGTCTAAGGAAGCAAGACTTTTCAAAGTCTAGTCTCTGGACACTCCTAAGGAGGCTGCTGGTTCAATTTCAGGCACAGAGCATAAGTTTGCCATCCAAAGAGCCTTCTAGATTGGATGGCTCCTTCTATTCACAGGTAGGAAGGATTGTGGAAATCCACCGAGGTGGAAAGAAGGGGCTACCGCAAGCAGAGGGTCCCAGACAATCCACTCAGACCCTCCTCTAGGGGGCAGCAGGGGCTTGTCAAATCCTCCTCAGGGACTGTGGTTACTAATAGCCACGCACACAATCAAAAGCCACATGGCAACTAGAAATTTGTGAACATAGGCTTATATTTCCATCCTTCAGTGACAGGGATGACATCTCTGCCTGGTTTAGAATCAACACTAATTAAGGTTTCCACTCCCTTTCAGTCTCTTGGGCTCACTCTTATGCATCAGTTTATATGTCACCTATTTTTGCAGCTATCAAATTCTCTTTGGGGAGGAAGAACAGGAAAAGAGAACTGCATAGACAGAATTGACAAAAAGACATCCAAATGCTTAATCAATTGTTGAAAAAAATTCTTTCAAAGGAAACTGGCTGACCACATTACTTGTTGGAAAGGAGAGGAAAAATGTGAATCCCCACAGTACAAGACCGTAATACTTTTTCAAAATGTGTCTGTGGGACTCCTGCATTGATTTTTCATTACAAAGCTTTTCTTGGTTAACTAGCTTCCACTACATTCTGACTATATGAAACAACAAAACATTTCTTACTATGCCACCAGAGGAGTTTTATGTTGAGTGTTCCAGAGGGGAGATGTTGAGAAGGGAAAATGACCGAGGGAAAACACAGTGAAGGAGGAAAAAGATCAGGCAGCTCTGAGAATCAAGATATACTTTGATCTGGGAAAATGTAGGTACCCAAAGCATATCATTACAGATGCTACTGTCTTGGGGGAGATGTTCCCCTCCATGCTTTGAGGCAGATTCCTGGCGTCTTTGCTCACCCCAGGTCTCTGACAAGACTTCAGAGTTTCCACTCAAGGCTGAAAATATCCTAAATGGCTCCTGTCTACCCGTTAGCCATTTTTTATTTAAAATGTTATTTGTTAAGCCCTTACTATGTTCCAGGCACTGTAATAAGCACTGGGGTAGAAACTAGGTAATCAGTTTGGGCACAGTCCATGTCCCACAAGGGGCTCATTGTCTTAATCCCTGTTTTACAGATGAGATAACAGGCTCAGAGAAGTGAATTAACTTGCCCAAGGTCACCCAGCAGAGCTGGTATTAGAACCCAGGTCCTCTGACTCTAAGGCCTGGGCTCTTTTCACTGGGCCACATGCCTGATCTCCTTTCAGCCTCTGTCCCCCTTACAGTTCCTGGACCCTCGAGATGAAAAGTTGGCCCTTTGGGCTCTTCAAGAAAATTAGGCTTTATCTAATATTAAATCCGGCACCCTAGACACAAATAGGTACATTTTGTCCTTAATATAAAAATATATATTTTTGTCATAAGTCTGGACTGAATTTTGAGTTCTGGGTGTTTGTGGCCTCTGGTTGGGTGGCTTTGAAGTCTTCTTTGTTTATGTCTCCCTCTAGTATCTAGTTGTTTATAAAGCTACTTATTACTGAATTGCTCAATTTTAGATTTTTGGTGCTTCCTGATGATGGTTTCTAGGGTTCTAACTTTTTGCCTCAGTACTGATATACTCAGTTCTGCCATAGCTCATGGTTTTACCAGGCAAAGTGGCTAGAATGCTGTTGTGGAATTAGGAGATGTCTGTCTGAGGAGGCAAGCCTGTTTGGATAAAGCAGGCAGCAGTGTCAGATGAAATGGATTTGGCCTAGAGCATGAGTATCAGAATGGGTTAGTGTTTCAGTGAGAGTTTTCCTTCATATGTGGTTTTGCAAGAACATACTCTCAAATTATTCAGAAAACAAGATGCAATACCTACTGTTGTGAAAGTTCGTGACCTTGCACTGTTCAGGGTCACACTGTACTATTTTCAGCAAGTATGAAAATTAAAATACACAGTTGTCCTCAGAGGCAGGTTTTGGGAGCCTCCATTTTACCAATGAAGAATCAGACAAACATGACCTAGTGGAAAGGGCACAAGCCTTGAAGTCAGAGGGCCTGGGCTCTAATCCTGGCTCCATCACTTGGCCGCAGTGTAACTTCAGACATCACAACTTCTCAGTGTCTCTCAGTTTCCTCACCTGCAAAATAGGGATTCAACACCTGTTCTACTTTCTACTTAGACCCGTAGTCTCATGTGGGTCAAGGACTGTGTCTGACCTGATTAAATTGTAGCTACCGAATGCTTAGTAATGATGATGATGGTATTTGTTAAGTGCTTACTATGTGCCAAGCACCCAACAAAACTTAAATCACTAAATTTATGAAGAGAGAGTTGTCGCAGTTGGTATTAATGCTAGAGGGTAGACAGAGCTCACAGACTGAATTTCCAGATCTTCTGCAGAGTCTCCTAGTTAACCTTGAGCAGATCAACCATTCCCCAGAGTAAATGGAGGTGTGATGCCCTTTGAGAGGCACAGTTGTGCAAAGAAAGGGTTTTGTAGCATTTGTACGTAGGGGACTCTGATGCCTGTACGTATGGGGGTTTTAGAATAGCTCAAGTGACTTTACAGTTTGTCACAAACAAAGGCAATCAGTGCTGTCTCCCCCCACCACTTCTGGCCTTCTTTAGGAAAGGGAAGGATAACTCTAGTTGCCCCGCTGTTGACTTCCTCTATTTTCCATTCTTCGTTTAGAATATTCAGCACCCGTTTCATTTGTTTCTCTCCTCTGGAGAAGATGGATTGACTCTAACCATAATATTCCCAAATGGTGGGGCAAACGGCTGAAAAGGCAAGGTGACAGGAGTCATTCAGTTAATAAGAGCTGGCATTATACCACTTCTGTGGCCTGGGAAGAAATATGACTCAGGCATTTTGCCTAGTAATTCTCTGTAGCAAATAATGGAGAAACACATATTTTTCATGAAACAAGTATGAGGACACCACTCTCCACATCTTCAGAGTCCTTCTAAATTCTGATCTCCTCCAAGAAACCTTACCTAACCTCTCACTTTCTCACCACCCTAGTCTCCCTCCCATCTGAGTCACCTATGTACTTGGGTACGGGCCCACTAAAGCACTGTGATACCCCACCCTCACAGTACGTGTCCTCACACTTTGCTGTTTCCCTTTTCTGTAATTAGATTGCCTCCCCTACTGGATTGTAAACTCTTTGAGGGTAGGGATCCTGTTTACCAAGTCTATTGAACTTTCCCAGGCACATACTATAGTGCTCTGCATATAGTAAGCATTAAATAAGTACCTTCATTTGTTTGATTGAAAAGCTGTTCCTGAATCTTTTTACAAAGATGGGGGATAACTTCATTATTTCCTTAGCTCCTTAGGGAGCTCAGCACTGTCCTTCTTTCCATATGTGTTTCTTGCCTACTCTCTTCCTCCTCTCTTTTCTCATTCTCCTCATCCCACATCCACTCACTCAGAGAGAGACATCTGGCATGAGTTAGGACTCCATCTATGGTTATTAAAAAAGATGTTAGATTAAAGGTCAAAATCAGAACATAGATATAGACCATCCAGAAAATAGTTTGTAATCTAACCCCATTATAACGAAATAGCTCTTTCTGCCCTTGAACAGCTGCGTTCAACCCAGCAATATCAGGTCATCCCTTGACACTGACTTAAAAAAAGAATCAGAATAAAAACACACGGAATTTGTCCTCGGAATTATATCTGGGAAGGAGATTAGTGAAGTTACTGTAGCACTCTGGTTGAGCCTGCCAGGACAAGTGGTTTTTAAGAAGTTATTTCCAGCAGAAGTCTCAGTTTTTGACCCAAATCTACACTGGGAAGCAGCACGGCTTAATGGAAAGAGCACAGGCCTCGGAGTCAGAGGACCTGGGGTCTAACTCTGGCTCTGCCAGTTGTCTGCTGTGCGACCTTGGGTAAATCACTTAATATCTCTCTTAACATCTGCCTCAGTTTCCTCTCCCTCCTACTCAGACTTCTGAACCCTATTTGGGTCAGGGACTACCCCAGTGCTTAGGACATTGCTCGTCACATAGTAAGCTCTTAAAAAATACAATAATAATAATAGGATATGATGGGTCAGGAGTGATGTTTATGGAGACAAAAAACAATCAACCTGGACTAAGTACCTTAAGTCTATTTACCTGTACCTCCATCCCCCTCAAACCCTGCCCTACCCTGTGGTTTCCATAAATCTGCATCACTCTCATAATACAAAGCTAAGTGAGTGCCTACATTCCACTGACTCGGTGCTTGAGTAGATGGCAAAAACCCATGGGTTCTTTTAAAATGGGGATCAAGGTGAAATCCACTCACGTTCCCAGATGAGCCCCTTGTAATAAATACCATGCAGAGTATGGTCTCATTAGGTGACGGTAATGGTAGCGGTGTGGTTTAATGGAAAGATGCCCAGGTGTAGGAGTCAAAATACTTGGTTTCTAATCAGATTCCTCTCCTTGCCTGCTGTATGATCTTCAGTAAACCAATTAACCTCTTTTTGCCCCGGTTTTCCCATCTGTAAGACGGGAATACGATACTCGTTCATGCTCCCCCGAAGACAAGTGAGCTCCAAGTGGGACAGGAACTGTGTCTGGGGTGATTACATTGTATTTACTTCAATGCTGAGAAATATGCCGGGCACAGATTACATGCTTAAATACCATAATTATTGTCAGTGTTATTGTTACAGTTATTAATAGATTAGGAGCTGATAAGGGACCCCCAGGAAGATACTTCAATAAGAGTGAATTCTGGGCTCATCAGGAACCATACTGGGGATTGTCATTCCACCACTAAAATAAACTTGCCCAAATGATTACAGACAGTTTTCATCCTGCATATATAAATGGGAACAAACTCTGCCATGAACAAGAAATCCCTGCTCCACTGAATTAAGAATGAGGCTGCAATCATTTCTTCCATGAAGAAATGTGGGGTTTAGAGGTTTCTCTAATGGGCTTTGGGTTTTTTTTTCTTTTCCCCCTTTTCCATATTCAGCATCCCACAGCACAGAGCCACATACCAATCATTCAAATGGAACTTTAAAGAGAAAGGCATTAAAAGTTTTCATTTTCTAAATTTAGAGAAGATCCATCTGCCACTTGGGCCTTCTGGTCTAGCTGTACCATTCAGTATAAGGAGAGAGAATATGTGTGTGTGTATGTGTGTGAATGTATGTGTGCATAATATATACATGCATCTGTTCTTATTCATATTAATCTTAAATTAGAGATCTTCTGAATATATTTTCCTATTCTGAATCAAGCCAATTCACCACAGAGAAATGCTACATAGATGCTATTTTTTCATCAAAATCTCAGACCTATAACTAAACAAAGTCAACAGCTGGCTTTTCACTGAAGTGATTATTTTTTATTATTGAATTCTGAATATTCAGTGTTAACTGGATTTCTCTCTCTAGAGAGTCATTCCAAATTAGATTATTATTTCTAAGACACCTCTGTTTCTTTCTGAGGGAGGAGAGAGAAGCAGGAGAGAAGGAAACTGGGGAGAGGGAAGAGAAGCAGTGTTACTTCTGTAATGTTTTATTTTATTTATTTTGGATGAAAATGAAAAGACGTCTTTAACAGCTGCACAGCCTATGTCAGTATCCCAGTAATCAGCTACAAAACCACAGCCAATTCGCAGGTTCAGAAAAAAAAATCAATTCATACTGTCACAGTCTATCTAGGCTCATATTGTCCACAGTCATTGATACAGAATGAGAACATCTGGGAATTCAATTACTCGTGACATGAATAATATTTCATTTTTGTTAAATAAAAACTTTCTGGCAACAAAACTTCTGTTCTATCTTTCAATCATAGCTGCTCATCAAACTCAGAATTGAAAGCCAAACCTTGATTGATATGGTATCCTAAACTTCAGACTGATTTAATAACATCATCGTGCATTTATATCACCTTCTCCATCCCCAACGTTCCTACAGTCTTTTTTCAGAGTATCAAAACAGAGTCACATGGCAAGCGGGAGAAAAATCATTTCCCTTTGCTTACCAAGGGGAAGGGAGAGCTGACGAAACTGCGGGAAGCTGCCAAACTGACCACTTACAGCTGGGAGGAAAAACAAAAGGGAATTTGGCACATTGGCTCTGGCAAACACAAGAGCATTTTACAAAAATTTCACAGAATCCACCTTGGTCATAAAGGCGATAACACAAGGTGACTAGTTAACCAGCTAATGTCAGGTGGAATTGATTCCAGGAAGACTCTTGAATTGTAGCTGAAAGTTGATTCTATAACTTTTTGCCAATTGTGCCTGGATGATTTAAAGAACATTAGGCTGAGGATACGCAATCAGTCAATCAAATAATTGACCACTTTTTGTGTGCAGAGCATTGTACTAAGTTAAGGAAGGATTCAATATAATAATATAACAGGCATATTCCCTGCCCACAATAAGCTTACAGTCTAGAGGGGGAGATAGACATTAATATAAATAAATTACTGCTATGTACATAAAAAATTTGGAGCTGGGATGGGGGATGGATAAAGGGAGCAAGTCAGGGTGATGCAGACAAAGCATTCTTTCCCAGATTATGTTTTCATGTATAAGGCCTAGTTGACCGGGCTGGCAGGGAAGGCAGCTCTGTGGAATCCTATCCTCCCCAGATTCTGTGGAAATAGGGGCAGAAGAGGGGTAAGGAGATATGGCCAGGGAAAGTAGAAAGGTCTAATATAATAATAATAATAATTTTGGTATTTGTTAAGTGCTTACTATGTGCCAAGCACTGTTCTAAGTGCTGGAGTAGATGCAAGGTAATCGAGGTGTTCCACATGGGGCTAACAGGCTTAATCCCCATTTTACAGATGAGGTAATTGAGGCACAGAGAAGTTAAGTTACTTTGCCTAAGGCCATACAGCAGACAAGTGGTGGAGCCTGGATTAAAACACACGTCCTCTGATTCTCAAGTCCATGCTCTTTCCACTAAGCCACACTGCAACTTGTTGGCCAATCATTTAACATGTGATTCAAGGCCCCCAAAATATATGTTCTGTCTGAGCAGCACAAACTCCACTAAAATCTCATATCTTATATTCATCTTGGTGGTAGAAAAATGATCATTTGAATATTTCTTTTTACATCTTTCTAATGTCAGTGACTAAAAATAAAGGAACAACCATTTGCCCATTTCCAATCTCAGGATCTGCTCTTTTCCTCTATGCATTTTCAGACATAAACGCTGACTTTGAAATGACTCCCGTGGATTATCCAAGGGCCCCAGAACCTATTATTATCATTATTATTACATCTGTTAAGTCTATTACAAGTGTCAAGCACTGCTCTAAGTGCTGAGGTAGATACAAGATTATCAGGTTAGACACAGTCCCTGTCCTACACGGGGTTCGCATTCTAGGTAAGAAGGAAAATAGGCTACATTTTACAGATGAGAAAACTGAGACACACAACCAGCATTCGAACCCAGTCCTCCGATTCCCAGGCCTGTGTTCTTTTCATTAGGCCATACCGATTGATGTTACTAGGTCGCTTTGCCCGAAGACACAAAAGTTTCTCAAAAGCCACATTTAGGTGACTGAAATAGTCAACAGGATGGAAGCAAATTTATATATAATTGAATGGGTCTAACCTAATCAGTCTGCTGTAAGGGTAGTATTTAAATGAAAATATCAGGACGTCCAACATGAAACTTCTCATATCATGCTTTTCCTCTTCTTAGTCCTTCTCATTCTAGTCACAGAGATTCCATAGCCCAGGTGCTTTATTATTGTATACAAAGGATAAGTAGGAAAGAGATGGGGGTGGGAGGGCGTGGAAGAGGGAGGAAAGGAGAGAGAGAAAATGTCTATACCAGAAGTACACATTGGAGAAAGGGAAGCACCCAGTACCCTGACCTATGGGAGAGTTGAACAAGCAGGTGAGGGTTGCCAAACATCTGGGCCAGTACTGGTTTGTGACCCCAGTCTGAAGACCAAAAGACTCATTCAACCTTGTCTGACTTCTAGTTCTGTATTCCTCCTTGGTGCCCCATTATCCCAATCACAAATGTCTGCAGTTCCTCAGCTGGAAATGGCAGCACAAATTAAAAACAAAATTAAATCTTTTCCTACTTCGTCTGTTCCCAAGGTTTGCCATTCAGTGAAAAAGGACATGCTGCTGTCAATAAACCATCAAGGGGCCTCCATTTTTTGCTCATTTTCCCGGAAGTATTTTAATAAAAGCTGTCCAACAAAATCTACTCCTGTCCTTCATGGGAAACTTTCATTTCACTGTGTTTGGATGGCATTAGAGCTGAAGCAGGAAATGGATTGATACGTCACATTAAATTTTGGCTTTAATTCATTCTGCTTTTTGGGTTGCTTTTTTTTTTTCAACAAAAAGCCCAGCCCAATGGCATATTTTTTCCCCAACTGAATCCCGAGTAACATTACTCTTTATGGACAGCTGAGAAGGGCTTCTCAGCCAATCCCTGTTGGGCCCATGTTTCCCTCACCAGAGACTCTCATCCAAAGTCTTGACCTCTAGACAGGGCCTGACTAACAATCTTACAGAAAGCAGTTTGTCTTTTCTGGAGGAACAATGGCTACGGAGCAAATACTTGAAAGCAACTTCAGCCCACCCCCTTAAGGAGCTGGTCCTCCTAGGAACACTACCCTGAAGGGTTATGGCATCCTGGTTTGACAAAAGCTGCCAGACAACAGTAAATTCTGTCCCCTCTGTCTGTCCATCATGCCTTTCAAACTCCCATTATGCCTAGTGTGGCCTGTGATCTCCTCACACAGAAGCTACACGCATTACTAGCAGAGTAAAAAAATAAAATTCTTCAACAATAACAGCAGCAATAACCAAGGTAATAACAACCACAACAGTGAGTTCACCTCTAGGCCTTTCTTTTCTCTCTCTCTGGCAACCATTCCAGAAAGACTAGAACTGGTTAATAAATAAAACCCAGAGGCTTTATTCACAACTATCGGGCACCGTTTTCATCGCTATAACCTATTGCTGTTTCATTAATCTCAGGCTTCGGACACAGCGTGGCTTTTGCAGGGTACATAAGGCCGGCTTGGTACCAAATCATCATCTGAGGTATTAGATAGGTATTAGGTCATTAGGTATCATCCCTGAAGTTGATTCTGGGAATATCCGTTTGTCTCCTGCTGAGTAAGATGGCATTTCTGAGGTAGGTGTTTCATGACTCTAAGTGTGCAGACCCCTTTCAATTTCTTGAACATTTAGCAGTGTTTCCATTCTGAGTTTCCAACTAGAATCTTTTATTCAGTTCAGCACTATTAGTCAGAGCAACTCTAGATACCCCCTAAAGCAAGACAAGTTGAGGGTTAAGGATGAATAGTCAGGCATAATGGTAAATTTATTTTCATTGTTGACTGGTGTCAGTGCTTCAATTTGATTTTAATGTGTTTTTGGGGGCTGTTTAAGCATCCTGTGTTTTTTTTATTTTTCAAATAAGAGACATTAAAGTATCCAGACCCAAAAGGAAATCTGTTTATTTGCCAGGAGGAAACCTAATAGAAACATTTATAAAACCTAATCGGAACAGAAAGGTTTGCATGCTTAGTAAAAAAAAAAAAATTGTAAATGAAAGTAGATTTTATCTATTTCCACACTCTTTTGGGAGGTAGGACATTCAAAATAACTATTATGGCTTCGGGACCCAAAAACAACAAACAAAAGACTCTGGTAAACACTGAACAGGGAGTAAAATGGTCTAGGTGTAGGGTTCATCAGAGATTGCTTCAGTGAGGCAGAAATGCCTTTCCTACATGAATTTCTCCACGTGCGTATCGCAATCTGGACAACTCCTTGTTTGGTGCATGCTGGGATCTAGGGGGACTCACTTGGCAGGGATAGGACAGAGTGAGTGGCTGTTGGGCAATTCACAATCACAGTAATAAGTTCCTTTGCACAGCTTCTCAGGCCTGAAGTCTTCAATAAAAAAAGATGTTCGAGACGATCTTTTAGAGAGAGTTTAGCCCAGGAACACGCTCCCGAGGTGCCATGCCATATGCCCCCACTTTCCCCCACACCCCCCCACAAACACCTTGGGCAGTATGCCACTAAAGCAGCATTGCCTAGTGGATAGAGCACAGGCCTGAGGGCCAGAAGGACCTGGATTCTAATCCTGGCTCTGCCACTTGTCTGCTGTGTGAACTTGGGCAAGTCACTTAACTTCTCGGGGCCTCAGTTACCTTATCTATAAAATGGTGATTAAGACTGTGAATCCCATGTGGGACAGAGACTGTGGCCAACCCGGTTAGCTTCTATCTACCCCAACACTTAGTACTGTGCTTGGCATATACTAAGTGCTTAACAATTACCATAAAGAAAAGAAAATGTGCCAGGACTGAGGCTCATCCATCATTCTGGATGGCAAACTCCATTGTGCCTAGAAATGGAATGGGACCACTGTCTCCCGAGGCATATCTGTATTGAAATGGAATTTCCACGCCCATTATCTTCTACGACTCTTGAGAATAATAATGATGGTATTTGTTAAGTGCTTACTATGTGCCAAACACTGTTCTGAGCACTGGAAGAGCTCCCTCTTTGGGAAAGTCCCTTGGAGGCTCACCCAAGGGAAAATGCATTTGGCCCTCCCTTCAGCTTTCAATCACAGCAGCCTGGATAATGACAACAAGCCAGACGAGACATGGCACAGCAAGGCAAAAGATGGCCTGGCCTAGTGGCAAAGGCGCAGGCTTGGGAGTCAGAGGTCAAGGGTTCTATTCCTGGCTCTGCCACTTGTCTGCTGTGTGACCTTGGGAAAGTCACAACTTCTCTGAGCCTCAGTTACCTCATCTGTAAAATGGGGATTGAGACAACCTGATTACCTTGTATTTACCCCAGTCCTGAGAACAGTGCTTAGCACATAGTAAGCACTTAACAAATACCATAATTATTATCATTATTACTACTACTTCTAATAATACTCCTTGTGGTATTTGTTACGGGCTTACTATATTCTAGGCACCGTAGTAAAGCGCTAGGCTGGAAACAAGCGAAATGGGTTGGACACAGTCCCTGCCTCACGTGGGGCTCACAGTCTTAATCCCTATTTTACAGATGAGGTAACTGATGCACAGAGAAGTTCAGTGACCTGCCCGAGGTCACACAGCAGATATGTGGCAGAGTCTGGAATAGACCCAGTTCCTTCTGATTCCCAGGCCGTGCTGTATCCATTAGGCTATACTGCTACAAACCTCATGGGATCCTCATCTCCTCTGGCTCCTAGCGGCACCATGGCAGGTTGCCCTGTGGAACCTTCAAGGTGTGAATAGATGTGGTGGTGATTGTATATCTTCTATCTTATTCTTCTATCCTCTTTGTATCCGACAATTACTCTCCCCACCTTCAAAGCCATATTGAAGGTGCATCTCTTCCAAGAAGCCTTCCCTAAAACTGCTTCCTTTTCTTCCACTCCCTTCTGCTTCTCCCTGACTTGCCCCCTTTATTAACTGCCCCCCTGCTTCAGCCCATCACTTATCCATAATTTATTTATTTATATTAATGTCTGTCTCCTTTCTCCTCTAAACTGTATGCTCATTGTGGGCAGGAACTGTTTCTGTTACACTGTTAGACTGTACTTTTTGAAGTGCTTAGTAGAGTGCTCTGAACACAGTAAATACTCAATAATTATGATAGATTGATTCTGTTCCTGCTGCTGCTGCTCCACTATACATCGAGGACATCTGCTGTGCTGAGAGGTGCTTGCTTCTTGGTGTGGATGTCTTTTTTTCTGTGTATGTGTGTGTGACTGAACGGTGGGAGCAGGGATAGTGCCTAACTCCACTGTATTCTCCCAAGAACTTTGAACAGTGCTCTAAAGAGAATAAGCACTCCATAAACACCAGCAATCAACTGACTGATTCCTGTCTCTACCTACTTCTACCCTAATTTCACTCTACTGCTTCCTAACCTCAGGCAAAGAAGCACGGTCATTCCACCAGATTTACTACAATGGGCTATTATGAAAATATAAGGAAATTGCTGAGAATATTGAGAATATTAGCCGAACCTAGACAATGCCCCTTTAAATATAAAAGGAAGAAGAAAAATGGAAGGATCTGAAACACATTTATTTGCTTAAGACACTTCTGTGTGACCTTAGGCAGTGTTGTCTAGTGTAAGAAGCATAGGCCTGGGATTCAGAGGACCTGCGTTCTAATCTTCTCTCTGCCACTTTCCTGCTATGTGACTGTGAGAAAGTTGATTAACTTCTCTGTGCCTCAGTTCCCATATCTGCAAAATGGGGATTCAACAGCTGTTTTTCCTCCTACTTAGACTGTGAGCCTAATATGGGACCTGATTATCATGTAGCTATCCCAGAACTCAGTACAGAGCTGGGCATTACAGTGAGCGCTTAACATATACCACAGCTATCATTATTATTAAGTCACTTAACTTCTCTGTGCCTCATTTACCTCATCTGTAAAACCGAGATTAAAAGTGTAAGCCTTATGTGGAACAGGGACTGTATCCAACCTGATCTTCTTGAATCTACTTCAGCACGTAGTACAGTGCCTTAACACATAGTTTAACAATTTCCATTAAAAACAAAGGAAATTGGAGTGGACTCATGGAGGTTCAAGCCTTTATACTGTCACTAGCTGCTTGGTCTTTTTAAAAATCCACTCATGAAGTGCAACTTTGCACTACAAATAAGGAGTTTTAATTGCAAAATTATAACTCACAAACCGCTTTCTTCACTTTCTGCTATATAAACTCCAAGAAGATGAATGCATTCACAAACACTGAAAAACAAGCTCTAATTCTCCCCAGTTACTAATTCAGGCAGTGGCAGGCTTTATATATAAGCCGAGTTCAATGGCTACAGCAAAGCTACCGTGCTTAAATAATGGATTTTTCAAATCTTGCTAAATGTGCTTTTAAGAATTTTATTTTGATCCGTTATTTCAGGTAACGGTTGTAGATAATATAAAATTGCAACACAGCTTTGGTTTACACAGCAGCTATGGAAAATCTAAAAGGAAAAAAATTAGGCCAGACCTTTATTAAATTTTAAAGTATGCCTTTGCTACAGTCTTGTAAAGAGCCAAATAGGGTATTCAAATCTCTAGAGAGACCCAGTATAATTTCTTTATCATGTTCCATTTAAAATTTAATTATGCAGTCTACAACAAGAAGAATTTGAGTACTCTAAATAGGTCAGGCAGTGAGCAACCTAACAATATTCTAAAGTTTTCTTGTGAAAAGCTTTCCTTTGATGTGCTGTTACATGTGTCAGCAAACTATGTTATGAAAACAAGTGTAATTTGATTCGGTCACTGTGGGCTTGTGCCTCTATATTACAGAGGAATATTTCTGGATATCTAATTTGGGGGTGAATGAAAAAACAAAAATGTGTGATAGACAGAAGACATTAATATACAGTATTGTCCCTTCTGAGGAGTCTTAATTTTAAGGTTTCCCAATAAGATGAATGATTTAATTAAAAAAAAATATGTTTGTCACTCAAAAAAAAAATCAGCACAGAGTAATGCAACTTTACTCCCTTGATAATAAAAACCTACCTGCCCTATCACATTTTCCTGGGCACAGATTTCTAACATCTCTTTTTCAAGAGGCATTTAACCAGCTTGGTTTCCTTATTGTGAAATTTAGCATTTTTTATTTGGTGCTGGTTACTGCCCAAGGTTCATATGGGAAAAAAAACAAAAGCGACAGCAACAAGAGAAAGCTATCTTCAAATGCTACAGTATACATTACACACAATTTAACTGGGGGAACAACTGAGTTGTCTGGCTGCTGATAGAAAAATAAAATGGCATCTTTGTTGCATGAGAAAAACTGTAATGCAAAATTTGAAGAAAAATCTACCCTCTGCTTTCTTAAACAGCAATTAAAATCAGCATAAGCTAAATGACCTTCATTATTCCATGAAGATAAAACTCCTAGAGGAGGATGGTTTCATCCAATAATCCTGTGTGTAATGACTACTAAATTTGGTTGATTTTTAAAATTAGACTGGAACGTTAAAGTGTGTCGGTTTTTTTCCAGACATTTTAACACTCCTGAATTTCCACTCCAAAGACGAAGAGGAGTTTAAATGATAAACACTATACTGAAGTTTTACAAAGCTCCCTGTATGCACAGGTAAGAAAATATTTTTTCAATTTAAGGATGATCTTCTGGGAAATCAACACGTCATCCCTTCCATCCTGTGAACTGTCTATAAATTTGATGAGAAATATTTATTTGCCCAGTAAATAAGAAAGACAAATGCAAGATTGAACTGTTAAATCTTCTGAATCTATTGAATTCTACATTAAATGAATACTAAACATCAGTGCAGCCTGCCTAGGTCAGACCAAATGGTGCCATTTTCTAGGAGGCAAACTAATCTCTTGATGAGTAGCCTTTATGGCAATTGGAGGGGCTTAGCACTGTAAGACACAGTCACTGTCTGCCCTAGGTACTTAAAACACCTGTATGGTGTGTCTGCCCTTAGAAGTACTTTTTATTATAAAAGAGTCTATAATAAACCTCAATGGGAACAAAACACTCTTCTTCCAGGTGACTTTACTAGTCGCAGTGCCCAAACATTTCCAACTCAATCCCTTCCATAACAGTGATCCTCAGGGATTCTGGAGCCAAATGATGGAAGAAAGCCCAGGTTCTTCACACATTACTATTTAAAAGCTCAGCCAAGGCCCTTGGCTTCCTTTTCTGGTCTCTAATCACATCATCCCCTCTCTACCTCCTAGCTTCCCAAGTTGCTTTCTTCAACGGCAAAGTCCTCATCGCTCCTCTAAGTGAGGAGTCAATCAGTCTGTCATATCTATTGAGCACTTACTGGGTGAAGAGCATGGTACCAAGAGCTTGGAAGAGCACAGTATAAGAGACACAGTCGCTGCCCACAACGAGTTTATAGTCTGCTTCATGGCCAATGGCCAGGCAACATACATGTATCATTTCAGGGCAGCTATGGCTTTGGCTACCAAGCAAATCAGCCTCCTCACCGAAAGACAGGAGGTGGGAGCATCAGTTTAACTGAAGATGAAGGGCCTGGGTAATAGATGGGGGAGGAATGTTGGGACATGCTAAAGACACTAGGGTCCAGGAAAGTACCATGTTACCTTTCCGGGGCAGTCCTAACACACCTTAGAAACTACCAGGGAAAAGCTGGACAAGGAATATATCTGTTTATTTTTGTACTATACTCTCCCAAGCATTTAGTACAGTGCTCTGCACACAAAAATTGCTTAATAAGTATGACTGACCGACGAATATAGAGAGTGATGCTTTACCTAGAAGTCCTCCCTCATTCCCCCATGCCTTGTCTTCCCTGGTTTTTTTCTGATATTATCGGCTGTTCTGAGAGCCCTTCCTCTTCTCATCTTTTCCTCTCGCTTCCCACTCGGCCCCTGTAGAGTAGTGAAACTAACAATCTGAGCCCGGTATGCCTTGTAGCCATAGGCATCCTTCGCCTGCACGTATGAGGTTTCAGCAATTCCCCCATTATAGCCTTTTCATTGCCTTCAGGGGAGTAATCTAATGTTCCATAAATGGATCAACTAGAAACCTCTCCTCTCTGGGAACGATTCAAAGCCTACACTTCCCTGAAAACCCTTGGAACCCTTGGTAGTCTGGCCCAGCTGTTAAGGAAGTACTACCCACCAAACTGTATGTCTGCCCCACCCTAAAGTATTTATAGTGTTTATTAGCACTTACTCTGCCCAAAGTACTATACTAGGTGCTGGGAAGAAATACATTAAAGTGCAGGAAACCTAGTGGTTGATGGAAGAACTGATTTACATAGAAAATATTTTTGGAAATGACACATTTTTGTCCTAGGTCTACAGAAAAGCAGCGTGGCTCAGTGGAAAGAGCACAGGCTTGGGAGCACAGGGGCCGAGTGGGAAGCGAGAGTTGTGAGTTCTAATCCTGGCCCCACCACTTGTCAGCTGTGTGACTTTGGGCAAGTCTCTTAACTTCTCTGTGCCTCAGTTGCCTCATCTGTAAAACTGGGATTGAGACTGTGCGCCCCATGTGGGACAACCTGATTACCTGGTATCTCCCCCAGCACCTACAGCAGTGCTTGGCACATAGTAAGCACTTAACAAATACCATCATTATCATAAAACAGATTAGTAATATATCTCTATGGTTGATTTTGGTGACTGTGTAATGAAACATATTTGCATTTGCACTTTGGGGTATGGCTACTATCACCACATATTCTGCTCTACACTGTGTCCAGGAAATTGTGCATTTTTAGCTGATCTACGTACTTGAGTTTGCAGCAGTTATTCTTGGAGGCAGACAACTGATCCCCAAGAGGAATAGCACCACCAAAATAATGAAAAGACACATCATCTAGAATTTTCTACTTGGACAACCCTTGGAAGGTTTAGCTGGTTAAGAGTACAACAGAATAGAGATCCAGGTCATTTAAATAATGTTAGGGGGGAAATCAAACTGTTCACATGGAGCAGGGCTAAAGGCGGCCTTTGCATTGTATTATTTTAATACCGAGTGTTTCTGGGACCTTGTGCATTTGCCCTAGTTCTCTTCTTCATCTATGTCCTCCAAAGGTTCTGAGCTCTCTGAGGTGGTAGTCCCTTCTAGTTTATGTTCCCTAGCACCTCATACAGTGCTCTGCATTCAGTGAGCACTCAATCAGTGTTTCTGCTGATAATAGAAAGGCGTGTCAAATCAAGTCTCGCTTAGTTTCAGTGGTTCCAAACAGGCATCTGAGGGGTGGGGGGTTGGGAGGGAGGGAGAGAAGAGGATAGAAAAGGAGATGGGGCAAGGAGAGCAGGCTAAGGAGGAGAATAAAGAGGAGGTGTTAGAAGAGCAGAACTATCTGCCCTCAAAGACTTCCGATCCCTGAACCTCACCCACCCCAACCTTTACCTTACCAACTTCTTTCTAAGAGGCTGGACAGAGTCTTAAGCCAACCAGTTGGCTATAGGAGTTGTATCTCATGAGCAAAGACTGTTACAGGCTGCTAACGGCTGGTATCAGTAAGAGTCCCATTGGGCATGGTCATGGAGTTTTTTTAAATCTTCCCAACTATTTCGGACGGCTTTCCGGAAGGCAATCAGTTTCATTATGTACTGCATTCCCCAGAGGATATTCCTGGGGAATGCTTTTAGCCGTTATTTTCCTAAGGCATCACCTGATATTCTCTAAACATAAAACCTCACGTTTACCTGAACTTCATTTATCCCCCCTCAGTTATCCGAAATGAGGTCATGTCTCGGGATGGGCATCATTTAAACTAAAAACTCCCCTGCTTACCCTAATTAATTCAGTATCTCCATTCCATTGGGATAATTGGGGTTTCACTGTAATTGAATTAAAATGCATTCTCCTGAACAGAAGGAAACATTAACGGCCATTAAAAATAATCTCATGATTCACTTCTTAACATAAACATTGTTTGGCTTCTTAAGTGGCCCATTTCTTCATGCGGCAAGTAATGAAAGGACTTCATACAAAATTGGGAAAATGTATTTTTCACAGGGCTAAAGAAATGGAATAGTAGATCCCCGCGTCCAGGGTATTTCAAATCTGGGAGACTAGTGTCAATGCATGTAGCCAGCTTAAACATTTGTTTTTATCTAGACAAGATCATTGGTTTTAATATTTATAATACAATTACAATGCTTAGTGCATGTGGCTAATATAATCTAATTTTTTCTGGTGACATATTACACTTGGCTTTAATTTCAGCTATGGCAAGAATTCAAAAAACACATTTAGGTTATCATTAGCAATGAAAAACAAACCTGGTGCTTATTCAAACCCCTCGTGCGCATATCTCATTTCAACTTCAAAGCTCTTTCAAGCTACCAGGACAGAATCTACTGCTCCATGATTTGCACATTTTCACAGTATATTATCAACTAGTGGCCAGCTAACTTAAATTAATGCCATGTACGGCAATTAAAGTTGAAATACTCCACCCTGGTGCAATATTTATTAATGGCCTTTCACAAAATTTCAAGAGAGCCAGAGCCAATGAAAACTGCCCTATAAAACTACTATAAAATGCCACCGTCTTCCAAGTCACATATCACTAGCAAGCAGCTTCCTGAATTGTGAGTTTTTCCATTTTTCCAAGATGCCATGGTGTAAGTGTTCTTTTATGACTAAAAGGATGAAAAGCTTTAAGTGTCATGTACCACTAATCATTAACCAGCGAGCAAACAAAATAACTTCAGGTGCCTTGTTTCAAATAGCAATGAAATATTTCGGGCTTTATATGCAGTTACCAAATGACAGGTGGAAGAAATTTAAGCACGGCTGAGGGCTAAAACCACTGATTTGAATTCTACAAGATTGTACAAACAAAACCCTTTCAAAGGAAACATTTCTGGACACCAGGAGAAATATTCATCATCAAATAATCAAATTGTCTTTCTGTGAGACCGCACAAGTGAAATAGCAGCCACAAACCTTCCCCTGAGCAAGTCGGCAAAGGATCTTTGGTAGCGTTAGACATATAATTGAGAAATAACTGACACGTTACTCCGTATCCCCTTTCTGCCACACAATAAAATGATTAGAATCACAATAAGGAAAGCATTGTTGGCATATTATTTGTTTTCAGTGGGGAATGACAAATAGGCACAAAGGAAAATAGTCACTTACTATAACAAGGCCCATTACTTCCCCCACAAAAAACCCAGCAGCAAAAGTAAAAAAAAAACCACACAAAAAAACCCTTCCACACCTCTCCCCGCCAAACTCAACAAAGTAGTCATCCCTTCCTTATGTTGATGAACTGGCTTCGACGAAGGGAGATTCACAAGGAATACGGAGTTCCTGCTTGGTATTCAGAATGTCATGCCATTTAATAGAATTCAAGGTGCCACACCAGATTTCTCAGACATCTGAGTAATTTTCATCTGCATGATTACAGCACTGTGTGAATCTCATCGAGCAAAACGTAGGTGGTCTGCTCCTTTGCTGTTCCCTAAAAGTTTGGAAGTCATTCCTCATTCCATTATTTCAGGCTTGACTTCTTCACCACAAACATGGTACATACAGTTTACAATTCATAATTTCTTTCTTTCTCTCCATTTTTTTCTTTCCCTTTTTGCACCCAACTCCCTTAATATTGGACAGCAGGCACTTTACCGTGGAAGTTATGTGGAGTCTAGGGGACAGGTTAAAAACAAATCCAGTGCGGACATGAGTGCTACAGGATACAAATACAGTTTTTAAACCTGCAGACTAGCACGTGTGTGGGAATGGTTTATTTGGGAAATTAACCAGGAAATTAAGTCCTCTTGTAATTTAAATAGGTTGAATCACTGGAAACAATGATGGCAATTGGAGCCCTGATGCAATAAATAAAATTGTCTTTATTAAAATCGTTCAACCCCGTGTGTTTGGCTCTCCTAATACCTGGGGAAGGTAAGATACAGATTCTCAGTCTCCTCCCCATTTCTCTCAAATCTTGCATTCTACCTTATCCCTCTTTAACCACTCCATGACTTTCCTCTCTATACCATGCCACACCCTATATTTGACCTTTGGGAAACAAACAGACCGTTTCAAAAATCCTCCCTGCCCTCTTTCAATTCCTCCTCATTTTTCTTCATCACTAAATCCTTCTTGAAGATTCTATCTATGACATTTTGCTCCTGTTGATCACATCTCGCTTACTGCATGTTGCACATGTAGTCTGATGGCTTTTTTCTGGTGACATATAACCACTAAGCTTTAATTTCAGCTATGGCAAGAATTCAAAAACACATTTAGGTTATCGTTTGAACTATAATGCTGGTTCCTTGGGAAAAAGCCAGAATTCTCTCCTATGCCCTATAAGTAGCTACAATACTGTAATAATAATAAACAGATAGAAAAAATCAAATGTGTATATATAGCAGTTTTGATTGAATACCAATAAATACACTGCTCATTCTTTGAATTATTTAATGCTCTGAGTTTTACAATTCTATATATCTCCAGATTCATCTGAGATGCATATATTGTTTGCAATCACAAAACATACAACTGCATCCATCTGAGTAGGAGAAGACACGTACGAGAACATCCACGGACATTTATTTCCCCACCACTCTTCCCCAGAGACCAGTGAGTACTAGAAGTTACGTACCGATTTAGTTAAAAACAGCTTGCTTACCTTGGTAGTGCTCCAGATAACTCTGTGGCAGTCTCTCTGTAAAAGAAGGAGGAGAGAAAAATGATTAGCATCTTTTGGTAAAGTAAAAAACCTTGGGAGAAAATTGCACTTTACCACCATCATAATCCACAAGCACGGTATTTAGAGTATGAACTGAACAGTATATATGTGACTGTATGGGAATTTACCAGTAAATCTGCATGCTTCTGGTTTGCCTTCATAAAATATATGAAGCCTTAGTCTCAAAGCAAATTTCACTACAAATGCTGCTGTTGCTTTTTTTTTTTTTTTTAGCTGTGGGATTTAGCTCAGTCTAAAGGGAGCCCGTTGGGAAAGTATGTACAACAAAAAGGGAAAGTAAAAACACCTTTTGGATGATCTCCAATTAAAGAAGCCACATTTGTAGTCTTTGACGCATCCTGCTAACAAAGAAAGATTTTTTCACGTGAACGGTTAATGTCTTCTGCAACTTAGGAAACCGCCTCCAAGAAGGACTTGGATTTTGTGCTGAATCGAGTTGCCAATTTCCTGTTCCAGGACTCCAACTTTGTATCACGTTACTGGGGCGGGTTGCTGTATGGCTCGAAGTGACACTCAAATATCACAGTTTCAGTATCATAAGAACGACCTTGACTCCGGACAGAGTCGAGGATGAAGCTTTAGGTTGTGGTTTCCTTCTCGGCAGGACTGTGTGCAAGGGAGAACTCCCTAGGATGGGGGTGGGGTGAAGTGGGGGAATGTTACTGAAAGGCTGGTTGGGTAAAGCTCATGTTGGACCCTCAGGGAAGAGGCTGTGGGTCTTCAGACCGTGGGCATCTCCCAGCTAGGATGTTCACGCTGTCTGCTGAAGCCCATTGGTAACTTGGGAGTTTGGTTTGGCTGCGAAGGTAGTCCTAAACATAAATAGCAGTGACTCCACCCCTCTTTGGGACACTTTGAGCTGGAGGGAACTTTCTCTTGTCATTTTAGCATCTATTTATTGATTATACCCATTCTTAGTCCTTGGGCAAATATGGATAATCAACTCTACTGCCGATTATTTATTCCGGTCACACTATTTGCACTATATACTAGAGAATGAATGAATGAATGAATGATGGTATTTGTTAAGCGCTTACTATGTATCTAGCACTGTTTTAACCGCTGGGGTAGATACGAGGTAATCAGGCTGTCTCTTGTGGGGCTCATAGTCTTAGAGAAGCAGCGTGGCTCAGTGGAAAGAGCACGGGCTTTGGAGTCAGAGGTCATGGGTTCGAATCCCAGCTCTGCCACTTGCCAGCTGTGTGACTGTGGGCAAGTCACTTCACTTCTCGGTGCCTCAGTTACCTCATCTGTAAAATGGGGATGAAGACTGTGAGCCCCACGTGGGACAACCTGATTCTCCTGTGTCTACCCCAGCGCTTAGAACAGTGCTCGGCACATAGTAAGCGCTTAACAAATACCAACATTATTATCCCCATTTTCAGATGAGGTAACTGAGGCACAGAGAAGTTACGTGACCTGGCCAAAGTCACACAGCTGACAAGTGGCAGAGCCAGGATTAGAACCCACAACTTCTGACTCCCAAGCCCATGGTCTTTCCATTAAGCCATGCTGCTTCTCGAAGAAGCAGAGGAGCAGTGTGATCCAGTGGAAAGAACACAGACCTGAGAGTCAGAGGAGCTGGTTCTAGTCCTGGCTCCTCCATATACCTGTTGTGTGACCTTGGACAAGTCATTTAATTTCTCTGCGTTCTTGCTCCTGTTTAGAGTCTGAGCCCCATGTGGGATGTGGTTATCTCGTACCTATCCCAGTGCTTACAATAGTGCTTGACATGTAAGTGCTCAACAAATACCACAATTATTATTATTAGACTGTAAAGTTCCTCGTGGGCAGAGAATGTGTCCACCAATTCTATTTATAGTGTACTCTCCCAAGTACTTAGTACTCTACCCACAGAAAACACTCATTAAATACAACTGAGTGATTACAATCCACTATTTAAATTATGGTGTTTAATAAGCACTTACTATGTGCTAGGCACTGTACTAAGTGGTGGAGTGGATACAAGCAAATCAGGTTGGACACAGTCTCTGTCCCACATGGGGCTCACAGTCTCAATCCCTGTTTTACAGATAAGGTAACTGAGGCCCAAAGAAGTGAAGTAACTTGCCCAAGGTGACACGGGAGACTGTGAGCCCGTTGTTGGGTACGGATTGTCTCTAACTGTTGCCGAATTGTACTTTCCAAGCACTTAGTACAGTGCTCTGTACACAGTAAGCTCTCAATAAATACGATTGAATGAATGAAGTGGCAGAGCTGGGATTAGAACCCATGACCTCATGACTCCCAGGCCTGTGCTCTATCCACTAAGCCATGCTGCTTCTTGTAATTTGTAGTTATACGACCCCTCAAACAAGACCTACTATAATCATATCTTTTCCAAGAAGTCTTCCCTAAGTAATCTCTCCTCTAGTCCTATTTTTCCCAGTACTGCACATCTTTGCACTTAAGGTCTTACCCTCTCACTCTCTCTCTCTCCACAGCACTTACTTAAACACCTTTAAATGTGATTGATTCCTCCTGTCTGTAATTTATTTCAGTCAAGGTCACCTCCACTGGGCTGTAAATTCCTTGAGGGCAAGGATCATGTCTACTAATTCTGCTCTCTTCTCCCAAGCACTTAGAACAGTACTCTGCACAAAGTAAAGATAATGGATTCTAATACTGGCTCTGTCACTTGTCTGCTTTGAGACCTTGGGCAAGTCACTTCACCTCTCTGGGCCTCAGGTTCCTCATCTGTAAAATGGTGATTGAGATCGTAATCCCCATGTGGGACAGGGACTGTATCCAACCTGATTTGCTTGTATCCACCCCAGAGCTTAGTACAGTGTCTGGTACATAATAAGTGCTTAACAAATACCATTATTATCATTATTATTAATAAATACTATTGATCGATTGATTTGAAAATGTTTACATCTCTCCCTTTTTATAGTAAGCCGCACTCACAAACAGTTAGCCTCAGAATGCAGTCATTCTACCAACCTTGAAACAGGATTCACTGCAATTCAACTTCACTGGGTAAATATGTGGGCTGAAGTGGAGGGGTTTGTAAGCAAAGAGAGAAGAAGAATTGCAAATTTACAGGAAAACACAACCTTAGCTAAATTGGTACACCTGAGCATACTCAGTTCTCCCATAATGTGGGAGATCCAGTCTTTCAGAATTCCACCTCAAGGAAAACTTATGTTGTAGAGCTCAAGCGTCTGATGAATCGGTGAGGACGACCAACCTTTTTTTGACATCTTGTCACACTCCTTCCAAACAGATGTGCATTGCCAGAGGATACCCTAAGATGCAGTGTGCTAGCCAAAACATGGAATGAAAACACCCACTCTGCTAGAACTGAGTATATTGATACCACTGATTGAAAAGGCTTCAAAGCCTCCCCCTCTTCACAGCATTATTGAGGGCATATCTCCACCAAGAGACTTTCCCCAGCTGAGCTCTCCTTTCCTCTTATCCCACTCCCTTTTGCATCACCTTGATTTGCTCCCTTTATTCATCCCCCCTCCCAGCCCCCAAGGCACTTAGGCCAATATCTGCCATTTATTTATTGGTTCATATTAATGACTGTCTCCCCTTCTAGGGTGTAATAATAATAATAATGTTGGTATTTATTAAGCTCTTACTATGTGCAGAGCACTGTTCTAAGCGCTGGGGTAGACACAGGGGAATCAGATTGTCCCACGTGGGGCTCACAGTCTTCATCCCCACTTTACAGATGAGGTAACTGAGGCACAGAGAAGTTGAGTGACTTGCAAGCCCACTGAGGGCAGGAAATGTGTCTGTTATATTGTACTCTTCCAATCCCTTAGTAATAATAATAATGATGGTATTTGTTAAGCACTTATTCTGTGCCAAGCACTGTTCTAAGCGCCAGGGTAGATACGCGGTAATCAGCTTGTCCCATGCGGAGCTCACAGTCTTAATCCCCATTTTACAGATGCGGTAACTGAGGCACAGAGAAGTTGAGTGGCTTGCCCAAAGTCACACAGCTGACTAGTGGAGCAGGGATTAGAACCCACCACCTTTGACTCCCAAGGTCGTGCTCTTTCCACTAAGCCATCCTGCTTCTCTGCAATGCTTTATACACAGTATAGTCTAGTACAGTGATTTATACACAGTAAGTGCGCAACAAATACAATGGAATGAAAGCAGACATGGCTGAAGAGTGGGGAGAGCTAATATGAAAGCACTTACATTACTGGGTCAGACCAGTAGCCAATCCCAACCCAGTCTTCTCTCTCTTTGACAGCTGCCACAGGCTGCTTGTAGAAGCACTATGATTGTTGTTTTCCTTGACAATCATCCTCAAGATTGGAAATGAACCTACTCAAATCCCTAACATTTCCCTCCTAAATAACCATTATGGAACTCTCTCTCATCTACGAGTTTGTACAAGCCACAATGGAACCTTTTGATATTTTCTTCAGGCACAACTTCCTGGAGTAATGAATTCCCTATGCTTTACACCCACTCCTTGAAAAAGATTTTCCTCTGCTTGTTTCAAAACTATCACCGTCAAGTTTCAGTGCCTGCCCCCAACTCCTGGGGCTGAACAATTTGAAGAATGGCAATTCTATGTTTGTCCTCTGTGATTTTGTAGTGACAACTGTGTCCCTTCAAAGTCTTTGTCTTATTCTTTCCTAACCACACTTCATGTGAAGCTTCTCCACCTACCCCTCACCATATCTGTTGCTCTGCTATGAACCATTTCTAAGTTCTATTGTCCTTTCTAAGCTGCAGGAGACTAGAACTGCACCAGCTAGAACAAGCTGTCTGTCAAAGCTTCAGGAAAAGTATGACAGTAGAAATGAAATCGAAAACAGTGACAAACATTGTGAAGAGCAAATTCATCAGCACAACAAAGGACATTCTTTAGAGGCCTGCCCTGCAGAAGAGACTGTTGGTTGCACACTGGTCCTTTCATCCACACTTAAATACAACTATTACTATTAAGTGCTCACTGTGTGCCAAGTACTGTACTGAGCGCTGGAGTGGATAATCAGGTTCCAAATGGGACTCACAGTCTAAGTAGGAAAGAGAACAGATATTGAATCCCCATTTATCAGATAAAGTAACTGAGGCACAGAGGAGTTAAGTGACTTGCCCAAGGCCACACAGCAGACAAGTCATGGGGCCAGTATTATAACTCAGGTTCTCTTATTCCCAGGACCATACTCTTTCCACAAAGCTATGCTGCTTCTCATATTTGCACTCAGTGATGAGATTTCCCTAACAAACCTGAAGAGAAGTTCTGTTGAAAACGTGGACTGATGACATTGTCTCACAAGATGTTACTGTGAGGAATTGGCAGAATGAATAAATGTAAAACCCACTGCAAAAGGGAAAGTATTCTATACTTTCTAAAAATCGGAAAAAATGCTGGGGGTTTCTTAAGCAGGAGGAGTTGTACATCAATTTTTGGATTAGTACTTCGATAATCCTTTAAAAAAGGGCACTTTTAAAGGGTGAAAACTGCAGGTACCCTATGTCAAAGTCATATGAACTTTTATCAATTAAAGTCTGGGAAAAAGGGTCTTCTCACCCCAGGGTGGCCTCTCCTCTGACATCACTTTGCTATGTCAAGTGCTCTTTTTTTGGAAGTGTGGAAGTAAATTCACACAATCTATTTCTACTCAGGCTGCCACTTTCCAAAATTAGCCAACAATAAAACAAGAGGACAGCAGCTGACATGATAATTTCCTGCTGGCAAAATTAATATTTTAGGCCTTAGGTTATTGCCCCCCCACCTAAAACAAATATTGCTTGAATCTCTCCAAACTGGTAAAGAATCAATACAAGAGTTAAATACATTGTATTTTTATTACCTGCCTTTGGAATGACTTAAATGCAAGGGAAAAGAATGAGTCTTTCCACATTGTTAATTTAGGGTTAGAGCACCATAGTCAAGTGGCATTATTCCAAGTAAAAGTGTTTTCTGTTGCCAGATTTGTTGAATTGTGGGTCCCCAAGCCAATAGGTCTACAATAAACATAGACCAGAAGACTCGTAAGTGAACATGTATGGTTACTAATCTATATTTCTTCAGGACCATTAAATTCTTGTTCTATGGAGTAACTTAGCTTGGAGGAATTTAGAACCCTTTTAAAACTCACTGCATCACCACTGCAACGTTATGCACTCTATGATAATCTTGCCCTTCCCCTCTTTCCCACCACACTCACTACATCTAGACTGTGAGCCCCATGTGGGACAGGGACTGGGCCTGATTTGCTGTGTTTGTTTCTATCCCAGCACTTAGCACAGTGCTTGTTACATAGAAAGTGTTTAATGAATATCATGATTAAGTCACTTCATTGTTTCCCTTTTCCCACACTTTTCTTCATTCAGTCTCATTTTGGCCCTTCCCATTTCTCTGTTATTAACTCTTGAAACTCCTCTCTCTCTCTCCCTCTCCTCAGTCCATAAAATTAGGTCATGAAAACCAAAGAGAAAAGGCTGAAAAATAACAAGAATAAGAAGAAGAATGACAATGATAATGATTCAACATTTACTATGTGTTGAGAACTGCATTAGCTCCCCACTTTAAAACGCCCCAAAATTAATTTTTTTCTTCCCAGGACCCTCCCAATTAACCACCTCAGCCACCTGAAACATTTATGTACATATCGCTTTATGCATTCTACAATGTAATTAATAAGTGGCACTTATTGAGTGCTTTCTTTGTGCAGAGCTCTGTCCTAAGTGCTTGGGAGAATAAAGTAAAATAGAGTTGATAGATATAATCCCTCTCCACATGGAGCTTACAGTCAAGGGGGGCATATAGGACACATTTATTCATTCCATTTTTTCAATCTCATTTTGCTCCAACAGAACACACTGCTGCATCAGTTTCCCCTATTAGATTGCATATTTCTTGAGGGCAAGGAGCACATCCTTTACTTCTTTTTAATTTTCTCAAGCACTTAGTACTCAATAAACTCAATTCAATAAACTTTCAGTAGGTAAAGAAAAAATACTGGAATCTCCCTACACAGCAGGGATGCATCATGGGAATTCTGAAGAGTGCAGAGCTATTCAGCATCACAGTTCCCTAAGCTTCTTCAAAGCATTCAATCCCACACAGTATGTGATAGGTTACAACACACTGTAAAGCAGTCAATAATGCCAATGTCTGAAGGTCCCTGATTGATGAAAATGAATGGCTCTGGCAGAGGGTGATTAAGATTCTATTCAAATACCATTAAGAAGTCACTCTGGGAGGCAGCGTTCCTAGTGGAAAGAGCATGGAATCATGACTCATAAGGCCTGGGTTCAAGTTCTACATCTCCCATCTGCCTGCTATATGACCTAGGGAAATCACTTAACCTCTCTGGGCCCAAGTTTCCTCATTTGTAAGATGGGATGAAAGAGTAGCTTCCCTTCCTCTTAGCCGCTGTATCTGATCATCTTGTATCTGATCCAGCACTTAGCCCAGGGCTTAAGACAATAAACACTTAATACCACCCTCACCTCCCTGTCATGAGATTGAACCCCTTTCCATTTCTCTCATGATCCTTCCCAGCAATCCCTGGGGGACAGTCAGGATGGAGGGTGTGTTACCTAGTCCACACACAAGGATGGGCAGGTACTGAGGAGAGAAGAAAAACTGTTCTGCTCCCTAAAATGATACAACCTCTGGCTGGAAGGGAGGGATTGTATTCTAAATCTTGTGTCACCCATTTTCCCCATCAGAACACTATTCTTATGAAAGACTCCGAGTGGCATTTCTTATCAGGGATATTCAAGTGAAATACGACTCCAGCTTCACATAGGAATCAACTCCAAGCACACACTTTTTCCAAAATATTTGGCACTCTTGATATTTCACTTTAAGCAATCCCATTAAAGAAATGCATTTGTCGATATAGAACCCATCCAACTGCCATGTGGCCAGTCGAGTAGCTTGACAGACTATCTGGACCACCCAAGCCCCAACTGAAAACTCCCTGGCTCAGTTAAACGTTCAACATTTTCCATGGCGGACTACGTCAGAGTTTTAAAGCCAATCTTTGCCTCAGTGCTCCCTGGCCCAGAGTAGCACTCTCAAAGCCCAGTTCACAGACATTCCAAGTCACCTTCTCACCCCTCCCACCACTTCTGGCTTCTACCTCTAATTGGCTAAATGTGCCCAGTGGGCTTCCAGGTCGTTCTGGAGTTTCTCGTTTGCTGTATGATTTTTATTCCAACACAGTGTTATTTTAGCCAACTATTGCCTGGCTTTCAGCTACTCCTACAAAAGAGGCACTAATTCGTGCCTCTGTCTGCATCCCAGTGCTCGAGAAGCTTTGGAAATGAGTCTATCAGAGACGTCTGATAATCAAACCCGCAAAACACCAACTCAGCTCTTGCTCACAGAGAGACTTGATACCTATCTTGGGTTGTTGTCCTTTCAGAAATTTAAAAATGTTGTTTGGGGATTTGGGGGTTTTTTCATCATAAATGTCATCTTGACATGCAGCTCAGCTAGAGGTTCCACCTATCAGGAGAGTCCCTCCTTAAAATAGCCGTGGCCATTAACGGAACTAGTACATTTCAATATGTGCTCAGGAATATCTATTAATCATCATACCATTTATGCTCTGTGATTCTACCACACTTAAATAACAAGGATTACTAAGTACCTGAATCAGCCATTAGCAAGCATTCTTGCTCGTTAAAACTCACTTATTTAGACTTTAGCAATGGCAAATGTAACCAGCCCTGGAGGAGTGTCACTGTGCCTGGAAATGGCACATTAAGTTTCATTTACCAAGCTATGTTCCCAGACAGGAGGAAAAAAAAAATCAGCCACAGCATACAGAAAAGCTTAGGAGACTTCCCTTTTTTTTTGGAGATTGCATTAAGAAAATGACAAATCTTAGAGAGAGAGCTATAAAGCTTCTTCAAGTACAACAGTTCTGCAAAGAGCTATTTATCATAGTTTGTTAAAGAGACTCCTCCGCTTAATATTATTGGACTGTGAGAGCTGATTATTAAATGTAATTACAAACGTTGCCCAGAAATAATATTTTATTACATGACAGTCAATTGCTGCATGTGAACATCGAGGAGAGCAAACCCATTCTATGAGCCGAATTGTAGGAGCTTTTCTGAAGACTAAAACACAAACAACTTCCACACAACAACAGCAGCCATTCAAACAGGAGTCACCACCACTCATCCTGCAGGACTTCCCAAAACCCAGGCTTTCTTTGGAGTTCAGCAGGTGAGAGTTCAGTGTAACTATTGTTTATCTAAACCTACGGGTGGAGGAAGGCAGTCTCTTGATTTCGGTACCCTCTTTTCATCTTTTAAAACCTCCAAGTGTCAAGGAGAACTATTAAATTATTTTCTTTCTGGGATTATGAAGGGATAGTCTTTCACTGGGATAAAGCAATCAATCCTAAACACTTGGTAGAGAACAGTATAACGAGGTTGGTTGACATCTTTCCTCCTCGAGGAACTTACAATCTAGACCGGAAGACAAACACTAAAATAAATTAGGGATGTGTACATAAGTGCTGTGGGGCTGAGGGTGGGGTGAACGAAGGATATAAACACAAGTGGAAGGGTGAAGCAGAAGGGAGAGGGGGTTGGGGAAATGCGGGCTTTGTCAGGGAAGACCTCTTGAAAGGGATGTGATTTTAATTAGGCTTTGTAGGTGGCGAGAGTGGGGGGGTCTGTTGCATATGATGGGGGAGGGGATTTTCAGGCCAGAGGCAGGACCGGGGGGAAGGGTCAGCAACAAGATAGATGAGATAGAAGAAGGTGAGCAGGTTGGCATTAGTGGAGCAAAGTGAGCGTATTGGGTTGTAGTAGGAAATCAATGAGCTGAGATATGAGGGGGCAAGCTGACTGACTGCTTTGAAGTCAAGGATAATGAGTTTTCGTTCGATGTGGAGGTGGATGAGAAACCACCGGAAGTTCTTGAGGAGTGGAGAAACATGGACTGAACATTTTTTTAGAAAAATGATGTGGGCAATAGAGCAAAGTATGGCCTGAAGTGGGGAGAGACAGGAGGCAGAGAGGTCAGCAAGGAGACTGATGCAGTAGTCAAGGCAGGATAGGATAAGTTCTTGGGTCAAAGGAGTAGCAGCAAAGCTAAAATACAGCAGTCATAAAAACACAAGCCCGTAAAACACAGTCTTTCTGTGAGGTTGTACCTGTGGCTGCCTAAAAATCAACCCTAATAGGCTCACGCGAGGGAGTCCAAAGGAGAGGAGCACCCACTTAATTGCCATGAGTTAGAGTTGACCGAGGGGATTTCAAAACCCAGCTCTTGGACTTCGATTCCTCTTGATCTTCTTGCTCTGCTCTCGCCTCTAAGCCATCAGCTCCCTTCTCCAGTGTGCCAGAACTCAAGAGCTTCTTGGCTGGAATGATGAAGTACTGAGTCCACAGAACTGCTCCTTTTGTTAAAGTTTTGTGGAGACAGTCACAAAAGATAAATCGATTGTGTTTAAACCACACATGGCTAGGCTAGTTATGGAAAGCTCATGGGTCTGTGAGTCAGAAAACCCAGTTTCTAGGCACGGCTTCAAAATTTACCAATTGGATAACCTTGGGCAAATCATTTAACCCCTGTGCTTCAGTTTCTTCAACTGTAAAATGGGGATGTGTACTCCCTGCCTCTTAGCCTGTGAGCACTGAATGGATCACACATCTGCACCAACATTTAGCACCCTGTTTGGGCACACAATTTGTGGTTCATAAATGAAAACACAGGTTTTTTTCAGTGCTAGTTCATCATTAAGGTTTATATTATTATCAATAGCTTGCCCTTGGGCCAGGGTGAGATAGATTCCAACTGGGGGCTCTAGGCCAGGGGGACTGAAAGGAGGTGAGGCAGTTTGGGAGACTCTTAAGGATGATGTGCAGAAATGTTCACCCAAGTGAAAATGAATTTGCCTCAAAGGTCACCTGAGAGAGATGATGCTGGGACTTTAACATTTAGAAATCCTACGAGTCTTTGATTGGAAGTCACTGGGAACATTCGGCATCGATCATTACTTTCAAGAGCAAAGACTTAAGTATCCAACTATAGTGAGGCATGTTCAGTTTTTTTTAATCTAACAACCTTGAATGTTCCCTCTTTATGAGAAAAGTTTGCACTAACCTTCGACAAAACCTTCTGTGCCATGCTCATCCACACAGGACATTTAAATCTCTACTATAACTGGAAAAGATCTAGATTAAATCAACAGTAATGGAATAATATTAATAATTTTTGTCAAGTGCTTGCTTTGTGCCAACTGCATTAGTAATAATAATAATAATGATGGAATTTAAGTACTTACTATGTGCCAATCACTGATCTAAGCACTGGGGTAATAATAATGTAATAATAATGTAGGTATTTGTTAAGCTTTTACTATGTGCAGAGCACTGTTCTAAGTGCTGGGGTAGACACAGGGGAATCAGGTTGTCCCACATGGGGCTCACAGTCTTAATCCCCATTTCACAGATGAGGTAACTGAGGCACAGAGAAGTTAAGTGACTTGCCCACAGTCACACAGCTGACAAGTGGCAGAGCTGGGATTCGAACTCATGACCTCTGACTCCAAAGCCCGTGCTCTTTCCACTGAGCCACGCTGGGGTAGATACAAAGTAAGCAGGTTGTCCCACATGGGGCTCAGAGATTTAATCCCCATTTTATAGATGAGGTAACTGAGGCATAGAGAAGTTAAGTGACTTGCCCAAGGTCACCCAGCAGACAAGTGACAGAGCAGGGATTAGAACCCAGATCCTCTGTCTCCCAAGCCTGTGCTCTTGCCACTAGGCCACGCTGTTTCTCTGCACTGTGCTCTGGAATAGATACAGGGTAGCAAGAAAGGTCAAAGTTCTTTTCCTTCACAGTGGTTACAATCTAATTAGGAGGGAGAAGTAGTATTGAACCTCCATTTGACAGATGAGGAAACTGAAGCACAAAGAAGTTAGGTGACTTCAGCAGGCAAGTGGCGGAGCTGGAATTAGAACACAGGTCCTCCGAAGTAAAAGAGCTAAATTACAGATAAGGGAATATTCATAAAACCATACTTCATTTCATGAATGCATGTGAACTGTATGTATGCCAGGATTTTTTAGCCATTGGTGATATTCAGCATATTGCAATTGAGTGCAATTACAGTTAGCTATAATTAAGAACAATTACAGCTTTTATTTCTCTACTTGTTCTTTAAAAGCACATTTGTAATAAAACTTTTTTTAAAAAGGTGAAGAATATAATTATACATCCTTATAACATCTCAAATAATTAGTTTGACTAAAGTTTCTTCTGGAACAATTTTCATTTTAACTGTCAGATCTGCCATTTATAGTCAATAGAACATACTATAAAAATTCTATCATTAACCTTTTTCACCTCATATAGCTGTATAGGAATTATTGGAACAAATTGAAGGTTTCATTGCTTAAATGCTCTAGGGCTGCATTCAGCATTTAAAAAACATTTTTTTAAAGGAGAAAAAGAACACATGAAAGTACATTTGGAGGCTATGTTGTTTTGCTGGACTTGTACTTTCCAAATTTTGCTTGAGGTGAAAAGTGTATTTTGTACCATGTTCATTTCAGGACAATGTTGTATCAATTACACTGAATTTGATTGCATTGAACACCTGAATAATACTAATAGAGGAATGAGTTAACACAGCTTCTTACCCCTTTCAATTGCCCACTTCCACCTGCCTGAGCCTCAACTAACCCTTCTCAGTATAAGCCCTGAGAGTACAGCCAAAAATCCATCAGTATCTACTAGAGGTTGAGTCCTTGTGTTCTTCCCCTCTCCTCCATCAGGATTTTACCCAATCAATGGGTGACCAAGAACATCTTCAGGCCATTCATTCCATCTACGATGGCAATCATTAAAAATGCAATTTTTAGTGTGGTTTTATTTTTATAAAGTACTTATTTATTCTTATTAACGTCTGTCTTGCCCTCTACACTGTCAGCTCAATACAAGCAAGGAAAGTGCTAATTCTGTTGCATTGTACTCTCCCAAGTGCTTAGTACAGTGCTCTGTATATAGTAAGCACTCAGTAAATAAGATTGGTACAATGTTCTGCATATAGTAAGCACTATATAAGTAACATTGATTAAGGACTTTATTTTTAATTTTATTATATGTAATTACATTATATATTATGTAATGATAATAATTATGATATTTGTTCAGAGCTATCTGATGCCTGGCTCACCATATTTTCCCAGAAATTCTCAACCCCCAGGGGATTTACAGTCTCCTCAGTTGCTTACGTAGTTTCACTATCTTCTGTCCATCTTAAGGATTCCCTTATTTCTCCCAAAGCTGGCAAGGCTCAGGAAGTCAGCCCACTGGAGATAGATGTTTGACTTAATGGCTCTTTTCCAGCAAGCTCGAGTTTCCATCTATTCCTTCTGTTATTTAATAAGGTGCAGCTACAGAAGCGACATCCTGGCCTTCAAGGGTCTCTGCTACTCCCCCTGGGTGAGGGGCTGGGGGGTCCTTTAGAAGTTTCATTCTCGTATGTTATCTCTAAGATCAGTTTGAAGACCCAGGGCCTAATTCCAGATGGATACCTAGATGAAATTAGACGATTAGCCATGCTGCAAGAGGCTGCTGATGAAACCTTGATATAACAAGGATGTCAGAGTAGTGTGGTCCCATGGATGGGGCACGATGGAGGGTCAAAAGCTCTGTGTTGGGGCCTAGTTCTGTCGCTAACTTACTCCCATCTATTCAGAACCACTGTTTCTTTGTTAAAGGGGTAGGGGAGTGAGCTCTATGATATCTTTGTTTCGTTCTGTGTAAAGGGGTGGGAGAATGTTCTCTATGATATCTTTCTTTCAGCACGCAGTATCCCAGAACACAGCACTTCTGGGAGTTTTGTTCAGAATGGCCTCGGTTACTTGAGGAAGCAGGTAACCTCCTCAGGTCCAGAGTTTTGCTGCTGCCGGCTCTCTCTGGGGCTGCCCGATGTGGGCAGGAAGCTCCATTCCAAGCTAGAGAGGGCTCCTAACCACCCCTGCAGACTCCTTGGGCCCAGGAATGAGTGGTCTCCAGCTGCTTGGCTCCATGTCACCTCTCAGGGAACCCCAAGCTAGAGCTAGAATGGGACAGCGGCCGGTGGTGTTATGGAGCTGGGGCTTCATTCATCCCACTCCGGTATGAGCTGGTTCCAGTAAACTAAGCCCTTCTGCCTCCTGAGTGCTATTCCTGAGGGGAATAGTAAACCATGGGGGTTGCTAAACCTCAACTATCATCCCACAGGGACCCTTGTTCCATCTCACACTTAGTTCAGTGCTCCGCAAACAATAAGCACTTAATAAATACAGAATGAGTCTGAAGCTGAGGGATATATACTTACTGACCCATATACAGCTACCCACTTGTCTGATCACTTTCCTCAAGCCACACGAGCTCAGCTTCTGGTTAATAATAGTACAACCACGGTATTTGTTAAGTGCTTACTTTGTGGCTGGCATGCACTGTCCTAACCCCTCAGGTAGATACATGATAAATCAGTTCAGACACAGTCCCTCTTCCGCAAGGGGATCTCAGTCTAAGGGGGAACGAGAACAAGTATTCCAACCCCATTTTACAGATGAGGAAACTGAGACACAGAGAAGGTGAGTGACTTGCCCAAGGTCACACAGCAGGCAGGTGAAGGAGCCACTATTAGAAGCCAGGTCTCCTAACTTCCCAGGCCAATGCTCTTTCCATTATTGAGTCAAAAGGGTCTCCTAATCCTTTGAAGTGATGTGAGATTCAGCTCCCTTCACTACTGTTGCAAAGTAGCAAGTCAGGGCTCATGAGTTCGAATCCCAGCTCTGCCACTTGTCAGCTGTGTGACTGTGGGCAAGTCACTTAACTTCTCTGGGCCTCAGTTCCCTCATCTGTAAAATGGGGATGAAGACTGTGAGCCCCACGTGGGACAACCTGATTCCCCTGTGTCTACCCCAGCGCTTAGAACAGTGCTCAGCACATAGTAAGCGCTTAACAAATACCAACATTATTATTATTATTATTACATGGAGACTCTGATGATCAGTAGAGGAGCTTATCAGAGATCTGATATTCATTATTATCATTATTATTACATTTGTTAAGTGCTTATTATGTGCCAAACACCTTTCTAAGCACTGGGGCAGATACAAGTTAATCAGGTCAGACACTGACCCTGTCCTACATAGGGCTCACTGTCTAAATAGAAGGAAGAATAAGCCAATTGAATCCCTATTGAGAATTCCAACTCTCCCAGTGATCCGTGGTGGGGCCTAGAACAAAAGCCTTGCCCTTTCTCTTGTAAGTGTAGGAAATGTTCCTTCTCTGGGAACCAAGGATAATCATATGGACAGACCTCCTAGGAGTTTGGAATGGACTAATTTGTTGATGTACATAAAGAGCTTTCATTGTTAAGCCTTATATCAAAGCAAACTGTTGGAGGGAGATTTGTGTGTGTTATAAAAACTGGCCCAAAGGGCTTGATTGGAATGAAAAGAAAGAGGATCAAATAAAAATTAGGAGAATGGGAAAACAGATCTGCCCCATCCGCACTCCAGGAGTCTCCCTTTCTTCCTCCCACCCTTCCCTCCAGTGCTGGCCTCCCATCCCCACCCTTA
The DNA here is from genome assembly GCF_004115215.2 of Ornithorhynchus anatinus. NCBI lineage: Eukaryota > Metazoa > Chordata > Mammalia > Monotremata > Ornithorhynchidae > Ornithorhynchus > Ornithorhynchus anatinus. Next base: position 34,049,015 of record NC_041740.1, read on the forward strand.
ACCTACATGAAACATCCACATGGTTACAAAACATAATTCCTTTCCTCAAATGTCACATGTTGTTTATCCAGAAAATGCCCCGCGCCATATGCCTGGCCAGCCCAGCTAAGAGGAGCGTGAGTAGTGATCTGGGGAATTTGGGCAGAACTGACGGCCAATCTGGATTGTCCCAAAGTGAGTTTGGTTGGCCTGAATTTTCCGGTTGGGCTGCCCAATTTCTGTGGACAATTGCTTAGGTCTCTGATTCACTCTGGGCAGAGCTGACCTCTGAGTATCTGTATCTTGCAGTTTTTTTCCTTGTTGTTCTAAGTTAACATCTGAGTTAACCATCTTTGAATGCGAGCTCCTTGGGAACAGGAAATATTCCTTTGTGAGGATTAAAATTCTGGCACACTCTTTTTGAAAGCCTTGTTTGATATGTGCACTGGGTGAGCACCTATCATAAATTAAGCAATTACAGTCATTGATGGCACTGAGCTCTTGGGTTCACATCAGCCCTTGGAGCTGGTTCCCTATCTCCATTACCTGTGCTTCTGGGCTCTACTACAGTGGTCGCTGGCTCCATCAGCATCAGTCTGAGCACTGGTGGATATCCCAGAGGCCTTTGGTTCACAGCTGCTTGGGACGTTTGTTTGTTTTATGTTACTTGTTAAGACCTTGTCTCCTCTTATGCTGTTGAGTCATTTCTGGCTCAAAACCACTCCATGGACACATGTCTCCCAGAATGCCCCACTCTCCATCTGCAATCATTCTGGTAGTGTATCCATAGAGTTTTCTTGGTGGATTAACATCACCTTCTTCCATACAGTAAACTTGAGCTTCTGCCCTCGACTCTCTCCCATGCCTCTGTTGCCCAGCACAGGTGAGTTTTGACTTGGAGCAGATTGCCTTCCACTCGCTAGTCACTGCCCAAGTTAGGAATGAAATGGGTAGGCCTCTGCTTGACTCTCCCTCTCATAGCCGAGACTGGTAGAGTAGTGGAAACTCTCCAGGTGCGATCCTGAGAGGGGTGTTTAGAGCTTACTATGTGTCAAACACTGTTCTAAGCACTAGGGTGGGTACAAGTCAATTAAGTCGGACACTGTCCCTCTCCTACATGGGACTCACAATCTTAAATGGGAGGGAGGACAGGTATTGAATCCCCATTTTAGAGTTCAGGAAACTGAGGCACAGAGATGCTAAGTGACTTGCCCAAGATCACACAGCTAGCAATTGGCAGAGCAGTTGGCAGAGCTGGGATTAGAACTCAGGCCCAAGCTTTTTTCACTAAGCCACGCTGTCAGGTGGTGGGGCAGGAAGATTTCTGCAGTTCCTGTGTCAACATTGTAACGAAAAGAAGGATGGAAATCACTCCTCGTGGCTCCCTAGAGAGGGCAATCAATGAATTAATAACATGTATTGAGCACTTGCTCTGTGCAGAGCACTGCCTCGAGCTGAACACTTGCTCTTTTCAGAGCACTGCACTAAGCATATACGATTCCTGCCTTCAAAAAGCTTCCTATCTAGGGAAGGGAGCCTGATCAGGCCCAGTACCCCAGTGATGACAAAATTAAGACACAGAGACTGAGACTGGGGTCTGGCGCTCCCTGCAGGGAGCAGCAGACAGAACTAGGACAGGTGACAGACATGAGATGGCTTTCCGTGGACCAAGCAGAGGATAGAGATTGGAAGCCAAGAGCTTAACGCAGGAATCCCGGCAAGAGTGGCAAGGAAAAAGTCTAGGAAGAGGAGGTAAGAGCTGGAATAAGACAATGGATTGACTGTTCCAGCCATCAGGGAGAGGATCCAAAAGTGTATACCAACCTGACAGATGACGTGGAGGAGCTCGAGTTTTTAAATATAGCAAGATAATGATGATGGATTGATGGAAAGGTAGATTTCACTGAAGCTTTCACTTTATCTTCTAATTCCCAACTTTAACATCTGCTCCAGAGAGAAAAGTAGCATCACACTTTCTCCCACGTCTGCCAAACTTGCTCAATCCTAGCTCATTAAAGTTGCCCTGATTCGACCTCTCTGACGCGGAGTGATTTGGTGGCTTCCAACCAGATGCTATCATTTTGGGAAGATGACCAGAGGTGATTACTATATATCTCTCTCTACACACACACACACACACACACACACGCGCCCCATAAGCCTCGTTCTCGCCTATCACACCGTCGACCCCTGGCCCACACCCTACCTCTAACTTGGAATGTCCTCCCTCCTCAAACCCGCCAAACTATCATACTTCCCCCCTTCAAAGCCCTACTGAAAGATCACTTCCTCCAGGAAGCCTTCCCAGATTAAGCCCTCCTTTTTCCTCTACACCCCGCCCCATCGCCCCAACTCACTGCCTTTGCACCCTTTTTTCTGCTGTTCCCCCTTCCCTGCCCCAAAGCACTTGTGTACAGATGTACATATTTATAATTATAATTCCATTTGTTTTTATTAATGATTTGTATATATCTATAATTTTATTTATTTCTAATGATGTTACTAATGTCTGTTTACTTGTTTTGATGTCTGCCTCCCCCCTTCTAAACTGTGAGCCCGTTGTGGGCAGGGATTGTCTCTGTTGCTGAATTGTACTTCCCAAGCGCTTATTACAGTGCTCTGCACACAGAAAGTTCTCTAAATACGATTTAATAAATGAATGAATGAGTTCAGAATCCAGGTTGAGAAGCAGCGTGGCTCAGTGGAAAGAGCACGGGCTTTGGAGTCAGAGCTCGTGAGTTCGAATCCCAGCTCTGCCACTTGTCGGCTGTGTGACTGTGGGCAAGTCACTTAACTTCTCTGTGCCTCAGTTCCCTCATCTGTAAAATGGGGATTAAGACTGTGAGCCCCATGTGGGACAACCTGATTCCCCTATGTCTATCCCAGCGCTTAGAACAGTGCTCGGCACATAGTAAGCGCTTAACAAATACCAACATCATTATTATTATTATTATTAGGTTTCAGAGCTAAGAAAAGGACTCTCTCTTCTCAACTCTTCTCCTCTAGACTTTCCAACCCTACTCCCTTTGTTTTTGCTATTTTACTCCTCATTAGAGGAAATGCAATGAAATTTTAGGGTATTAAAGACTTCTTTGTAAGTTAATCAATCACTGATATTTATTGAGAGCCTAGAGCACTTTACTAAGCACTTGGGAGAGTATGATAGATTTGGTGGACATGATCCCTGTCCAAAAGAAATGTGCAATCTAGTAGGCAGAAAGAAACTAAAATCAAGTACATGAAGTAATTGATTGTACAGATACGTATAGGAGTACTGACTCCTAGCCTGTGATCTCCTGGTGGGTGGGGAATCTATGCTACTGTATCATTCTCTTCAAAGTGCCTAGCACAGTGCTCAGGACAGACTACATGTTCAATAAACAGGATTGCTTCCTACAGGGTTGGCGGGGAGTCGATATCTACTGACAGGTTAGGAAATCAACCTGTGTTTCACCGTATCAGTTCTATTTTGCAATCGGTGATAGTTACTGTTCTCTGATTGTATGGACTTCGGAGAATACAGTAGAATTGGTAGAGACGGTCCCAACCCGTGAGGAGCTTACAGTTTTTCTTTGCCCCTGGAAAGTTGTATAGGAGTTCCCAAGGCTAATGCCCTCCTCCCCGCTTCTCTCACCTAATGGAAATACCATATGCTGGTAGAAAGTAATGGGAAGTGGGTATTAGGGGGAGTGTACTGGGTGTTTGGGATAATGTAATACAAGTAGAAGGGATACAGTCCCTGGCCTCAGAACATGTGCTTTAACTCAAACAGTCTCAGAGAATCCAGTTTTTTTGCTCTTTGTACAGAAATGGGTAAATAGACCATTAACAGGTGAGGGATAGTAAAGGAAGGAAAACATAGCTTTTCTTTATCAATACTTAAACCATGACCCTGAATCAAAAGCTGTGCCGGGGTTTTTGTCAGAGTAAAGGTCATTCTGGTAAGTAGTTAGGAGCTGTAACAGTGTTAACTGATCACCTCTTAGAAGCAGAGAAGTAAACTAAGTGCTTGGGACTGTGTAATAGAAGTAGAAGGGATACAGTCACAGTCCCTGGCCTAAGAACCAGTGTTTTAACTCAGACTCAGAGAATCTGATTTCTTGTACTATTTTGTGGGTTTGCTCAAAAAGAGTGGGTAAATATACTATTAGCAGGAGTGGGATGGGTAGGAAAGGAAAATGTAGGGTGGGTTTTAAAAAAAAATATTATTCTCACTAAACCATGGACCGGAATCAAATGCTGCACCAGAGTTTTGGTAGGAGTGAAGGTCGTACCGGTAAGTAGGTAGGAGCTGTGGGCATCAATAGAAGAAGCCTTAAAATCTGGATCCTGACCATTTGGGGCAGAGACTTTAACTGCTAAAGGTTTAAGCAAAATCCCTTGCTATAAACACCAATCAACCACACTGTACCCTACTGTGATACCAAAGCAACATACATCCTATGAGGTGATAGTCTATTTACCACCACCCTGAATGAACTAGAGGAACACTAGGGTACCATAAGCAACGTACTCTATATGGTTTCTTGGAAATTTCATTACGTGTAGATTAACCCCTGAAAACTGCCTCTATCACATGGAATTACAGGGAAGAGGGAAAGGAACCAGTAAGCAAATCCATGGATTTCAGCCTGAAAATCCCTGAGGCTTAGTTTTTCTCTGTTGGATCTACCCACATGAACATTTTATATTAGTAGGATTTTAAGTTTCACCGCCTTCTTCTGAGCTCTTCATCAAAACAGATTTTTCCATTAAGATTTTCCATTCTTTGAATAGAAAATAAGTTCCAGGAGGATAATAGGGATTTTTATTTTGTTTTGTTTCACCATGCAAGGCCTCTTCTCTGAGCAACCATATGTGGTCCATCTAAGATGGAATCTGTTTTCCCACTGTTGCTTGGATAAAGATCACTATCAATCATATTTATTGAGCACTTACTGGATACAGACCACTGTTCAAGCACTCAGGAGAGTACAATATAACAGAGTTGGTAGACACTTGCCCTGTCCACAAGAAGTTTACAGTCTAGAGGATAGCCCAAAATCTCCTTGTTTTATAAGTCACTGTAAAGTTGTTGACCATTTTCAGCTAGAGGAAGAGCCCCCAACCTAATCTATCCTTCCTCAAAACTACATCATCAACAATTGTGCAGATGCATATGAAGAATGCTCATACCATTCTTCCTTTGGTACACAGTTAGAGATCAATTTGTACCCTGAAGCAAGAAGCAAATTGCCCTTGAAATTTATCCCAAGTCATGGAACTCCTTTTGCCAAATGCTTTCCTGAAACTTAGCAACTCTGAAAATTTAAACGCAATTTATTTAAACACACACTTCACTTTTCAGCCCATGTTTTCTAAGCCCATTCTAGACATACAACAATGCGAGGAATAGAACTGCTGTATCTCCCAGTAACTTGACTGGTTCAACTTGGAGTTAGAAAGCAAGACTCCCTCGATCACTTTTAACTCTTAAATTCAGAATTTCCCTGTCAAATCTTCATGATAATAGCTCTGAAAAGGACTTTTCCTAATGTGTAAGAACCATCATGGTTAGAAATCCCATCAGCTGCCAAATATCTAATCTCCATCAGGTGCTGGTCTCTTATAGCCACTGTTTGTTATTCTTCCTCACACCATCCTATTGAACATGAGGCTTATTGGACTCAATTGAATGTTACAAGCTTCCACACTGTCATAATCAGATGCATTGAAACTGCTGCCCAAACTACTTCAATAACCCGGCTCTTATCACCTGAAACTTATCAGGAGTCACATTTTTCTTGCTATTCGGTCCCAATGAAGTCAATGGAAAAAGAGCCCTATTAATCACAGCTGAACTTAGTGTGCTGGTTGTGTAGTGAAAAGGAGGATGATAAAAAAGATCCATAGTGACATGGGCTGTCAAAAATGCTTATAGGTGATGCTCTTTATCAGAGACTTTAGCAGCTTAGATTGCTGCTCAACATTCTATCTGTGAGGTTAAAAAAAAAAAGAAAATCAAACATCCCATCAAACCTTTTGGAAATCTGGAAACAGTTCCATAAATCACAGGGAGAAAGGAAGAATAACTCTAAATTATGTTTCAACCATTTAGTTGTTCAGGAAGCAGCATGGCCTAGTGGAAAGAACATGGGGTTGAGAGTCAGAGGATCTGGGTTCTAATCCTGGCTCCACCACCTATCTGTTGTATGACCAGGGGCAAGTCACTTATCTATACCTCAGTTACTTCATCTGTAAAATGGAGATGAAACCTTCTTCTGTCCAATTTAGACAGTGCTCTCCATGTAGCACAGGGACTGTGTCCAATCTGATAAACTTGTATCTACCCTAGTGCTTAGAACAGTACTTGGTAAAAAGTAAGTCCTTAACAGATCCAAGCACTTAGTACAGTGCTCTGCACATAGTAAGCACTCAATAAATTCTATTGAATGAATGAATGAATGAATGAACAGTTACCACAAAATAGGGAGTTGTTAGAGGCAAAAGAGACAGGGCTACCCCAGGCTCATTCCATTGGCTGAGAAGGTTTGGCAGGGTTGAACTATTTCCTTCCACCATGTCTGAGGAGACTAGCTTGAAGGCAGGGTAAACTAGATGATTTTCGACCAAACGGTTACTCTGTTGACTTTGAGGGGGTTTTCCCAAGAAGGGAGCTATGAGGAGGTGTTTTAGATAAGATGCTCTTAAGATGTAGGGTCAAGTGGCCTTAGACTTATGTCTTGATAGAGACCTGTGCCGAGCCCAGGTCTCTTTAGTAGTCTGCCTCCAGCACAGTCCTTCTGGACTTATTGACCAGTCGGTCAGCCCTCCAAGTTAAAATCTGAAAGATGCTTCCCAAGTTCCACAACTTACCAACTAATTCTCTGGGAGAATGACAACCTACTTCTGATAGCACCCCATTTCCTCTTCAGATTTGGGGACCACCCCATGCAGAGATCTTTTTCCCTAGAGGGTTGCAAAAATGGAGGTTTTGGCCTCCATTATGGAAAATCATTGCACTGCTACCTGCCTTTTGTCCCAGGCTCTCTGCCCGGACTGTGGCTCCATTCAGATTCAGGGCAGAGTGTTTACTCTCTCTCAACCACCCCAGAGTAATCACCAAAGACATCAGACACTTGCATGAAGGCAGTGGATTTCAAAAACGCTGGGAAACACAGAGCTCAATTTAGTCTTTTCAGATCCAACATTCGTCTTTCTTAATGGTTTCACTCTACCGTCTCCTTCTCCTGCCTCCCGTTCTTGCCAGTCTGTAACGCAGGCCAGTTTGTCTGGAGTGGTGAGGAGACAGAGGGCTTCTCCCTCCAAGAACTGTTTATGTACTTATCTTAACACTGTTATCTTGTTTGGTTGACTCTGTTACTTATGGTTGTTGGTAATTCATTGTTATCCTTCTTTGTATCTGTCTACCTCCACTCAGATTGTGAGCCCCCTGTTGTGCTGGGGACCAAGCCAGATCTGATTGTACTGGATCGACCCTCCTGCTTGGCACAGTGCTCAGAGTTGACACAGCCCTTCACATATACACACGTTCCTCCTCCCTCAAAATAGTCACCAGAGCAGAATTCTTTCTGGTAAAGCAGAAAAAAGCAGCACCAGAAGCCAGAGCAGGATTCTAGAGAATACTGTCCCTGTGGTCCCTCTAAATTGTCAGAGATGGGAAACAAGTCTACCCATACTGTTGTTTTGCATTTTCCCAAGCACTTCATACAGTGCATTGCACACAGTAAGTGCTCAATAAAAAAAAATCATTGATGATGATCGTGGCTTAGAGTCCTGGGATAGTTAGCAAGACACTGCCTTCTCACTCGCCTCTTCACTGTCTGTCCCTATTTTCTGCCACAGTACTTGGGGTACCATACCCTGTAGAAAGCCCCTACCATAGACCATAGAAGCAAGCAACAGAGTTGCTTTTTTTACTAAAAAATGATATTTAAGTGCTTATTATGTGTCAGGCACTGTACTAAGCGCTGGGGTAGATACAAGATAATCGGGTTGGACACAGTCCATATCTAATATGGGGGCCCACAGTCTTAATCCTCATTATACTCTTCCCAAAGTCCCATAATCCCAGATGACTTTAGAAGCTACACTTTAGGAAAGAGGAAGGACTGAAGAGAACTATGATCTGAATGACAAACTGCCCTGACCTCCTGCAGCTTTCAAAGGGAAAACCAGTTTGCTGCTATCTGGCCAAACCAGCATGTCCCAGGAGTTTGCCCTTGGCTTGAGGCTGCTGCAACACTGCTCAGAGCAATAGGGAGTCAGCCACAAGGCTGGCATTTATCTGGTCAGGTTCTAAGATGAAAGATTGACTGTTTTCAACTCTAACTGCTTTTGTAGGCTAGGGCCCAAATTCCCAAATCAAATCTTCAGGGAGAAGAGTCTGGAGCCTGCCTGGACTCCAAACACAATCTTTTCCCTCCCCTTTCATGCCAGAAGGCATTTCTCAGTGATGGAAAAAATATTTTTGAAGTTATGACATCTGACCAATTATTTAGGTTTATTTATTTTGGCCCCGCTTTATTTTTCAACAATAAATCATGGCAAAAGCAAGTGGACAGATTTTCCTAACCATGAAGGTGGCTTTTGCGTGTATAAACTTCCCTTTTTCTGTTTAGGCAAGAAGTTCAGTGAGAAGAGAGTCTCTTTCCCCTTGTGGGCTTAGTCAAAGTGAAGCAGGATTGCCTGGTTATGAGACAGTAGAGAAACACAGTGAATTAGGAAAAAAAAATCCTCAATGTGCAAGTCTTTATGAGGCTGGAATGATATTTCACCTCTCCCCATTGCTCTATTTTCAAAGACATCATTTCCAGCTTTTGCCGAGAGCCAAATCGTGTCTCCTTCTAGGCTTTCTAATGCCTCCCTTTGCCACGATGATTGTCTCCGGGCCTCTGGACCAAGATAATCTGCCATTTTAATTCTTGTCCTGGCCTGCTGACTCCTTTTGCAAGCCACTGGGTCCAAAACTTTGCTCCTGACAGAAGAGAAGCAGCATGGTGTAATGGACAGAGCATGGGCCTGAAAGTCAGAAGGTCATGTGTTCTTATCCTGGCTCTGCCACATGTCTCTGTGACCTTGGGCAATTTACTTCACTTCTCCCTGCCTCAGTTCCCTCATCTATAAAATGGGAATCAAGACTATGGAGGTCCACGTGGAACAGGGACTGTTTCCAACCCAATTTGCTTCTACCTCAGTACTTAGTACAATGACTGGCAATGCCTCCTCAACAAATACTATAAAAGTATTTGTTATTATTAATAAGAGAAGCATCACTCAACTGAACCTCATACAGTGGAATCCAACAAAGAGCATTCTCCAAACCAATATCTCCTGGCATGGTGGGCTCTGAAATTCAGCTTAAGAGTACTACAGTGCTCTGCCCATAGCTAGCACTCAATTAAATACCATTGATCGATTGATTGATTCAACTTCCAATGGGGTTTTGGGATTTCCCCCCGGGAAGATACATCACTCATTTTTACCCCCAGACAAGAACTTTTTACAAAAATCTATATACCCATACAAGCTCAAATTCCCAGATGTTTGCTGAAATGACACTTAGTATCTTTCATGGTCTAGTGGAAAGGGCTCGAGACTGGGAGTCAGAAGACCAGGGTACTTGACTGGGCTATCCCACTTGCCCACCATGTGACCTTAAGCAAGTCACCTAACCTCTCTGGGTTTTGATTTCCTTATCTGTAATATTGGGATAAAACATCCTCTCAGACTGTGAGCCCCAAGCTGGCAGGGACTATGTCCGATCTCAAACAATCAATGGTATACATTGAGCACTCTCTATGTGTGTCTTCCCCAGGGTTGAGCACAATGCTTGGCACATAGTGCTAATAAATATCAGAATAATTAGTATTATGCATCTGAGTTTTGGCAAATACTCCTCAGGCCATAGGAGGTGGACGGAAGCGGTTCATCATGGATGAATTTTCACTAGGCTGCTGATTGTGAGCTCCTGCCTATTCACCAGCTGTTCGATGCCTGGAGCCAGTACTCCTTAGGGATGAGAATTAAAATTCCTTACATACGGGACGGTGCCAAGCAATCTGGGACAGGTGGACCCTCCAATTCCCCAGTGTGCATTGCATTCTCTCTGACACAGACATTCTTGTGACATCTGATGTGTGTCTGAGAAGGCAGTGGATGTGCCCAATTCCAGCAAGTGTGAGGGCCCAACTGCCCCTACTGTAGCTGCGGAGATTATGTCTGCTCAGAGCCCTTCAGGTTGGCGTAAGTGCAGCTGTCTTGCCATTGACTGACAGCTTGAGCCTCCCTGCTTGCTGGTGTTCAATTCTGGAAGTGGGGCATTTATTAAGTTATGTGCCCAAGACTAGCTCCTCAGTGGAGCGCAGACAAATAATCTGACCCGACATAGTTCCTGCCCCACATAGGACTCATAATCTAAGAAGTAGGGAGAGGAGAAATCCCCATTTCACAGGTTGATCAATAGGCACAGCGAGGTTAAGTGAGTTGTCCAAGGTCACACAGTGGGACAGTTACAAAGTTGGAATTAGGACCTAGGGCTTTTAACTCCCATACCAAACCTCCTTCCATGAGGTCATGGTGTTTTCCTCAAATGTCGTCATGGTGTTTTCCTCAAATGTCTGATGTCCCTAACATTCCTGCTTACTTGGAGCCCTGTCCCCCTCACCTTCCTCACTCTTCCCATCAAGTGTTCTCCCCACTTTCTGGTGCATCCCCTTGCCACCATGATGGAGAGTCTTCTCCCCAATATACATATCTTTTCTCTTCTCACGCCCACCCCCTGTATCCTCCAGGCGACTCATGGGAGTAAGAGGTGGGCTGCTGGGGAAGTTACTGATGGCAGTGAATCCAGACTAGAATCTGGCAAGGGCTGGAATCTAAGACATGGGAAGATAAGACTGAACCAATTCCAGGCATGTGGGGGTTGAGGTCCTTCATATGCAACACAGCAAGCATAAAGCATTCTTTACCCTTAGGTCAATCACTAGTTTTTACTGAGTTCTTACTGTGGGCAGAGCACTGGGCTAAGTGCTTGAGAGAGTACAATATAACAAGAGTTGGTAGACCCGTTCCCTGCCCATGATGAGCTTACGGTTTCCAATGTAGCAACTGTCCCATTGCTGCTTAGTCTAATGCCCAGCACACAGTAGACAATCAGTAAATTCCACTGATTGGCTGACTGATGAATTGATTGGTGCAAGTAAGCTCCTTGTGGGCAGGGAATGTGTTTACCAACTCTGTTAGATTATATGTTCCCGAGCGCTTAGTACAGTGTTCTGCACCCAGTAAACGCTCAATGAAAATGATGGATTGATTGATTAATTGATTGGAATTCTCAATCCTCAGATCCAAGAAAGCCCAAAACAGGCTCAGGCCTCTATTTCACAGGCTGGTTTAAGTCCATTATAGGACTTAACCTCACCTCTCATCATCTCACAGGCTCCCACAGCTTCACAAATGCACCGACTGCAGAATTATTATCATTATTATTATTTAGTAGTAGTATTGTGTTGGATTTGCACCCATGTGTCTAAGGACGACTTGTCAGGACTGCCTAGGCATGTCTGTGAAGTGGAGTTTTCAAAACAGATGATGTAGCTGTTTCTAAACTTCTGACTTTATATTCTCCTCTTCCTACTTCAGCACTTGTGCACCATCTAAGTAGCTGGGTACAAGCAGGTGGCCTAGGGCAAAGAACATGGACTTCGGAGTCAGAAGACTTAGACTCTAATCCCAGCTCTGCTACTTGTCTGCTGTGTGACCTTGGACAAGTCACTTAACTTCTCTGTGCCTCAGTTTCTTTGACTGTAAAATGGGGATTAAGACTGTGTGCCCCATGTGGGACAGGGACTGTGTCCAACCCGATTCTCTACTCCATCACTTAGTACAGTGCTGGGCACTAGTAAGCATTTAAAAATACCACAATAATGATAATAATTATTATTATTGATCAGGACTGATTGCTGCCACCTTCCTCAAGGACCAAAACAAAGGAATTAAAAGCAGTGTCACCTAGTGGATGGACCCGGGGCCTGGGAGTCAGAAAGACCTGGGTTCTAATTCCAGCTCTGCCACTTGTCTGCTGTATGACCTTGGATAAGGCACTTCACTTTTCTGTGCCTCCGCTACCTCATCTGTAAATTGGGAATTTAAACTGCGAGCCCCATGTGGGGCAGAGACTGTGTCTAGCTTGATAAACTTGTATCATTCGCAGCACTTAATACAGTGCCTGGCATATAGTAAGTGCTTAACAAATACCATTTTTAAAAAGGCAAAACTAGGCGATTCTGTGTAGTGGTGATTTAGATTAGACACAGTAAGGACTCCCTGCCTGACTAAACAATAGGGTGAGATAGTGAAGGAAGAGGTGGCCTTGACTTTGATGGAATACATTAAGAAAATCTACCCCTTTTCTCTCCATCCAAACTGCTAACACGAAATCCAAGTACTTTTCCTATCCTGTCTTGATAACTACATCAGCCTCTTTGCAGACCTCCCTGCCTCCACTCCAACCCATACTTCACTCTGCCGCCCAGATCATTGTTCTACAGAAAGGTATAGTCCATGTTTGCCTCTCTTCAAGAACCTCCAGTGGTTGCCTATCCCCCTCTGTATCAAACAGAAAACTCCTTACCATAGGCTTTAAAGCACTTGATCACCTGATTTCCTACTATAACCCAACCCACATACTTCACTCCTCTAATGCCAAACTACTCACTGTATCTCGATCTCATTTATCATGCCACTAACCTCTTCCTCACATCCTGCCTCTGGCCTGGAACATCCTCACTCGTTATATCTGAATGACAATCGCATTACCCTCCTTCACAGCCTTATTAAAAGCACATATCCTCCAAAAAGCCTTGCCTGACCAAGCCCTCATTTCCTCTCTTCCCAGTCCCTTCTTCATCCTCTTGTGCTTAGATTTGCATCCTTCATTCATCCCTTCTCAGCCCCACAATACTTACTATATATCCATAATTCATTTATATATATTAAGGTCTGTCTTCCCCAGTAGACAGAAACTTGTTGTGGGCAGGGACTATATATCTACCAACTCCTTTATATTGTACTCAAGCACTTAGTATAATGAATACTATGGTATAGTGCTGACACCTGACACTTAGAGGAGGGGTTGACCATTTGAAATATGGTCATAGCCCTCTTGCCTTGGGAAGCAGCATGGCCTAGTGAATAGAGCATGGGCCTGGGAGATAGGAAACCTGACTTCTAATCCTAGTTCTCTCACTTGCCTTCAGTGTGCTCTGAGGCAAATCACAACTTCTCCCTGCTTCAGTTTCCTGATCTGAATAAAGGGGATTCAGTACCTGTTCTCCCTCCCCAGTAGACTCTCACCTGGAATAGAGACTGTGTCCCAACTGATTCTTTTGTATCTACCCCAGGGCTCAGCACATTGTTTGACTCATAGTAAGCCCTTAGCAAACTCCCTACTTATTTTCAAGCCCAGTAGCTGGATGTTTCACTCTCTGCTGTTCCTTCTGACCCCTTCTACACAGCTTTTCTTCTTTCTCTCCCGTGCATTCCAACATTTAACCCTCTGCAAATCTGATCACCAAACAGGCTTCTCTGCCTCTTCCACCCCCTCTTCCCACCCCTCAACACCCCGTGCCCCCTCCCCCAACATGTGAATCAGGCTACATTTCTCAATACCAGCCAGAGTGCGGCGCCTTTCCTTCAACTGGATCCACTGCTGCTCAAGTCCCAAGACGAATCTGAAGGCGGCCAGCCAGGCGGTGGTGAGGATGGGGGGCAATCAGGGTAGCCAGGGGCATCCTCCAGCCTGAGCTTAGGGTCTGGAACCGGGTTGCCATGGGCTCACCTTTAAATGTGCCGCTGTCTCATGGAAAGTGACACGGTACTTAACTTTCCACTGTGAGGAACAGCATTGCTGTGCGGGCTTGGAATTAACTGTTTTCAGTTGATTACCTAAAGAATGACCACCTGTGAGCACAATCAGCCCATTATTCCCCTTGATGTACACAGGCAGAGCCACTGGTGACCCCTTGTGCACCCTGCAAAATCGGAGTGAAGAGAGACCCAAGCTGGGAAGGGGGCGGAGGGGACGTGGGTAAGTATGTTACAAATAAAAGTCCAAGCTCCTGGACGATGCCTGAGCTAAATATGGAGCGGACGGGGGAAGCAGCGGAAAGTTCCATAGCTGGCCGCTTCGCTTCCTTCCCACTGACCTGATCTCTGTCCGCAGCATGTCCGAGCCGAAAAGACAATAGGAAAATGCTGGAAACAGCAGGGCAGCTGCTCAGGCCTGAGGACATGAGAAAAGGGAAAACACATGTTTTGAGTGCCTGAAACAGTTCTGCAAATGCAGCTAGATGGAGGCGGAAAGAATAAGTGACTCTCTCCTTCCAAAAGTGGAAAAAAGACACATTCTGCCAACCCCTCTCGAAAGAGAGAGAGAGAAAGAGCGAACCCGATGGCGTGAGCTGTCCTAATCTGAGGGAAGAAGTTATTGTGAAGGGCTTACTCCAGACTTCAGCTCAAACCTACACCCCCAGTTTCAGGGCAAATGCTGGGTGGCATTTGTCTGTAGGCTTTACAGACCAGGGCTTTAGCTACAACTTTATTTAACTAATAAAGGATGCTCAGCAGCAACATTAAAGAATTCCAGACACCTTTTCTACTGACCTGTCACGTAATTTACATTGCTTTATATCAGTAAGGGGCATAAAGACACCCGAGATTCTTTGCAGTCGTTTGCCAAACCTCTATCTCCCCTGCTTTGCTCTAGGGCTTGGTGCACTGCCCTCTACCCTTTAAAACAGAGGTCCCGCTTCTGAACCATGAGACTCGGTGGTGGGAACTGAGGTGGAGGGTGGCCAGATGTTGAAAATGAAAATACCACACATGAAGGCATCTGGTGCCATATTTATAGAGGACAGGGAACAGACCATCTGAAAACAGACATCGGGCCACCTGATGCAGGAGGATGCTTGGAGTAAAATCCCTGCTGTGAGCTGGTGGAATGACAAAGAAATGGGGTGGCAGAAGACAAACTCCCATCATGGTCTCTCACTTCCCTTATGCCAGTTACATTTCAGGGTCAGACAACTGAACTGCCCCCAACTTCTAGTTGGCTTAGAGCCTTCCTCCTCCCTCAGCTGACTTTCCTGACAGCAGGGACCTGGGGTGGCCCCTATACATTGACCTTTAACTTGGCCAGTCCCCTTTCCTGCCCCCCAGAACTGTTTGAACTGCATCCTGGGTCATGGTCTGTCCTCTCTCCCTTGGACAAAGAGACAAATGCCCCGAACAACATGAAGCAGTACGGCTCACGAAAAATCACCAAACACTTCCATGGTCCTCACAAATGTCTTCCTGGAACATTCGGTTTCTGGCCTATTAAACACAGTCAAAGGGGCAGAGGTGTGGAAAATTGGCATGTGAAATACATATTTGCCATTATACATATACCCTCACATATATACACTTGTTATAAAACACCCAGAATCTGCTTCAGTCAAGTTGGCGTTGGCTTTCTCTGGAGAATTTTGGCCCTGAGGTTAAGCCAAAACTTCCCAAGTGTAATTTACGAGAATGAGCTCCCCCCTGGGCTCAGGAGAACATTACAGCGGCTCTCTCCACACTACAGAGTTCCTTCCCTGTGTGCAAGGTATTTCTCATATTGAGTCTCCAATGGAAACTGGCTCTCAGAGACCTTTTAAAAGATTGATGTGTGCATCGCTTTCCTGTATGGCCCCATTGCTCATACACAAAGATTAAAATGAGCTTCCCCATAAACTACGAGAAGGAGGCAATAAAAACGAGTCTAAATCTCACCTACAACTAGCAGATCCATGCAATCATATTTAATGATAGCTCTCTGGACGGTCCAGGTAAATATATGCTCTATGCAAGGATGTTGGATCGCAGCAAACACCATTAGTATTTATGATCACTTTAGGTATTTTTCCTCTTGCTGTGTTCAGGTTTGTGTGGAATATAAATGCACCATTAATGCTGGCCTAGAAGTACAAAGCAACTGATGCATTGTTTAGAGAGAAAGACAGCTTAGCTTGGGATCAGGCAGAAATAGGGAGCAGAGACAGACTATAGTAATCATGGATGAGTGCAGTGGTTCAGGAGTCTGGGTATTAAAATTCACCTTCCCTGTTCTTCGCAAGAGAAATTCAGATTACGAGAACTTTCATATTTTGCCAAGTTGAAATAAAAATTGGTTCATTTCTCTTTTCCTAGTCTTCCTCACATCTCTACTAATACTTGGTTACATAAGCAATTCATATCAAGATTTTAAGCTCCTCAGGGTCAGGGATCAGGTCTACCAACTCGATTTTATTGTACTTCTCCAAACACTACACTGCTCCGCACACTGTAAGTGCTCAGTAAATACTACTGATGGATCGACTGAACAGTATTTATTGAATGTTTACTCTGTTCAGAGCAGTGTTTTAATGGCTTGGGAGAAAACAGCAGAGTTAGTAGACACGATCTCTACCCTCAAAGAGCTAACCATTCTAGCAGAGGGAATGGAGCATGTACCTACCTGCACACAAAATACTGTTCAGGACAAAGTAACAGACCCATCTCTAGCCCTGTAAATGCCCACGACCCAAACCTGAGGCTGCAGGCCACCAAAATAAAGGAGGTTCAGGTGCACACACATCTGCTCTAAATGACTGTGTTAATATGCCAGTGGTAGAGAAGAAAAGGCAAAATAATCCTTCCTGCTCTGTGGTACTTTGAAATGGTCATTCCCCTGATATGGACAGTTTGGGTTGCATTTAGAGAAACAGAAAAGAAGAGCAATAAAAATGATTCAAAGGATTGAAAATAAATTCTGAAAGGAAAGGGTAGAGGAATTTGAGGGGCTGACTCTGGAGACATGAAAAATAAGGGATGATTTAAGAAGATTAAGAGAAGACCTAGTGAAAGTGAAAGGCGTTTGGGAGGAGAGTGTTGTTCTCCTTATCCTCTGGGAAAGGGCTTATAAGAGAGAGGGGGAGTTTCCAGTGGGACAGAAGGAAGAATTTCATGAATGAGGTGATGAGGCACTGAAACGCGTACCCAGGGAGACTACAGCGTTTCCATCCCTGGCACTGTATAAGCAAAGAATGTCCTGGATGTACTACTCATTCATTTGCCCCAAGAGGCTGGGATATGGATTACCTGATTCTTTAAGTTTCTGACCACCTCTATTATTCTATGCTGAACAAATGATTTAAAATATTAAAAAGCATTCATGTGGTCATTTGCCTGTGTGCTTGGGGTGGTGAGGAGGGAAACATGAAATGGATAGCATATTAGGCAGGGATGCCAATACAATTTAACTAATTGTATTTATTGAGTGCTTACTGTGTGCAGGGCACTGTACTAAGAACTTGAGAAAGTACAACAAACAATAAAAGGATCATGAAAACTATTATCCTGGGAATGATCAGAACCTCTTAGCAACTCCCCCAGCAGACTGCTTTTTATTCTCAGAGGGAGGGGCACCATCTTGGAAACACTGCCATTGTGGCTCCAGGTTCTCTCATTTGTTTGGGAAATAAGGCATCAATTCTGAGTTCTTTGGAAAATTTGGGCAGAAAAATAAAACAGGGGAAGAGAAGGGAGAAGGTCTTAGAAGTGACAGAAAACAGAACAAGTTTAGCCTGTCAAGCTGAATGATGAATGGCTCCCCATCACTTTTGCAAGCAGGGAGGAAACTCAAATTGTGTATCAATTTTTATAATTTTAAGGCTGTGAGATAATAACTGTGCAGAAATGGAGCCGACTATATAAAAATTCTTTCTGCAAATGTAATTACACATAAAAATCCATAAAAATGTACAAAGTGATAGATGAACCAAAACTGAACAAATGTACTTTTTTATTCTTTTGGAAGAGACCAGCAATCGTATATGTACAGAGAATGATTTTGGTTTGTTTTTCTTTAAACAAAAAAAGAAATCTTAGAGACTTAATTGAATTATATTTCTGGTGGGAATTTTCAAATTTCAGATGGAATATCATATTTTTGATAAATTGAATTCTATTTTGAAGAAATGAAGAACCATCAGTGGGATATAAGCAGCCAAGTTGACAGATTTCAATAAACTTGGCATAAAATATGCCAGCAACATCACCGTCCCTCCATTCCTCCGAAAGGAGCTGCATTACAACTCACTAAATTTCTTGATAAGCCAGTCTCCTTTGATCCATCTAATTAAACCATTTTATATTTTTTAATATTTACTCTGAGATTCCCTTTAATGAAATAAAGATTAACTATCTTGCTGCTGATTTATCCTCAATCTGCTTTGATATACTCTAATACAGGTACTTCCACAGCAACAATGAGCACTTTCAATCCTGTTCTCTTATTCGCTTCAGACTAATGTTGATCCAGTGGGAAGCTCATGATGCTGGGAATTAGGAGACCTGGGTTCTAGGCCTGGGTCTACAAGTAAGGGAATGTCTGCTGGGGCTACACCAGCAGGGTTGAAAGTTTTTGAATATTTGAATATGAAAAAATACCTTATTTTGAGGTAAATGAGGCCGGTGGAAAGTCTGGAAAAACAGCTGGCTTAACCTAGACAGGGCAGAGCCCAGGGGCTACCAAGGCCAGTACTTGCTGGGTCATGGCTCTCCAACATAGTGTCAGTACTATGCCTAGCTCACTTCAGCCCAAAATGGACAATCAGGTAAAAAAAAACACCAAACAACTTTGGGGCTACACTGGAACATGACTGACAGCTATGAGAGAGTGTGTGTGCTGCCTCGCCAACCTCTAGCACCCATTCCTCCTCACAGGTTCTCAGTCCTGAAGGCTCAAGATCAAGATTACATCCATTTCTCGCAACAGGGGATTCCATCATCGTTATTCTCCCTGTTCACTGGAGTGGCAGTCAGCAGATCAGCATGAAGCACCTGGAATTTTTACCCAGTATGTTTCTCCAATGTGCTCATTCCCTTTTTCCCTTCCTTAAAAAGCTCTCCTAGATTACTCTGACAAGTCAAAACTTTAAGCCCTTCTACAAAACTTGGTATTCATACATCTCTTTGGTGACTTTTTTTTAATGGTTTTTGTTAAGTGCTTACTATGTGCCAGACACTGTATTAAGCGCTGAGTGAGATACAAGCTAATCAGGTTGGGTGCAGTCCATGTACAGATGAGGCAACTGAGGCCCAGAGAAGTTAAGTAACTTACTTGCCCAAGGTCTGACCTTTTGGTTCATTTTGGTCTGAACAAATGATGGCATTTTCTGTGGCCTTCCAAGTTACCAATCTCTCCAGGTTCCTGTCACATGGGTTTAGTATCATAAACTCTGTATGTTTCAATTATTTGCATTTAGGTGTATTTTATTCTGTAACCTTTAATTTTTATGTCTGTATTCATCTGTATTTCCTTTCACCACTGAGGGCTTAGCCTTGAACGGTACTGCATTTTGTGTTTCTGCAATTTCAAAAAATTCAACACAGTACAAGAACTCTGAGTGGCCAGGGTGTAAAGCATTCTGCTTGTGGAGGAGATGATGATTTGGGGATTTTTATGAAAAAAAAAATCTTCCCATTTAGATTAATCTCCTTGAGAACAGGGTTCTTGTCTTCTTTCTCCAATTTTAAATCCTTCAAAGTATCAAGTACTATGCTCTCCCCAGGATATCAATAAATCAAACTACTGAAGTCATTAATCACTTAATCAATGTTATTGATCTACAGAATCACAATCTACTAAATGTACAGAAATGTTCTGGGCATGTCACTCCCCTCCTCAGAAGTCTCCAGTGGTTGCCTCTCAACCTTCGCATGAAGCAAAAACTCCTCACTATTGGATTCAGAGCTCTCCATCACCTTGCCCCCTCCTACCTCATCTCCCTTCTCTCCTTCTACAGCCCAGCCCATACACTCCGCTCCTCTGCCGTCCCTAACCTCTTCACTGTGCCTCATTCTCGCCTGTCCAGCCATAGACCCCTGGCCCAGGTCCTACCTCTGACCTGGAATGCCCGCTCTCCTCACATCTGCCAAACTAACTCTCTTCTCCTTTTCAAAGCCCTACTGAGAACTCACCTCCTCCAGGAGGCCTTCCCAGACTGAGCCCTCTCTTTCCCTCTGCTCCTCTTCCCCTCTCCATTGTCTCTACTCCCTCCCTCTGCTCTTCCCCCTTCCCCTCCCCACAGCAAAGAAGCAGCGTGGCTCTGTGGATAGAGCATGGGCTTTGGAGTCAGAGATCATGGGTTCGAATCCCAGCTCTGCCACCTGTCAGCTGTGTGACTGTGGGCAAGTCATTTAACTTCTCTGTGCCTCAGTTACCTCATCTGTAAAATGGGGATTAAGACTGTGAGCCCCACGTGGAACAGCCTGATTCCCCTGTGTCTACCCCAGCGCTTAGAACAGTGTGATGCACATAGTAAGCGCTTAACAAATACCAACATTATTATTATTATTATATATTACTTATTACTTTATTTATTTTGTTAATGATGTGTATATATCTATGATTCTACTTATCTTGATGATATTTACACCAGACTACTTGTTTTGTTTTGTTCTGTTTTGTTTTGTTGTCTGTCTCCCCCGTTTAGACTGTGAACGCTTGTTGGGCAGCGATTGTCTCTATCTGTTGCCGAAATGTACTCTCCAAGCCCTTAGTACAGAACTCTGCACACAGTAAGTGCTCAATAAATATGATTGATTGAATGAATGAATGGTATTAATTGAACACTTACTGTGTGCAGAGCACTGTACTAAGTACTTGGGATAACAGTTGAAACAGCAGGATCTTCATGAATTCTCTTTCAGTTGGGAGAACTGATGTTCACTAGCTAAACATTTTCTTCATTGCCAATATTTATCAAGTGCTATGAGCAGAGCACTATGCTAGCTTTTTAGGAGCTTACAAAAGATTAGAAGACATAGGTCCTGGCCTCAAGGGGTTTATAATCTGATAAATCAAAATCTTTCAATATTATTTCCTCTCCAGTTATCTAGTTCTTCCTATATGACAAAGGTAAAAATGTTTGGTGACTACTGAAAACAAACTCCTTTTCCAAAAACAAGTTAGGAATCACTGGAAATCAGAAAACTACGTATTGATTTTTTTTGACCAAGAGTGCAGGGAAAGATATTGCCAATAAAATAATTCTCTTTTCCTTAGTATTTATAGGAAGTAGATTTTCTATTAAAATGTTGTCTTCTTATTTCAATAAGTATAGGGAGTGGGGAAAAAAACCTTGCTAAAATAATTGAGGTTCTAAATCCAAATAATTAAAAGGTTGTGCCATAGTTCTCTAAACTGTGTTACTTAATGGCTACTAAGATGGTAAGGGTTGCATGGTATTGTTACGACCCCAGAGCTAATTTTTTTTTCAGCTATCTGGATAAAATTACTGTAAGCACAGCAGACCTGAATGTTAAAATCTGGCCTATGTTTTATCATTTACCTGTTGAGAAAGTGCAGCTTAAGATCCAACTTATTGTATGTTCAATTATTTTTTTTAAATGCCTTAGCCAAAGCAACCTATGACCAACTCTCAACGCATATACCCACATGCATACACACACACCCCTCACTTTCACTTATCCTCTCCCATCATGCCCTCAGGCAGAAGCCAGAAGGAATAAAGAAGTCTTGGACCATGCCCTGAAGGTCAATAAGCGTTATTTTCTGACCCACAGGAAACCTGAATTCTCAAGTAAAGGAAAATTTTCAAGTAAAGCTAGAAAAGCTTTTGAATCCTCCCTAATTTCCTGAATAGCTGCTCACTCTGAATTCCCCATAAAACATACACCTATTGTACCAGTTCTCTCAGCACGTAATGAGCACTGGCAAGAATGGACAAAATGTTGGAAGCACTGATGGGCCTGTTAAAAGCAGTGTGAAAAGCAATTTATCTTACTAAACACCTTGGACAAAACCCAGCTTTCCTGTCATATACCACATTTGAATAAAAGACGTTGCCACTGGAGGAAATTTGTTTGCTTATTGAAGAAAAGGCAACCAATTAATAAAACTACTACTAATGCTATTACTCTAGGGGCTAAAATTGGGTCTGTTTATTTATTTATGATAAGGTCAAAGAGGCTGCTAAATTCCATTTCAAAGCACAACAAGGTGCTGCTACTATTACAAATGAATAACTTAATTAAAAAACATTGATTTTGCTCATTGACTGGTGCAAATTTTATTAAATATTAATGATAACATTTTGTATTTTTTATACTGGTCATGAAAGTTTTATGTGCTTTCTCCCCTACAGCAGCCTTAGATTTTATGTAAGCCTGCAACGTAAGTGACAAAATCTGACGCAGCTCAGAGTGACTACATAAATATTGCATTTGGGTAGCTTGCTGCATTATATGTGTGCACACACACACCCTTCTCGCTCATGGAGATGCAGAAAATAACCTCATAATGTAAAGCAACAACCAAAAAAAATAGCAGTGAACCTCTATCCGGTGTCTTAGCTGGCAAAGTAGAAGGAGTCATCTCCAGACTTAGGTGAGCACACTGTAAAACACAACCTCATTCATTCATTCATTCATCCATTCAATAGTATTTATTGAGTGCTTACTATGTGCAGAGCACTGTACTAAGCGCTTGGAATGAACAAGTCGGCAACAGATAGAGACAGTCCCTGCCGTTTGACGGGCTTACAGTCTAATCGGGGGAGACGGACAGACAAGAATAATGGCAATAAATAGAGTCAAGGGGAAGAACATCTCGAAAACAATGGCAACTAAATAGAATCAAAGTGATGTACATTTCATTAACAAAATGAATAGGGTAATGAAAATATATACAGTTGAGCAGACGAGTACAGGGGATGGAGGAGGGAATGGGAAGGGAGAGGGGGAGGAGAAGAGGGAAATGGGGGGAAAAGAGGGTTAAGCTGCGGAGAGGTGAAGGGGGGCGGTGGAGGGAGTAGAGGGAGAAGGGGAGCTCAGTCTGGGAAGGCCTCTTGGAGGAGGTGAGTTTTAAGTAGGGTTTTGAAGAGGGGAAGAGAATTAGTTTGGCAGAGGTGAGGAGGGAGGGCATTCCAGGACCGCGGGAGGACGTGGCCCAGAATCCACAATCCAAAGAGTTGTCATACGGTAATACACACACCACAGAAATAGCCCTAAATAATACTAAATACTATAAGCTTGGAGTAATTCCTCTCTAGACTGTAAACTCATTGTAAGCGAAAAATTGTCCACTAATTCTGTTTTATTGTCCTCTCCCACTCAGTACAATGCTCTGCATGTAGTAAGCACTTGATAAAGAATAGTAACAATCACAATAATAATTATGGCAGTTGTTAAGTGCTTACTATGTGCCAAACACTGTTCTAAGCACTGGGGTAGATACAAGTTAATCAGGTTGGACACAATCCCTGTCCCACAGGGGGTTCACACTCTTAATTCCCATTTTCCTGATGAGGTAACTGAGGCATAGAGAAGCGAAGTGACTTAACCAAGGTAACACAGCAGACACATGGCAGAGCCGGGATTAGAATCCAGACCCTTCTGATTCCCAGAGCCATGCTTTATCCACTAAGCCATGCTGCTTCTCATTGATTGATTGACTGATATGCTATACTCTGTCCACATAACCCCTCTCCTTTCCCACCCTTTCACACTTAGTGAAAAGAGAGGGTGGCCAACACCCCCAAAACTTGGGTGGAGTAGTCAGTGAGTCGTGATACACTTCCTTTGCTTTTAGACATACTTATATTAGTGTCTAGAGCCACCCCCATGATATCCACGGACACACTGAATTGAACTCCTCTCCTCACCCCTGACCTCACCTTTCAATGGGAAATACATAAATAAACTGGGTTGGCACATAGCCTGTGAGTCCTAGAACATAAGGCACTGTTCTTTTAAACACATTCACTATGTCACTAGTAAAATATTCAGCAGATGCTTGCTATTCTGCACTTTGAGGCTAATTTTTCTTTCAGGAGCTCAAGGCCTAGTGATTCAAGAGAGGAGCATCCTCTGCATTTCTTTCCAGGGAAAAAGAAATGGGCATTTTACTGAGGTCATATAACAGGTCAGGAGCAACAGCCCAAGCCTCCCAAGGGCATGGCCTACCCCCAACTTTTAAGCGTGTCTCCGAAGGAATGAGGCAATAGCCAACCAGCGGTATTGATTGTAGAGAAAATGGACATCAAAATGCCGCCTCTTAAATCAGTAGTTTAAATAGCCAGTGGCATCTGTTTTCATTTTAAACTTCTTTTAGGCTAAATAAGCTTCTGGTTTCTTTCACAGGTATCCTTTCGGCATGATTGTAGTCTACATTTTGGATTAAACCAAAATAGAAATTCCCTATATCCCAAATATTTGGTAATTAATCATTCATTGTGGAAGTAGAAATACTGCAGAGAGAGGGAAAGCAGAAAACGTCTGGATCCTTGGTAGGTTATCCTCCTGAATTCCAAACAGCTGTAGCAAAACTAGTAATAGTATTTCACCCTCAGTGGTATTTATTTAGAGCTTACTGTGATCAGAGGACTAAACTAAGCATTTGTAAGAGTACAATTCAACAGGTTTAGTAGACATGGTCCCTGCCCACAACAAGTTTACAATCTAGAGGTAATTTATCATTTATAATAATAATAATGGTAATAGTAATATCTGTTAAGTTCTTACTATGTGCCAAGCACTATACTAAGCAATCATTCATATTTACTGAGCACTTACTACGTGCAGAGCACTGTAGTAAACACTTGGGAGAATATAAAAGAATTAGCAGGCATATTCCCTGACCATAACAAGCTTACAGTCCAGAGGGGGAGATAGGCATTGTTATAAATAAGTAATTTATAATACATAAATTAAGGACATGTACATAAGTGCTGTACTTACAAATACAAGCTCCATCTGGGACTGTTGGGGACGGGAGAGGACTATTAAATGTCCACCAGTCACAGATCAAAGTGCCCCACACAAGGGAAAGCGAGCCAGAGAAAGAGGGTTTAATTGGGGAAGGCCTCTTGGAGAAGATATGACTTCAATAATGTTTTGAAGGTGGAAAGAGTGGTATTCTGGAGCAGAGGGAGGAGGAGGGAGTTCCAGGCTAGGCGGAGGACATGGGAAAAGGGTCAGCAGTGAGATGGATAAGATCAGGGCACAGTAAGTTGGTGCTAGAGGAGCAGAGTGTGTGGGCTGGACTGCAGAAGGAGATTGGTGAAGTGAAGTAGTTTGGGGTGAGCTGATTAAGTGCTTTAAAGCCAATGGTAAGGAGTTTCTGTTAGATGTGAAGGTGTTTGAGGAGCCACTGGAGGTTCTTGAAGACTGGGGAATAATAATAATAATAGTGATGGTATTGATAAGCATTTACTAAGACATGAACTGAAACACTGGTTAGATACAAGATAACTGGGCTGGACTCAGTCCCAGGTGGAGCTCATAGTTTAAAGGTGAAGGGGGAACAGGTATGTAAACTTCCTTATAGATAAGGAAACTGAGGCACTGAGAGTTAAATGACTTTCTCAGAGTCACACAGCAAGCAAGTGTCAGAAGCAGGATTAGAACCTAAAGCCTCTGACAACCAGACCCCTGTTTGTTCCAGTAGGTCCCACTGTATTTACTACTTGCAAAGCACTGTACGAACCCTGGGAAAGAAATACATAGATTAAAGAATTACAGTCCCTGGCCCACATTTCTTCAGGGCTCAAAATCTAAGAATAAGGAGAAAAACAATAATAACGATGGTATTTGTTAAGTATTTACTATGTTCCAGGCACTGTACTAAGCACCGAGGATTGTACTAAGCAAATTGAGTTGGACCACAGTCCCTGTCGCACGTGTCTTCCCCCCCTCTCCAAAACCACAGCTGCTGGTGAAATAGGAGACACCTGGGTCCACTTCTAACTCCAAATTCACTTCACCATTTACCTAGAAATACTGTAGTTCTTACCAACTTTCCAGTTTCCTAAATAAAACTTATTGCATTCTCTTGAAACATAAGATCAAAACCAAAGACCCTACTGAAGAACTCTAAATATATCATGTGTCCAGGTTTAGGATGAGGAAAGAGAATCTGAGGATACATTTCCCATGAAAAATTGTTCTGCTCTCAAAGATGTGCTGAGATAAAGTAAACAAAATATCTTAACACATAAATAATACTGTAGAGAATATGGAATAGCACCATTGGACTAAAAAAGAAAAATGGTCCTCTTCAAATGTCTGTGTTGTTCCATTCTGTAATTGCCAAAGACCCAAGAATATGGTAGCTGTGGGGAGGAATTAAGGAACTGTGTCTTCTTGGACCAGGTATTGGGAGCTTCCAGTAACTACGGGAGGAATATAAAAAAAACCCTGGGCACAGGACTCAGGGCAGTGAAAAAAACATTTCCTGGTAGCTCTCATTTAAAGCAAGCAAAGCTGTTCCAACTTCCTTAAAGTCCTCCAAAGCACTTACTAACCAGGAGGCTTGTATTTGATTCTGCACTTCAGTTTCCTGCTACGTCAAAGAGGTGAGAATACCTAGAGTATGTGCATGTGTGCACTGCACGTATGTCTATATGTATATTCTGTCCATTCTCTTTTCATCATGAGGCAAGTCAGTCCTTTTCAGGGACAGCACTGGGTTTGGGGAAAAGAAAAAAAAAGCATGCATTTCATATGGTTGCATCGAGCCCCTGACTCGAAGGCATTCTTGGTACAAAGCTTGAAACACTGTGAAAACACTTTTGTCCCAACCCATCTTACACTGTGAACTGAGTCTACACAGCCACCTTTAGAACTTCTGGGGAATAAATTAAATCTGCATCTTGACCGTGTTGCCTGGAAAAAGCTGTTAAATTATTTACGGGGCAATAACAGGATGTTGCGCTGCTTCCCTGCAAGTTGGGGGCAGAGGGTTCTCAGCTGCTCAATTCAAAGGCTGCCAGCCTGCTTCAGGCCATGGTTTTAGTAAGTCTGAGAGTGTCTGGAGAGCATAATGTATTGTTGTGGGCAAGCAGGATATATTAAAAAAAACTGAAAGAATTAGAAGTCAGCAAGTTTCAGACAGTGGATTTTGTTGGTTTCTTCTCAGTGGGCCTGCCTGAATTCCTTTCATGGCTCCAACTTGGGGATAAGACTGATACAGTGGTTGCTGTCCACCAACATGTCCACCAACTCTGTTGTATTGTACTAGACCCTTAGTACAGTGCTCTGCACACAGTAAGCGCGCAGTGTAAATACAGTAGATTGATTAATTGATCAGACTAGAGAGATTATGCCCAGGAGCTTGAAAATTCTGGGCTCAGATGTCAGCCAGGGTTGGAACCTGGATCCCCACAGTGCAAGGACAGGGATTTTTCTGAGCAAACATGCTCCGCTATCTTCATATCCTTTCCCAGACACTCTGTGGATCTTGTCATAGCTGCTTGGATTGATCAATAAGCAAGGAATCTGAGTTTAGTTTCCACGTGCATGCTCAGGGTCGAGAAATATCTTTATACAACCTCACAGTCCCCTGTAGACTGTAAACTCGTTGTGGGGAGTGACTGTGTCTGCCAACTCTTATGTACTCTCCCAAGTGCTTAGTACAGTGCTCAGCACATAGTAAATGCTCAGTAAATCCCACCGATGATGATGTTGATGTTCAAACTGACTTTGAAAGTACTGACACTCTGGAGTGTCCGGAAGCCTGACTTTTGCCCAGACACAGAGTTAAACCCATCAAGTCTCCAGGTGGCTTGGCACAGGCTAAGGTGGCTATGCTTCTCATTTTATACTGGACACCTGGCTCTCAGCTGGTCTGCCTCACATCCGTGTGGACAGGGTGCAAAATGCCCTTATGTCTGGTATTTTTGTTCTAAGCACTCAGTTTCCCTCTACCTCAGCTCCTGGTGTTGAATTCCATGGCTCACGTTAACGGGGACCAATGAAGGGAATGAAAGCAAAGGCTCTGGAGCAAGTGGAAAGTGGAACCAAAAGTCCCCCTCCAAGAAATGCGTTCAGATTAAGATAAACTTGGATCAACCTTCACAAAATATTGTGGCTCACATCATTATATAAATGCATGCAACATTCTGTCCAGATATCTCTAGACTATGAGCTTGTTTGGGGCTGGGAATATGCCCATTTATTATTGTACTGTACTTTTCCAAGCTCTTAGTACAGTGTTTTGCATACAGTAAGGGCTCAATAAATATGACTGAATGAATGAATGAATCTCCCTCAAGGGAATTTGTGTGAAGCCCAAGGGATAAAACAAGGCCTACTCTGTCTGACTGATTCTCTGTGCCTGATTCTGCATCTGTAAAATGGGGATAAAATACCTGTTCATCCCTTTCACTTAGGCTGGAAGCCCCATGTGGGGCATGGACTATGTCTGATTCTGATCCATCCTGAGACTTAGCTCAGTCCTGGTCTTCAAGGGGCTCACAATCTAACTATAAAAGTGGGAAGGGGGAACAGTGACAGGCACCTAAGGACAAATGCTCAACCAATGGTATTTATTGGCTGCTTACTGTGTGAAGAGCAGTTTTCTAAGTGCTTGGGAAAGTACAGTTCAGAGTTGGTAGATTTGTTCCCTGCCCACAAGAAGCTTACAGTCTAGAGGAGGAGTAAAACTTTAAACTACGTACGGCAAGGACAAATGCACAGAAAGGAAAAACAAACCAAGACCAGTAGTATACTGTAGCTGAAGGGGCAGAATCTTGACCTCCCCGAGGTTCAAAGTCCGAAGGCTACAACCATAGCCAAAGTGACCAGCACAGCTACAGTAGCCAGCACAGTCTACCCAAAGCTCAAAATTCTGTGGGGGTGCCCTGACACTGCTTCTGTCCTTCCCTCTGAGGAAGGGAGAAAACAAACACCAAACAACAAAAGGAAAACTCCTTCAAGACATATTTACGCAGGGAACCTACAATTATTTCAGTTAGCAAAGGGTTTCTTTCTAAACAAACTTCCAAGTGCAGTCCCGTCTTCCTCATATTTAAGTGGTGTCTTTCTTCATAGATCTCAATGTATACTTTAGCCCTGATCTAATCAATCTGTCCCATATCCCTATAAAATATTGATGTGTTATCTCATTTTATAGCTAACATTAGTTGCACAGATAAAGTTTAATGACCTGCCTCCCACAAAATCATACAGTTCATGATTTTAAATGCAGAATGCTCCTATAAATATACCATACCTTTCAAGGGGGCCTAAGCACTGGTTTAGACACTGGTGAATTAGGTTGGACACAGTCCCTGTCCTGCAGGGGGCTCACAATCTAAATAGAAGGGAGAAAAGAAATGAGGTACAGAGATGTTAAGTGACTTGCAAATGGTCACACAGCAAGCATTTGGCAGAGCTGGGATGAGAACCCCACTCCTCTGATACCCAGGCATGTACTCTCTCCACTAGGCCATGCTGCTTCTCAGCACCCAAAGAGCTTTTTGTATTTAAGGTTTCCCCATAGTTCTACTTGCTGCCCAAAGGCAGTTATTGTTTTGTTTTGGAGATATAATTTATTGTGTGTGAGGCAGACCTCTCTTCTCCCTCGAAGGTCTGGAGCCAGAACATTCTGAAGGCTTTAGTCAAAAGAAGATCAAGTTGGAGTAAAGATGTGAAGCATATCAAAACTGCTATGCGAGAAAAGGATTAGACTTTGAAGTGATTAAATTGAAGGGGGGGCGGAGGGGAAGATTACAGTTCGGCTGGGCCTCTTCTTTACAAGTTTACAGGGTGATGGGCTGAAACCCAAGTCCTGCGACTAAGCCCCTCCCTCCTCCTCTACTATGTGGATCTGTCTCCACAGTCCTTTAAATGTCAGGAGTGGGGGAAAAACAGGTTTACAGAGGAATAAGGCTTGCCTCATGTGAATCCCAAATTCTCTCTTCCTTTGGCTTGTTGAATCCACCCGGTGGTCTGGACTTGTAGGGTGGGCAAAACCAACCCAATTTCTGAGTCATTTAACTTCTCCCATTTGCATAGCTAAGTTTTGTGTGAAGGAGCAGATGGTGTGCAGTAACACATGGCTAAAATGTTTTTTTTCCTTTTCCACCCCATGCATTTTTTAAAATTGTGAAATATTGTGTAACAGAGCTTACTCTGCTTTCTCCTCTTCTCCATTTTGCTTCAGGAGAGCAGTGAGAATTAATGCCTTATCCCACTGAAAGAAAAGGTTAATAGGAATATGAATGAAAATGTAATCCTCTCAGGATTTCCTTTGAAATAGGAAAGAGAAACTTTACCCATTAGCTACAGAGAACTAGGGAATTAGAGGTATTACTTTGGCCACCAAACTGCATTAATATTTTTCCATTCATGCAATAAAAACATATTGAAAATGTCTTAGTTGTGAAAGTGAGGGCAATAAAGCATTCAGTGACTCATTCTCAGCAATGCAATACAGACCCTTAAGGTTTCATTAAAATTAGAAACATTTTTAGAGTTTTGCTCTTTACTAAAGAGAACACATGAGTGAGTCAGCAATCAGAGTCGAAGGGAACTGATGTTTTAGAGGTGAGAATAGGGCAGCCACTGACAGACTTTGCAGAAAATAGACATGTGATTTCACGTGTATCACGCCAGGCACGTACCCCACGTAATACTGTATGCCCCCTTTTGCCAGAGTGTGTCTGAGCCCCCTGAACCTAGAGCATTTCTTAAGGGTGACCCCTACCTTCTCCCCCTCGGCTCTCCAGAGACATAGTATTCCTCTCCCAGGTTTCCTGTGAACACGAGTGTCACTTCTGAGACACGTAACTCGGTTATAGGAGCCAGGATGGCAGATGGAAGCCATGAAAAAAACAACCACCTACTGGAATAAAGGGGTCTGGTGCAATATCAGTCCTGGGGAAGGGACAGACTAGCTGAAAATCAGAGAGCCTGGTAGGAAACCAGATCCCACCCCGCCACTTGTCTGCTGTGTGGCTTTGGGCAAGCCACTTAACTGCTCTATGTCTCAGTCACCTCATCTATAAAAAGGGGAGTAAGAGTGTGAGCCCCACATGGGACAATCTGATTACCTTGTATCTATTCTAGTGCTTAGAAAAGTGCCAAGCACATAATAAGCACTTATCAAATATCATAATTATTATTATTAGAAATGGTCAGGACAGGCAAGGAAAGGAAAAATACAATCCAGCAGTCCTCCAGCCATTTGAACTGTATGCTTTGACATACTTTATCCACTAGGCTCCACTGTCTTTTGTTAATCCTGATAGGGATTTGTAGGTGTTAAGCTAGTCACTCTAAAGCTTCTAGATGTTTCCCTGGAATACAGAAAGGGAATAGATTTCCCAGTTCATATCCAGAGAGACCCAGATGAAAAACAACCTGGGTTCACTACTTGAATTAGGTCTAATGGGTGCCTGGTCTATGAAAGGTGTCTAAGAGGGAAGTAATATTCTTCTCTCTCTCCCTCCAGCCCACTCCACCCCCACCCCCACCCCCCCATACTATATCTCTTTCTACGGGCATCTATTAAAATGTATTTTTAAAAATAATGCGCACTGATATGGTGAATTAAGCCCGCTGGAGCAGAAAGCAAAATTACCAGTGAGAACATTTGGAGAGCACCTCAGGCGCCTCATGGTTTTTTAAAGCTGAAACTACTGAATTAGCTGGATTTTTTTCCCATCTTAATTATATTTAAAAAAGCCTCACTTCCAGGATAAGATGCTGAGTTTCAGGTTGGGAAGAAAATAGAAGTTAATGGTCAGCTTTGAAACTCTGGAAATTAGGGATTTAAGTGAAAATGCCGTAAAGCCAGACAAAGTGGGCTTCTGTTGGGCCTCGCTGTTGCTTTAGAAACTCAGACATCTCTACAACTGAGGCTGGACTGGGTGGAAATCCAATAAGAGAGCCAAGACAGGGCTGTGGGAAGAGGGAGGGAAGGGAGAGAATGGTGGGGTAGAAATTCTTTGAGGTCCATCTGTCTGTCTGCTGTGCTCCTCTGGAAGGCTCCAAATGGTGAAAGCCTTGCTCAGGGGACTCAAGTAGCCCCACAGATTCAGACACAGCAAGAAGTGGTCCTCATGGACACTGGCTCCCAGGGATTTTCCCAGTGTCCTAGTGGATCGGTCTGGCCTGATCTACTCACTTCCTCCTCTTCCTGGTGTGTCACCTACACACTTGAGTCTGTACCCCAAGCACATATAATAATAATGATAACTGCGGTATTTGTTAAGGGCTTCCCATGAGTTGAGAATTGGTCTAAACTCGGAGGTAGATACAAGGTAATTAAGTTGGACACAGTCCCTGTCTCACATGGGCTCACACTCAATCTGCATTTTACAGGTGAGGGAACTGTGGCACAGAGAATTTAAGTGACGTGCCCCAGACCACACAGTAGACATGTGGCAGAGCCAGGATTAGAAGTCATGTCTTCTGACTCCCTGGCCTGGGCTCTTCCACTAGGCCACACCCCATCCCCATTTCCATAACACTTGTGTACATATTCTTAGACTAGGTTGCTGCCCTTATCTTTAAGCTCCTGAAGGCAGAGATCATGCCTACTTACTCTACTGAACTCTCTCAAGCGCTTGGTACCATGTGCTCTCTTCACACAGTAAGAACTCAATAAATATCACTGTTGGATTGTGACTGTCTGGGGAAGAAGGAGAAAGGAGCTTGGGAAGGGAGAATGGAAGAGAAAACAAGAGAATCCCTGTGAAAGGAGAAAGTGAGAGCACTTCCCTCCCCCACAATACCCTGCTCGTCTGCATTTTGTGGCAATTACAGGGAGAGTAATTTTTTTTGTTGTTAGGTTAGTAAATTGTACTTATCAGTAAGGTTGCTTTATGGAAACTTGTTAGCATAAATGGCTCTATATTTGTTGTTGGTAATTTGGTTTACAATGACACATTTTAAAGCTCATTTAAGGAAAGCCCCTAAGGGTGCATATTACAAATACTATTCGTTTTTGATTTATTTGTCCTCTTCCCAGCTCTTGCTCATTTTTGCATAAAACCAGAGGTGTCACATGACTGGTATTTCGATATGTCTTTCAACAATCATCACAAACAGCCTTTGTGCTACATCTTAACACTGAATTTCCTCAACTCCAAGAAGTTTTTACTCATAGTACTGTTTAGCAGCGGTGACTGAGATTATTCCATCATTTTTGACTAATTAGGTAAAAAAGAAAATCTTAATCAGATCTTCAATATAAGATGAATCACCCTGAATCCTTAACCAAGAATCAGTCTTAATGCCTTATGGGGTCTCCAATTTGTTCAGACGTTTGACAGTCTTTTAAAAGGTTCAGCAATCCAGCTAATAGAGAAGCAAAGAAACACCCTAAATATTGCTTTGGACCCATTTTATTTTTCACGGTCAACCACAAATGGGAATACCCCTGAACCCCAAAGAATTAGTTCTTGAAAGAGTTCCAGTTACTGCACATAATATCTGTTGACACATCCAAATCCTGGGTGTGCGGTGGGCTCCATGGAGGTCCGTTTGGCCGAAACATATTCTATTCATCATCAATCACTGGGTATATCCTGCATGCATGGAACTACTCTATGTATTCTGGGAGTTTACCAAGCATGAAAAAGATGTCAATCCATTACCATCCAAATCACCTATAACTTAGCAGCAGCCGTTGCATTATAAATCAGGAGCCACACAATGCCGCTTTGCTTCCCTCAGGTTTAGAAATTCTTCTGGCTTTTATATACTATGTACAGTGGAAATATTATTCTTTAAATGCACTCTTAAATGGAAAACAAAAAAGTTTGATGTGGTTTCTACTTCGTATGGCATGGATTCATTTCAGCATTAATTAGGTAAATAACAGTAATAATTATTATTGTAGTACTTGTTTAGCACTTACTATGTGCCAAACATTGTTCTAAGCGCTGAGGTAGATACAAATCAATCAGGTTGGACATAGTCCCTGTCCCACATCGGGCTCACATTTAGTTCCCATTTTACAGATGAAGTAAATGAGACCCAGAGAAGTTAAGTGACATGCCCAAGGTTACAGAGCAGACATGTGGCAAGGTAGGGATTAGAACCCAGGTCCTTCTGACTCCCAGGCTCAAGGTCTATCCATTTTTAGCCAAACAGAAGGCCAAAACTACATAGGTGCATGCACTTTCTGATGCTCATACTGTTTGAATTATATCCTGAGTCAGCCCGCTTGCCATAAAGGCAGGCTCTTTGCTTTCCTTTTGGACCCATCTCTAATGCCAGAGGCCAGCTTTTCATTTTGCAGGCATAGGTATCCTCCTCCAGTTGGGCAGTAAATGGGTGTGGTGACGCACCGAGTGTGGAAGCCAGGCACTCCCTATATAATTGAAATATTTAGGATCTCCTGGTTCTACCTCCCTGAATTGGCTCTCATGGACTTAGAGTATCTATATGGGAATACCATTATGGAATAGGGTGGCTTCCCCACAGAAAAAGGTGGAAACAACATGCTCTAGTAAAGAGATCATGGGCCTGGGTGCCTGAAAGACCTGGGTTCTAATCCAGGTTCTGCCAATTGCTAGCTGTTTGACCTTGGGCAAGTCATTTCACTTCTCTGTGCCTCAGTTTCCTCAACTGTAAAATGGGGATACCTGTTCTCCTTCCTTTTTAGACTGTGAGCCCCATGTGGGACAGGAACTGTGTCCAACCTAATGGACTTTTGCCTACCCCAAGACTTAGACCAGTGTTTGACACATTGTAAGCGCTTAACAAATACAAGAAAAAAGAAGTGTGAAACATCACTCTTCATTACACAAGCCTCTATCCCCTAAAGGAGGAGCTTCATACTTGACTCTACTCATCCAGTAGGCCACCAGTCCCTCCTGACCCACTCAAGTGCCCCAGTGAAAGGCTGAAATTTATGGCAGATTGGATTTTCTTTCCTGATTCCAACTGTAAACTTGATCACCTGGGGACCAATGATATAATGGTACAGTGCTTAGTGAAGCAGCATGGCCTAATGGTGAGAGCATGGGCTTGGGAATCAGAAAGACCTGGGAATCAGGACAACCTGGATTCTATCCCGGAACCACAACTTGATTGTTATGTGACCTTAGGCAAATCACTTGACTTCTCTGGGCCTCAGTTACTTCATCAGTAAAATGGGGTCTAAGCCTGAGACTGTATCCAACCTTATTTGCTCGTCTTCACTCAGTGCCTAGCACAGTGCCTAGCACGGAGTAAGTGTTTAACAAATACCACAATCAGTATCACCACGATTCTATCTGCCTGTACTAGAGATACATTCCTCAAGGCAAAAGGCAGTAACAAGGCAAATAAATCAAGCAGCAGCATTTACTTAGTGCCTATTCGGTGCAGAACACTGGACTGAGAACAATCAAGTTAAAAGTCAAGGTCCCTGCCTTCAAGAAGTTTATAATCTCACATAACATATTACGATCTAACATTACATTAATCAGTGGTATTTATTAAGGGCGTGGTATTTATTAAGGGCTTACTCTGTGTAGAACATGGTAGCAAGCCCTTGGAAAAGTACAGTACAATAGAGTTGGTAGATGTAATCCCTACCTACAAGGAGCTAACACTCCAGGAGTATTTACAGTCTATCTCTGAGCCTGTTTTCCATTGCTAACGTGACAATCCGAACTCTGGATCGGGGCTTTAAATATTCAGATTGGCTTAACTCACAACCCTGACAATGCAGCCTTGTTTATGGCCACACTGTCTCACAGCAATAAAGAGGTAGTTGAAAAGATCAAATAAAAAAGCTTTTACCTAAGATGTACATGTTTAAGAGGGCAATTTCATATAGAAAGAGGAAATGAAATTTCCTCAAAAGGATTTAATCTGAACTGATATGCACACTATATAGCAGGAAATTGCAATTCTCAGTTATCTGATGGACCTGTATACCTTTAGGGTAGGAAGAGGAAAAAAATGGTTTCATGAATTTACTATTCCTTTCCAGGAGGGAATCCCCTCCCTGTTAAGAATATTTATTTTAGAAAAATCACTGTGACTGTAAATAGCCTTAACAATATGAACCAAATGCATTCCGAATACCAGATTTTTAGCAATGTAAACTCTTGCGTATCAGTTTGGCAATATCCGCAAATTCATCAGTCAACCAAACTGTCTTTTTGGCTGGCTTGTCCGACTATCTTCTGAAGGAGTGCATGGGAAGCAGAAGAAAATAGCATTCTTTCCTCTTTAATTTGGATAAACTGCTATGCTTAATGGTCTGAAGGTGAGGCAAATTTGCAAGCCTGAATGGCAGTAATTGCCAGAGCTAAGGCCTGTGGATACATTGCCAAACGTTTCTGTACAATCTACAAATGCAGGACCGAGGTCTTGGGGATGTTCCTTGCAGAGATCACCTCTCTTGTGCTACATTCTGGTCTGACGCCACTTTGCGATTCAGGGGCCACATGATTAATGACAGTAAGAGTCAGAGTCGCTGCAGCACGATCCCAGAGTCACACAACCTCAAGAAGACTGTGGCGACTGCTGTTGTAGCAGTCACTGGGGCCGCGATTGTGATTACTGACTCGGAACTGTGAGGAGCCTGAAATTCTGCTCCTTGAAGCCACAGTGCTCTACTGATCCGTTTTGGCTTTTCTGTTGTCTTAGTGTTTTGTCCATCTCTCCCTATGTGTCCACTGCCAATCCTCTTTCTCTTATTTTATTCTTAGACTTTGAGCCTCAGGAGGGACAGAGACCGTGTCAAATTCCCAACTTTGCGTTCTTTCAACAGCACTCAGCACTGCGCTCTGCTTGCGGTAAATGCTCAACAAGTACTATTTCTACTATTAGAAGCAGCGGGGCCTAGTGGAAAGAGCACTGGCTTAGGAGTCAAAGGACCTGGGTTTTAATCCTGGCTCTGCCACTTGGGCAATTATTTAACTTCTCTGTGCCTCAGTGACCTCATCTGTAAAATGGGGATTAAGACCGGGAGCCCTGCATGGGACATGGACTATGCCCAAACTGATTATCTTGTATCTACCCCAGCACTTAGTACAGTTCCTGGCACATTGTATGGGCTTAACAAATACCCCCAAAATAACAATCCAAACAACAAAAAGAGACAGATTATTTACTGGCATTAGTGGACACATGCTTACTGGCATGGCTGTAAGGCACTTAATAGAATAATTTCTTCTAAATTGTCCCCATGTTCTCTTTGCTGGGCAAAAAGAAGCCCAAACCACAATCGTGGATGTCTACCTCAGACGAGATGATCTGGCCTTCTCCAGAAGGATACTGTATACTACTTCATTTGCGATAACAGAGTTCATTTTCCTCACAACTTTATTCTGAGAAAAAGCAGTCAGAGAATCATTGTTTTGACCTGGAGGCATACATCAAGACCTCTTATTTCTTCTTCGACTTCTGCGGAGTGGTCACTCTATTAGGATTTTTTCCTCTTCCATTTATTTGTTTGAAAACAGGTGTGACAATTGAGCTGATCATTTAGAGAAGGTGACAGGCAAAGTAGCCCAGTTTCTCAAGATTTCCCAAACTTGGGGAAAATGAAAAGCTGAATGATGCTTTCAATCACCTCAATTATTTGTTTGGTTTTGATTGTGAAAATAAGCAGTGAGAGACTAGAAAACATAGCGTCCTAGGCCAGAAAGCCATTTGGGTTGGGGAAGAAAAGACTCTCTTGTGAAATTTCCAAGTCCCAAATATCTTGCATAACCCTACCAAAATCCAAATATTTAAGCAATTATTTATTTGTTCCAAGC
The DNA here is from genome assembly GCF_004115215.2 of Ornithorhynchus anatinus. Taxonomy (NCBI): domain Eukaryota; kingdom Metazoa; phylum Chordata; class Mammalia; order Monotremata; family Ornithorhynchidae; genus Ornithorhynchus; species Ornithorhynchus anatinus. The sequence continues at coordinate 34,086,574 of NC_041740.1, forward strand.
CCTCTGAATGCTTCAGGGTGAACCATCACTAATAAATTCCTAGACCTGTCTCTAAGAAATTAGAGAATGACCATGATTTACCGGCAAGGCAGAGAGGTAGGAGGCATAGATATCCTACACCAAGTTCTGCCACTAATCTATTTTCATTCTTTGAAGTTACATTCCTGCCTATCTCTGGACTAAATGTTGACATGCTTCAGATAGCACTAGAACTATGTGTTTTAGGCCACAAAACTTCCTACCTCTCTCCCCAGTCTAACTGCAAAGAGTTTGAGTATGGACAAGGTGGGGCTAGGGAGACGGTAGTTATTAAAGGACTGAATTTCCCAGCCCAGGAGTAGTTCTGCTTCTTCGGGATTTTTCAGGATTGAGTCCAGAAACCTGTGGTTCTGTCATGTCGCTGCATTGTATTTCCCAAGTTCTTAGTACAGTGAAGGGGCATGGGCTAGTGGAAAGAGCATGGCCTGGGACTTGGGTTCTACTTCCCATTCGGCCACTTGTCTGCCTTGTGACCTTGGACAAGTCACTTAACCACTCTGCTCCTGAGTTTCTTCATCTGTAAAACCGGGCTTAAATCCTACTCCCTTCTACCTAGACTGTGAGCCCCATGCGGGATAGGGACTGTATCCAAACTGATAACCTTGGATCTACCCAGTACTTAGAACAGTGCTTGGCACATAGTAAGCGCTTAGCAAATACCATAATTGTTATTACAGTGTTCAGCACCCAGTGGGCACTCAATAAAAACTGTTACTACTACTAATGGACCAGTTCTGCCTCATGCTCAGTCAGGGAGAGTGCAGTTAAAAGAACAATACCACTGCAGCGGCAAGAAGGTCTGTCCCTAGAAACGTCTCCTTTCAGGACACAAACTGCCACATTATAGGTGGATGACAAGATGGGGTGGCCATTATTCCAAGACCCTGGGGGCTGGATCAGGTCTCTGGTGGGCTCTGCGAGACTACTGCTGTGTTCTGGGAGGCAATTCCTGGCTGGGAGAAGATAACAATAATAACAACTATTCTCTAGGGTAGGTGCAAGCAAATCAGGTTGGACACAGTCCTTGTCCCACATGGGGCTCGCAGTAACCGAGGCACAGATCAAGATCACCAGATGGACCAGCGGCAGAGTCAGGATTAGAACCTAGGTCTTTCTGACTCCCAGGCCTGCCTTCCCACTAGGCCACACTGCTTCTCTAAAATGCAGAACTTTGTCGTCTTTGGCTCCCAGTCAGCGGGAAGGGGAACATGAGAAGCAGCATGGTATAGTGGATAGAGCACAGGCCTGGAGGTCAGAAGGTAATGGGTTCTAATTCTGGCTCAGCCACTTGTCTGCTGCGTGACCTTGGGCAAGTCACTTCACTTCTCTGGGCCTCAGTACCTCATCTGTAAAATGGGAATTGAGACTGTGAGCCCCAAATGGGGCAGAAACTATGTCCAACCTGTTTGCTTGTATCCACTCCAGATCTTAGTACAGTGCCTGGCAAATAGTAAGTGCTTAACAAATACCACAATTATTATTATTATTTTCCTGTTGCCCCTCACACCTGAGACCTGTGTGACAGGGACTCTGCTTATCTTGTCTCTATCCCAGGAGGATATCCCATAGAAAACACTTAACTATTACCCCAATTATTAACTCCAAATCTCACTACTTATACTACAGCAATGCTCATGGACCGAAACCTGCAATGAGGAATCTGAATATATTTTAGAAGCAAATTATGTGTATCTCTGCAGTCACAAGAGATTCTATTTTGGCATTCACAATTACTTCAGAGAAATCTTTTTTATTTTTTTTTTAAGTTCCTTATAACGGTCCCAGATTTACGTGAGGTTGGACCACATTTAGGCATTAAAATATAGTATATTAATCTGTACTTCAAGTTTAAGATCAAGATGACATCTACTGCCTTGAGAACAACAACTCAAAATCTCAACAGAATAAACCCATTGGCAGATGGGCAGGGTTCTGATACAAACAATTTTGTAATATATTTGTGCTTTGCAGCTAGGCAACAATAGATGACTAACACACAGGAAGCATGCATTTGGACATTCTCTCCAGCCAAAATACAGGGAATACAAATGTCCTATTTTCCTTATGTGAATACCATGAGCAAAATGACCCAAAGTGCTTGCAGGTCTTGTTTTGCACTGAGCTCTCCTTTGTGGTGTCCATTTTTTTTTCTTGTCTTTTCCTTTGTGGTGCATTTCGGATCAAAAATTAGGATTAGTAAGTGGGGAGAATTGTAAACAGAAATGCAGGGCCTGAACTGTAGTATATCAACAGTCTCTAAGGCCTCACAGAAGAGGAAGAGGAAGAGTGTAGGAGTAGTCTGTCCTGGAGCTATATACTCCATAAACTATGTCACATATTTTATTTTGTGTTTGCCAGCAGCAGTCTGGCATTACAGGGAGAACTATCAGTACAAAATAGCTATGATTATGGTGCAACTCAGACTCTGATGATCTACTCTATTACTGTAATTCCTCAATATTCTCCCATTGGGTGTTTTGGTTATTTGTTCAAATCATTGGCATTTAATAGCTACAATTTGTATTGCCCTTTGAAAAACTTTTCCCAGACTAGGCTAAGCACATGCCCTTTCCTATCCAAGTCAGGAGACTTCCATTAGAGTACTCCAGGTGGGGATTTTAAAGAAAGCAGAATGGAAATTTCTGGATAGATTCAATCACAATATACATGGCTCTCAATAAAGGCAAGAATTGAGGAAAGGGATTTGGGGAGAAGAAAAAATATTTGAAAATGTTGAAAGGACAGTTTTTTTGGAGGTACACCTGGAACTTCTTCAATTTGGTCTACAATTTTCTCCTGATCCACCCTTTTTGGCTCATTTTTCGATGAAATCAAATTTTACAAAATTAAAAGATTCTTCAGAGGTTTTCAAAAGCCATCAACTCTTTTCACCTACTCTAAAAAAAATCAGAGATTGATTTAAAAATTTTATAATGATTCTATACTTAATATTAAAATTCACACAAACCAGTCATTGCATCTGCCTTTCAGGAATTGCTGGTTTTGTAAATAATGATATTTATGGCATTTGTTAAGTGCTTACTATGTGCCAGGCACCGTACTAAGCGCTGGGGTGGATACAAACAAATCGGGCTGGACACAGTCCCCATCCCACTTGGGTCTCATAGTCTCAATCCCCATTTTACAGATGGGTAACTGAGGCACAGAGATGTGAAATGATTTGCCCAAGGCCACACAGCAGTTAAGTGGCTGAGCCAGGATTAGAACCCCCAACCTAATTTGCGGACCCAGGCTCTATCCACTATGCTGTGCTTCTTCTCACAAATGTCTCATCTCTGGGAACCATCCCAGATAGATATGAAAAAAGCTATTTTGCTCTGATTCGTGAAGATCTATGTGAAGAAAATCTTCTGTGAAAATCTTACATGAAGAAAGAAAATCTTACAAGTGAAATGACCTACGCCTTCTCCCTTCTGGAACGCTTATGCCCTTGGATCTGTACCTTTTAAGCATTTGATATTCACCCCACAACACAAGCATTTATTCATAATTTATTTTAATATCTGTCTCCCATCTAGACTGTAAGCTCTTTGTAAACAGGGACAGTATCTATCAACTCCATTGTATTGTTCTCTCCAAAATACTTAGAGTACTACTGTGCAAACATTTAGTGCTCAATAAATAGCATTTATGGATTTATTCTCCTGTAGGTAAGTTCGGGATCATAAAGAGATGTTTTCTCTAATAGAGACCCTGGGACAAGCTAAACACTTCTCTGCTGAACAAGACAGGTAGTTCATTGTGCTTATTGTGTGCAAAGCACTGTGCTAACCGCTTGGGAGAGTACAACACAACAACAAACAGACACATTCCCTGCCCTTGTCTGCAGTACAATCTCAGTCAAGTCACTTGATTTCTCTGTGCCTCAGTTACTTCATCTGTAAACTGGGGATTAATACTCTAAGACCCAAGAGGGACATGGATGGTGTCCAACCTAATTTACTTATATCTACATCAGCGCTTCGTACAGTGCCCGGCACATAGTAAGCACTTAACAAATACCATAAAAAAACACCTTAATCTTACAAAACTTGATTGGAAAACCCAATGCTTACTTCCATCACCGTAAGCCTAAAAAGCCCAACAAGTTTCCCCAGCAAAGCACAAGCATTCAAGAGAACTCCAAAGTATTTGAGGCCAGGCCTACTCCTGAAGGCATCGCCCAATAAATCCAAAGTCCCAGTTGTGCAATATTGAAGTTTGACATTTCCAAGGACCTTTGGAAACTAGTAAGAACGTCTGGAAGAATTAAAATTAAGACACTTATTAAAACAAGTCCTGAAGAAAACACTATGTCAAGGGGGACACAGTTAAACCAAAATATGTATCAGCCCTGGATCTTGCAACTAAACAGGCCTCTAGACTTGCAAAATTCCATAGATAAACACCGGCATCAATGCGCCATTTTGGCTGTAAGCGTCGAGTCTTCAGAGCGTAAGTGTCAGAGAGTTAACTGTTTAGCCCCAAACAAACTGTTTGTGACAGTTAAAAACCATAAAACTTTCCATTCATTCAGTTTTAAACATTCTCTCATGTTTATTGGCAGCTCAAGAGTCTAAGCACATATCTGGGCTGACCTCTCTTGGCTGAAGCACTCGCAGCCTGTTCATCAACTGAGCCTAAATATGCCTGACATTGTTGCTGAAGAAAGCAGCAATTTTAAATGGGTTTGTTCTTTAAATTCTTAATAAAATTAGGGTAACACTGACAGGGCTCATGTGCCTGTCTAACCCCTGAGAGCCAGGGACCAGGACTAAGTCCCACTGCTCAGGCCAGTATTCTGAACACAGTATTTAATAAATACTATTATCACTCTTTCTACTGAAATGTGTGATTGCTTTGAACACTGAGTAATAGTTCATGGGGGTGGAACAATGGTGCAACTGAAATGATTGGGGAGGGTTTGGAAGACTCAAAGAAACTCAAAGAAACCTTAAAATCTACTAAGAATTTGACTGGGTAACCGGAAATCTGAATTCATATTTAAACTTTCCTCATCCTATTTGATTCTCCCAGAGTGCTGCACTCTGTACTGAGTAGGTGCTTGATAAATATATTCCACTGACTGATGGATGAAGTTTTAAAGTACTAGGAATGATAATGGTGATAATGATGATGATGATAATAATAATGATTATATTTGTTGAGCACTTAATACGATGCACCAAGCACTGAATTAAGCGCTGGGATAGATTCACGATAACCGGGTCCCACATGAGGCTCACAGTCTAAGTAGGAAGGAGAATGGGTAATGAATCCAAATTTTGCAGATGAAGGAACTGAGGCACAGAGAAGTGAAGTGACTTGTTCAAGGTCACACAGCGGATTTGAAGTGGAGCCGGGATTAGAACCCAGGTCCTCTGACTCCGGGTCCGTGTTTCAGATAGCACTGGACAGGCACTGGACAAGAAGTCCCCTATTTTAAAATACCCTGCAATTGGCCTAGACAGCTTGGACCACATTTGCAGTCACACTGCACCAGGGTTGAACTTTGCCCCATTCAGATTGGGGCAAACTAATTAATTGAAAAAACTAATTTTTCACTTGCTAAATTCCTTGCAATAAGTAAACTATATTTATCCTTGACAGTCGGCTACTGTACGGTTCAAGTCCTGGTTGGGTTTGCTCTCCGCCTGCCCAGTTTCAGTAAGAAACTCTCCTAAAGTGATCCCCAGTGGCAGATTAGTTTGGACACTCTGGATTTAGAAACATTTAATTCTGATGCCACGGTAACCTCTTTTTTTTTAAACCTTGCTAGAGTATAAGGATCTTGTGGGTAGGAATCATACCTCCTCCCTCTCTTGTTGTTTCTCACAAACAAGGAACTCAATTTGTTTGACTGACTGCTTGATTCCCACCTTAGGGGCTGGGATAATTGATGGTCTTGGCCACCAATTCTGGGGGAGTGCCCTGGCTTGTCTTGGATATTGGCAGTTAAAATTGCTTTCTGTGTATTTTCCCTATGGAATTACTATCCTGGAGAAAAATCTCTAGAGAATACCCCTTGGAAATAACTTTAACTTCACCAAAAAAAAAAAAGGACAAGAAGTCACGATCTGGCAGACCACCATCTCCCACAGCCTTGCTAAAAATCATATCTCCTTCAAGAAGCCTTCCCTGACTAATCTCTCATCTCCTCATCCTACTCTCTCTCCCTTGTGCCACCTATGCATTTGAGTCCATACCCCCTAAGCAATTTGATATTCAATCCATCACTACTACATTTATGGGCATAGCCTTATACACTGCTCCTTCCCCTACTTGTAATGTAATCTAATATCTGTCTCCCCAACTAAATCAAAAAATCCTGGAAGGCAGGAATCATGTCTACCAAATCTACCGTGCTCTCCCAAGCCCTTAGTACAGTGCTCTGCACACAGTAAGTGCTCTTGAAATACCGGTGATTGATTGATAGAGCTAGCTGTCCGCCTGGGTATCAGAATACAGGTCACAAATCCCCACGGGAACAAATTGCCTGAGATCCTTCCTCAGTGTCAGGATAAAGAGAGAACAAAACAACCCTCTCTTTAAGGCAATGTACTGGTAGTGAACTTTACACCCTTCAGAATTCATGAGTGACAGCTAAAGGGAGAGAGACTTGGGCCAGGAGAATTTAAAGAGATTTTGCTACAATCCAAGAATATGATGGGGTGATCCAGAAAGCTCAATACCCACTCTTCCTGGTTAATCTAATGAAATACCTAATCCTTAGAGCTCCAGTCAGGATTTATCTGGGTCCAGCACTGCCTCAGAAATCAAACTGCTTGCAATCCACAAGGGATCTTGTTCATCAACAGTGCTGCTGTTTCAGCGTATCCTCATTGAGTGCTAGTTGTTTTGTCTGGCTAGTTGTCATTCAGGTAAGGGGAAAAATAAATGGGTCGATAGTCAGAAAATAGGTGACCTACATCGTCTTATCCAACAGGGCTAGGCTCAAACTTTCTTCAAATATCCAGAGGTGTATGAAGCTAAGTTAGAAAGTCAGAAATAAAAGGGAAAAAAAGTGAGCTTTTTAAACCTCGTCCTCACACCAGAAGTCCAGGGGGTTACTTGCTCAGAAGCCTATCAATTACTTTGGGGCTTGTGAAATGAAGCTTTATACTTTTTCCTCAGTGCACATATATAATTCATATGTGGAATACAAAAACAACATTTTGAGAGGGGAATCTCCTCAGATGCTGAGAAAACAAAACTGAAGTGGTCTGCTTCTGGAGTCTGAATACACAAGCCTTATTGATAACACTTTTCCTAATTACTATTCAGAAAGCCTCCTATCTCTGGGGAGCCCTTTGGTTGTACTATTCCACATAGTCTCACAAAGATCCAGATAGACACAGGCAGGTTCTTACTAACCCCAATCCACTGATAAGAAAATAGAGTCCCAGATGGGGGAAGGGACTTTCTAAGCTCCTTGAGGGCAGGGATTGTTTTGACCAACTCCATAGAACTGTACTGTGCTAAATGCTCAGTACAGTGCTCTGTACATGATAAGTGTTCAATAAATTACACTGATTGACTGACACCCCCCCTCCCCCAGCTAACCCAGTCAGGAATAAAGCCAGGACTTCCAGCTCTCGGGCCAATTCTTCCCCCAACAATCAATCATTTATCGAGCACTTACTATGTGTGGAACACTGCATTAAGTGCTTGGGAGAGTATAATACAACAGAGGTGGTAGACACAATCCCTGCCTACAAGGAGTTTACAATCTAAAGGGCTCCCCATGTTATTTCCCAGACAGCATGTCTCCCAAGATAAAATCCACCTTCACTGTGGAGACAAGACTTGCCGCTACTTAAGGGACAGTGACACCCCCAGAGAGACCCACCCGTGTCCTTTAATGATCACATTAACATCATAGCTGAACCTCACCTGCAGTAGAAGAGGTCTCACTAGGGGATCCCATCTCAATGGGAGGGATAAAATGGACCTTTTGTATTCGTTTCTGCAGCAGCTGGCTTTGATGGCTATTAGACTGAGAAGCTGGAGATTTGTCTAGTTGCAAGGCATCAAATGCTAAACTTGGAAGACTTGGCCTGGGAGTCAAAGGATCTGGGTTCTAATCCCGACTCTGCCACTTATCTGCTGTGTGACTTTAGGAACATCCCTTAACTTCTCTGTTCCTCATTTCCCTCATCTGCAAAATGAGGTTTCAATACCTATTCTCTCTTACTTAGACTGTGAGCCCCATGTGGGACTTCATTATCTTGTATCTACCCCAGTGCTTAGTACAGTGCTTGGCATATAGTCAGTGCTTAGTAAATGCCATCATCATTATCATTAATAGTAATAATATTCTCCTGGAACTCAAAAATACTTAATATCAATTTACTAAATTTTTGGCCCAATAGCCTCTTTCACCAGATCACCTTTTAGTCAAGAAACAACTTTCTTCTCAGTGTTTTAATCAAGAAGAAACTGCAAGAAACTTCCCCCTTCCATAGTTTATATTCAGCCTTGGTGGCTTCTTGAATAGTTTACCCTTCTCATCCTACCCAACATGCATTAAGGACAGACTCCAAAAGGCAACCTGTGTGCTCAGCCATCTGTGGAGAAAGGTAAAGGAAACCAGTACTCTGCTATTCGTTTCCTGTGAGTGTAATACGTTGAAAGCCTACGATCCCATTTTTAGAGAGCTAAATGCTCTCTTTGGGCTGATGCTCCATGGCCCAGGTTTGCTCCGGCTTTCCTGCAAAAGCAATACAGAATGGAAGATCCTTGAGGGTGGGGCATTTGTTCATGATTCTGCTGTATGCTTTCTCAAGTATTTAATACAGTGCATTGTCCCCAGTGGGGCTGCTTAATCCAGGGTAAGGCACCCAATAGGTGCTTGAGCAATGCCATTGCAAATATTAACATCTCTACTATTATAAAAGGGAGCTTTGATCTCTCATACTGCACATGGCAGCTTAGCCCAGAGGATAGCAGCCTGGACTGGAGACAGGAGGCAAAGTTCTAACTCTGACTCTGCCGTCAAACTCGCAGTGGGACTTTAGGCAAGTCACTTGACCTCTCCGTGCCCTCATTTCCCCCAGTGTAAAATGAGGAGAATAATCTCAGTTTACGTCAGCCTCACGGGATATTGTTAACATAAATGAGAAAATACATGCCAAGTGTTCTCTGGGAGAAAGTCTGAATGGTGTTACTTTTAGAGTAGAAATTGGGGAACAGACTTCAATCCTGACCTTGATGTGCACTGCACAGGAGAAGACGCTGGGAAATTCATCCTAGGCAGGAGAAGGATCTGGTATCTCTTCTTTCAGTAATAAAATCCTTCCAGGATATAGAGGGTCAAAGTGAAAGGTCATACTGTGGGTTTACCAACAATCTGCAAGAATTGATTAATTTCTGCTCTATTATTGTATCTGTTAAGCACTTACAATGTAACAGCCACTGTACTAAGCGCTGGGTTAGAAACAGGCCAATCAGGTTGGACATAGTCCCTGTCCTGCCTAGGGCTCACAGTCTTAATCGCCATTTTACAGATGAGCTATCTGAGGCACAGAGAAGTGAAGGAAGTTGCCTAAGGTCACACAACAGATAAGTGGCAGAGCTGGGATTAGAACCCAGGTCCATGCTCTATCTAGTGGGCCATGCTCCCGCCAAAGCATGCAGAGGAGTTTCCAGGCATCAATGATGCTCCTTTCCCTACCCCAGCTGTAGCAAGCCTTCCTTCTCCTATCAGTCAATGGGATTTACGGAGCACTGTACTAAGCACTTGGAAGCTCACAGTAAAATGTTGGTATTTTGGTATTTGTTAAGCGCTTACTAGGTGCCGAGCACTGTTCTAAGCGCTGATAATAATGTTGGTATTTGTTAAGCGCTTACTATGTAAAAGCAAAAGACATCGTCCCTGATCCCCCCCCCGCCCCTCCCCAGAGGTTTACAATCTAGTGGGTGAGACAGGCAGATATAAATTGTGCACAAATAGTGGGACAGAAGCAAGAACAAGGATTGAACAGTAACATCAGCAGCAGGTCAGTATGAAGTGGTTGAGTAGATAACTGAATGCACAAATGGATGTGCATATATAAATAAGTGATGAGGATGGGAATAAAGACATGAGTGCTGAAGGTAACTGTTGGGTTGTCATGACTTGGAGTCTTAGAAATTAGTCAGGGAAGGCTTCTTGGAGGAGGTGGAATTTAAGGGGGGCTTGAAAGATGGCATATTTGAATGGGGAGGAGGTTCCGAGTAGACTTCTGGAGAATAGAGTCTTGTCTTATGTCGCCGAGTCATCTCCGACTCGCAGCTACGCCTTGGACACATCTCTCCCAGAACGCCCCACCTCCATCTGCAATTGTTCTGGTAGTGGATCTATAGAGTTTTCTTGGTAAAATTACAGAAGTGATTTACCATTGCCTCCTTCCATGCAGTCAGCTTGAGCCTTCCACCCTCGACTCTCTCCTGTGCCGCTGCTGCCCAGCACAGGTGAGTTTTGACTTGTAACAGATTGCCTTCCACTCACTAGTCACTGCCCAAGTTAGGAATGGAATGGGTAGGTCTCTCTGTGACTTTCCTTCTCATAGTCGAAACTGGTAGAGTACCGGTAACTCTCCAGGTGTGACCCTGAGAGGGAAGAATATAGTCTACCAACTCTCTTATACTGGACTCTCCCAAGTGCTCAGTGCAATGTTGTGGCCAAACAGTAAGCACTCAATAAATGATTGATTGACTGACTGGGCTCTTTCCATTAGGCTACAGTACTTCTCTAGACTGTCTTGATCCAGGAATGTGAACTCCCAGATCGAGAGACCGTGAAACCTGGGTGTCTAGTTACCTAGAAAGCAGAATGGTCCTTCTAATACCTGAGGATCCATAATACCCTAGTTCACCACTCTCTGCTTTGTAGGGTCTCTGCTTTGTTCCCCCCACACAATAATACCCATTTTGTCTACGGGATCATCAAGCACACATATACATATTCTCTCTCACAAGATAGTTTTCATTCTTGGAAAATTTAATACTTCCTGTGGCTACGTGGCATATTTTTATAGTCTGTGCTTAAACTTAATCCATAACCTCAATCTGTAATACACCAAACCTATGCTGTACAATTCAATTACCTGGGGAGACTTTAATGGAAAAAGCAAGGCAGCAAATTAGTAGAATATAATTAGACCAAGCAGCACAAAGTGTATTTATCCAAAGTATCGTAAGAATCTAGATTGCATTTTTAAGTTGCGTGTTATTTCCCGAATCTGCCCATAGGCACATCTCTAGTTAACCGGCCAGTCCAAGTTCCAGGTGTGCTCATTTTCCCCCCAAAATAGACCCCCTTCTTGGCTATTCAGTATGTGCAATAGGCAGAGAGAAATAATTATAGGCAAAGGGACATGTAAAGTGTCATAATTAAATCCTGTATTTGCAAAATACACTCAATACCCCAGAAACATTTTGATTGCTGTAATCAGGGGAGATTAGGCTTTCAGCAAATTCTTTTTAAAAGGGTTTAGCTAAAGTCAGAAGCAAAAGGGAAGCTCTCAGTATCACCCTAAAATACAAAGGAAGGTGGAAATTTCCTCTGATGAATCCTTTTAATCAGAAATAAAAAGAAAAAGCCCCAAGATCCTCACGTAAAACAGTGCTCTATCCAGCACTAAGGCATCTTCAATGGCTCTCCAGAGTCAGGTTTAACTTACCACTTGTCGAAACTCTCATTAACGAGAGGTTTTATGGATCAAGATGGCAAAACCAGCAACTTCCTGCCTGCAGATGCAACTTTAAACTTTTATTTTATAGTTTGGAGATCATAGTTCCCGGTCAATGAAGGAGGAAGATGTGAGAGAGGGGTGTTTCTACATGAACACACACATTTTTCTTGGGAAGTTGAGAATTTTCCCCATCATAGAATAAAAATGAGGATTACAAAAGATTGGGCTCAAGTTCAGCACAGGGAAACTGGAAGGGGAGAGGAGGAGGAAGACCAAGAACAGGCAGTGTGAGAAGCAGTGTGGCCTACAGGAAATAGCTTTGGTCTGGTGGGAGTCAAAAGACCTGAGTTCTCATCCCAGCTCCACCACGTCTTGGCTGTGTGACCTTGGGCAAGTTACCTCACTTCTCTGTGCCTCAGTTACCTCGTATGAAAAATGAGGATTAAGACTGTGAGCCCCAGGTGGGATGTGGATTGTGTCCAGCCAGACTGGCTTGTTTATAGTACAGTGCCTGACACATAGTAAGCAGTTAACAAATACAATTTTTATTTTTAAAAAAGCCAAGCAAGTTTCAAGTTGGAAGTTTCTAAGCGAGTATTTAAGCTATTCTCCCTATTTAATATTTGGTCTGTCTGTATTATTCTGATTTTACTGAAAGATGACCTGCAGAGAATGAGCAAGAGACAAAAAAAAATGGCCAAGAAAAACATATTTAACGAGGGAATAAAAGTTTAATGTAGCTCTATCCGCTGGAGAACTTTAGAGTCCTGACTGCAGACCTAGCAAAAAAACTAAGCTTCTAAAAGTATGAGTAGTTCAGTAATAGTGCTTTGGCCAAGACATTTATCTTCAGCTATTAGAATACCTGCTATTGAAAAATACATTAAATAGGAGCACAGTTATGTTGCCCTCCATTCCAGCTAAGAATGGCTGCAAAAGAGACCAGGAGAGAGGTTCCTGGAGTGGAAATGAGGAAACCTGAACTCCCATCCCCAACTCCAGTACAGAAACTGTTAAATGAATCTCTCTGAATCTCCATTTCTTCATCCACAAAAACGACATAATTTCTTCCTCCTTTCTTCTACCTCCCAACCTTCCTATCGCTCCAATCCCACCAAACTTTCTCCTGCCTCTAAGGTTTGAATGCAAGCTTCCATTGTTTGTCTATTGAATCTTCATCTCCGTTCTGCTGTTCCCAACTCCAGGTGTGTGAATCCATGCAAGACTGGATTAACTAGTGGAATCGAACGAGAAAAGGGGAGTTATGTCACATTGAGCCAAAACAACTGCAGGCTAGGGTGGATTGCAAATACTCAAGTCCCAATTCATGTGATTGTCGATCCACAGTGGATCAGCAAAAATCCCATTCAGTTGGGTGCAGATTGTTTTCATTCTAGTCCTGGTTCACAGAGAACATCCAAGGAAAGATGTACATCTCACTCCCCCATTTTGTGAGCAAGGTGGGACTGAGAAGACTAAACGGAAAAGGGGGAATCAATATTTTAGAGAACAAGTTTAGTTTGGGAGGTAAAGTGTCTATCAACTCCACTGTATTCAAGTACCAGTAATAATAATAATAATGATGATGGTACTTGTTAAGCACTTACTATGTGCCAAGCACTGTTCTAAGTACTGGGGTAGATACAGGTTATCAGGTTGTCTCACATGGGGCTCACAGTCTTAATCCCCATTTTACAGCTGAGGTACCTGAGGCACAGGGAAGTTAAGTGACTTGCCCAAAGTCATACAGCTGACGAGTGGTGGAGGCAGGATTAGAACCCACGATCTCTGACTCCCAAGCCCGAGCTCTTTCCATTAAGCCACACTGCTTCTCTCTGTACCGTACTGTAGTACAGTACTCGGTGTTCAATAAATACCACTAGCTAAAATGGATTCAAGATACTTTATCAGGGTTGGCAAGTAGCAGGGCTGGGATTAGAATCCAGGCCCCCTAATTCCCAGGTTTATGCTCTTTCCACTAGACCACGGTGCTTCTCTTTTACCCAAAATCTTGCCTTCTCTCTTTGAGACTATACCGCCTCCCAGGCAACTAGAACAGAGCTCTGAGGGTTTATTTTCTTGTGTCCTTGCTGTGACTGCTCTCCTTTCCTTTGCCCAACAAAATGAATCCTGGATTCAGTTCTTCTTTCCAGGGGAGTGGATTGACCTTTGGGATTCATTTATAAGCTTCCTCTGAAAGAAGAAAGTAGATGCACATCTCCTAGATCTGTGTCCCGACTGGCTGGTATTCGGTGCAAGACCTTTCTGAAGCAGGTCTAGAATAATTTGAACACCTACCAGGGTAACAGATGGTCTCAAGAGATATGACATTTTCCAAGTTAACTTACGGTTTGTATTCTCCAGTCACCGGAGTAAAAGAGATTTTTGTGTGACTGGGGCCAGGCTATAGAGGGCTAGGAAGAATACAGGCAGTGGAGCAGAGGAGATGTTGTTGATGGGGAGGGAGAAATCCCTTCAGGAGTCCCTTAGACATTGGATCTACCTCCCCATCTTGCCCTGCTGTCTCCCCATACTCCCATTTCAGACTCAGCTTCCCAGCTTTGCAGTCATAGAAGGCAAGGACCACAAGCAGTGGAAGCATAGGAGCGGGTTTCCTAAGGGACCAGGGAAACAGAAGGGTGAGTTTGGGATGCTGAAAGATGGGGGTAGTTGAAGTCAGCATCTGGGAACCAGGAAAAGTTGGGCTAGGGTGGAGCAGGGAAGGGACCTAGCAAACTTCCAAAAACAGAAGCCCAGAAGGTAGTAACTCCCACCAGGTTGCCTTGAAATCCTTAGCTCACGGGTCTTTGCAGCTTCTCCAAGGAAAGGAAAAGCAGCAGGTAGAAGCTATCGCATCTGGTGGTGGAAGTGGTTCAAGGAAGGAGGTAGCACGGAGGGTTGTTAGCATGAAGTGACCATTTTCCACTCCTATCCTGTGCTTCAACATGGCATACAATCTGAACTCAGGAGTAACTGTACATGCCACTCCTTCAAAAGGCAACAGAATAGCCTCCTTGTACTTAGGAGGCAATCCGGGAGGTATATATGGTACATAACAAGGAATGTGGACAGAAAGAAACAAAGAAAATAATGGAAAGGAACCAGGCCAATCCATAAGTCTAAAACATGGCACATCTTGCTCTAGTCTTGTTGTTGGAGAAGTCCTGTTATTGCTAAAAAAGAGTTACAGAGGTGCTCTGAGAAAAGAGCAGACAGAGTGCATCCTGCTAGAGCTTCAAGACATCTAAACATTTAAGGGACACAGTCAATCAAATATGTCCTCCAGACAATTTCCATGTGTGTGACCAACCTCGCAGCCAGTCACATGATGCCGAACCTCATTGACTTTTGCAGTATTCCAGGGCTCATCGCTTCTAATGGCCAATCCTGTTTATCGTATAAGGGATCAGAAGCGTCTTTCATCTCCATCAGGTCCTCATCTTCCCTCATGATTTTCTTCCCTATTATTAGGCTGACCATCTGGCCTGGTTTAGCCAGGGCAGACCTGAACTTTTATAGGCTGTCTAGGGCAATTTTCAAAGAAATATACAAATGCTGAAGAAGTAAGACTGGCTCAGCCTACCTCGCCCTAGTTTAAAAACTTGGGCTTTCAGGTCCAGGTTGGAGCATACTCATGACAAATTCAGTGTCGAATGTTGCTTTTGGGCTGGGGCTGATAGGCAGCAGCAGAAGCCCTGTCCCAAGCTGGAGAGCATCTCTGGGGGTAGCTGAGGCACAGGTGTATTAGACAATGCTACTATGATAGGCTAGTACGAGAAGCAGCATAATGTAGAGGGCAGAGTAGGGGTCTAGGAGGCAGAAGGTCTTAGGCTCTAATCCTGGCTCCGTGGCTTGTCTGCTTTGTGACCTTGGACAAGTTGCTTAACTTCTCTGTGCCTCAGTTACCTCATCTGTAAAAAATGGGGATTAAGAATGTGAGCTCAATGTGGGACAGGGACTGTATCCAACCTCATTAACTTGTATCTACCTCAGTGCTTAGAAAAGTGCTTGGCACATAGTAAGCGCTTAAAAATACCACAATTATTATGTGACAGAAGTGGGATCAGAAATCAGGTTTCCTGATTCTCAGCTCCATGCTCTTTCTACTACCTGACTCTGCTTCTCCTTGCAGCTGCTGTCTCTGCGGATCACTCCACTCCAACCACCCCAGGTTGCCTTCCCTGGCCTCGCACTGACTGCCACCCCTCCCTGGGCCCCAGGGCACGACTTCCTCCCCAAGGAAACCCCGGACTCCTGCAGAAAGGCTCTGGAGGTTGCAATGGTTTGGAGCTGGCTTCCACGCTTCTCATGCTCCAGCCTACATAAAGCACAGAAGAGGCAGGCCACCACAAGGTAAGGTATGTGAGAGTTTAACTGCTATAACGACCTAAAGGAACCCCGGGAAATTAAACACATGACTTATCCCTGGCCCAGCCAACGCACCATCAGCTACTTCCTAGCCTTGTTTGCAGATCATTCATTCTTAGAATAAACCCCACTTACAGTCGGGGTGAGAAAGCGTGATCGGATCAGCAGCCCAGGGACTCTCGAATGACAACTCCGAAAATACTCTGGAGTGCTAGATTTTCAAGCCCTGGCTGTTAACTGTAGCTGTATAGGACACCAGGAGCCAGATGCAGATTCGACAAGCTCTTGCAATAACACAGAGAACGAAACACACAATCAGCCAATCAGCCAAAGGCCGGCCTTGAAAGCCTTCATTTTTCAGAGGTTTTTTACTTCAAAGGACAAGTTATCAGAAAGTTATTCACTAAAATGTTTAAAAATGTTAAAAAAAAAAAAACAGGTGAAGCACATTTCTAGAGTTGATACCAGATGCTCTGCCATGGCCATTTAGATGTCTATTCAATCCTGATTCTGTAAATAGGAAAGGACTGATGCACCCTCCTTTTGGAAAACAAAAAAATTGAACATAAGACCACGAAACATGAAAGGAGCTGGGGAGGGAAGGTGGTTTTAATCATGCTGGCTGTCTAAGGGAACATAAATTTTACAACATTGACCACAGGCCTGGGAGTCAGAGGACCTGGGTTCTAATCCTGTCTCTGCCACGTGTCCGCTCTGTGATCTTTGCCAAGTCACTTCACTTCTCTGTACTGCAGTTACCTATCTGTAAAAAGGGGATTAAAACTGAGCCGCACATGGGACACAAAGTGTGTCCAACCTGATTAGCTTGTCTCTAAACCAGCACTTAACACAGGTTCTGGCCCATAGGAAGTGCTTAACAAATACTATAGTGAAACAAAACTGCTTGACTGCTTCCTTCACCCGGGATCTTTAGGCATTTGAAAATATGCTTATCAGGAAGGTGAATTAAATCATCATCATAAACAAAATACTGATTACCTGGTGCTGCTTACTTAGGACTTGGCTGGGATCCAAGTCAAACATGCTGTATGGGAAAACAAGGCGTTGTATCGATCAGTTTTTAACCTAGTTCACCTACAGGGTAGACATTCCTTTATTAAAATGATTGCCAATAAAGCTTTCTCCGGGGCAGTAGATGTAGCATTAAGCTAGGCTTATCCATCTGCTGTGAACTTTTCACTTTGAAATGCACCTTTGACATCTCAGTGGCAGGTAATGGAGAGGTCCCGTGAAAACACGCCACTTTTAGCACCCTCTGTTCTGTGTCTCCAGCAGTCTATTCTAGGAAATTCCACATCACATACCTCACTCAGCTGGATTTGTTGTACATTACTCTCCTAAAGTTTCCAATACAAACTGCCACAGGAGAGCAAAGAAAAAGGACTCCTCTGCTTTCTAACCCTTAAAGGGGGAATGGTAAGTAAACAGCTTGTCGTCTTTCATTCACTCCTGCCAACTTTCCCAACTCATCCTGACACACAATAGGAAAAAGAGTTAGTGGAGAGCATCGCTTTTGTCAGAAACTGTATTAATGAAGGACAGCCATATACATATATGTATGCATGTATCTACTCACTTGTACACACACGTCAGAAACCAATTTGCAGAGCGCTCTCTCTTTAAAAATCATCAGCACTTCCTAGCTGTAGCTCGACACTGTGATGGATATTTTAAACACTCCCCAGAGCCTTTCTAAACATCTGCTTCTAGGCTTTTTGGGTTTTTTTTTTTTTTGTCTCTTCAAGAGATCTAACTACAAGAAAGCACTCATATCTTGTCTTCCAATTATCACCCAAGGTTCCAGTTAATTTCAAGATTATCCAAACAACTTTTAGCAGAAGAAGAAACCACAGGCCTACCTTAAAACTTTCCAATCTTTCAGAGGATCCAAATCAGAGATTATGGAAACCATCGTCAAAAGCCAGAAGAGAAGGCGAACCACGGAGAAAGCAAAGGAGAGAGAGGGCGAGTACTCGGCTCAGGCTGGGAATGACAACAAACCCAGCCTTGCTCTTCCTCCTCCTCCAGCTGATAAGCACTTGTCCCAGCTTTTCTCCACCCCCAAAATCAATCTTGTGCTCTATTACTTCACAGACCCAGCTTCATTTCTCCACCACTACCTTTTAAAGCCCTTGTAATCTGCTCCAACTGATCAAATTTGACCTTTTTGTAGCCCACTTTATTCCAAGCGCAGCTCTCAGTTAAATCTCTCTTTATTAACACCGTCCTCCTCGGCTTTCTTTTGGAACAAACACAGATCAAGCCTGAAGCCTCTAGACTTTGCCAGCAATCATTTACAGATTACTGCAAGCTGCAGTCTTCTCCTCTTCTGGGGTATTTCTACTGCCTCTAGGGTTTGCTTTCATCTTCCTTTTAAATGGCTGTTCAGGTTTCTTTATTCAGAGTTTGGGTTCTTGGACACATGGAGAGGACTTGAAATTGCAGCTCTCTCTCTGTCCTCCAAAACTCTTCTACATATAAGAAATTATCTTGGGATGGTTGGGTGGGGGGCGGTGACCACTGGGTTTACAAAAAAGGCATACAGCTGGTTTTCAATCTGGCTAAAAGGTCCAGACCCCTTGGATAAAGCCACTGCTCTTCCTTTCTCACCCTCCTTCATTGAGGAACCAAAAATGAAAAGGAAAAAAATCCTTCCATATACCAGACAATGTTATGCTGTTCCCTCATAATATATTGCCTCACCCCCACCCCCCAGTATTTAAAACCAAATCATTCTCCTGATAAGGTCTTAAACACTTTCATATCAAGGATGTTATTGGGAGGTCAGTGGTGCATTATCCTTCTTTTCCTTTTCATGAATTCCAAGTGTCTCATCTTCATGCTCCAAGCATGAAGATTGGCTATTTTATGGTATTTGTTAAGCACTTAATATGTGCCAGGCACTGTACTAAGCACTAGGGTAGGTAAAAACTACTCAGGTTGCATACAGTCCATATCCCACAAGTACGAGAAAGTGAGAGAGAAAGAGAATGGGAGAAGCTGAGAGAGTTTGGTTTTAAGTTTTCAGTACCATTAAGTTTTTCTTTCTGGAGTCCTTTTGCTTTCATTCAATAGTATTTATTGAGCGCTTACTATGTGCAGAGCACTGTACTAAGCGCTTGGGATGAACAAGTCGGCAACAGATAGAGACAGTCCCTGCCATTTGACGGGCTTACAGTCTAATCGGCTCAATTAAGCCTTCATTTATTGACTGCCCTCTTTATGCACTGCTGAATCATTTCTTACCAAGAGCATCACAGAATGAAATAACACACCATCGCCTGGAATGGAACAAGAGAGGTCATTTAGTCCATCCCACTGCCTCCTTCCAAAGTCTTACTTAAACCATCCCAGAAAGGTAGTTGTCCATTCTTTATTTTAAAAACTCCAAGGAAGGAAAAAGCTTCCTCGATTATATATTCTTATCTCACAACCCTCTCAGTCTGGATGTTCTTCCTAACCTCAAGCTCCTTTCACTTATCACCCCTTGTTCTGCTCCCAGTAGGCACAGAGAACAGTTATCACCAACTGTACAATAGTCTCTCAACCATCAGTTTGGAATTGGATTGGCTTCTTACAACATGGGTCTTCATTTTGTCTTCACACAATCCCTGCAAGGGCACTTACCTGCTGCCAAAGTTCAAGATGATTTCCTATCTCTTTTGTTAAAGGCTCCCTGGGTAATTCAGCTTTGCTTTTGACCCATTAAAAGACATGGACCAGCCAGTATTGATACATAACAATGAATAAACATTCATGTACAACCTTTAATCTCGTGGTACAGAACTGGTGCAATAATGTCTGCAATGCATGTAATTTTTACCTCTGAACAATTCCTAGCACATAAAGATTTTTTTTTTCCCAGAAAGTTATGAAACTGAGAAAAGAACTCCACAGTTGTAATAAAATTGGGTTTTCAAGTCTATGGGCAGCATCCTCTTGGAGCCACCACCCAGGACTGCCTGGAGTCAAACGTTAAGGGAGAGAGGGTGTATCACCAGAGAGGGTGACTCCGGGGAAGCTGAGGAACAGCAGGGGTGGAAAATTGGGTGGCACCCAGCCTCTGGATGCCCAAGGTAGAAGTGGCATCTTTCATGAAGGACCTGGGAAGGGATCGTGATGACTCTCGAGTGAGGGCAGTTTATTTCTTTTATGGTATTTGCTAAATGCTATGTGTCAGGCACTATACTAAGTGCTGTGGTAAATACAAGAGGTTGGACATCATCCATGTCCCTCATGGAGCTCAGAGTCTTAATCCCCCATTTTACAGATGAGGTAAATAAGGCACAGAGAAGTTAAGTGACTTGCTCAAGGTCACACAGCAAACAAGCAGCAGAGCCAGGATTAGAATCCAGGTCCTTCTGACTTCCAGACCCATACTCTAATGTACTAGGTCATGCCTTTTCTCACTGGAGATGAGTGGTCCCCCTGGAGAAACGATCAAGGTGCTGGAGTTTGGCAGACTCCTTCCTATCACGTTATGCTGCGTACCTGGCACTACTGTATGGGTGACTTTTTTTACCTGCCTTCAGCGTGACTAAATGTCTGTAGACACTGGCGAACAGATGTAACAGAATACCACCCCAAATTTGGAACTAGAATAGCAAGGGAGAGGGATGGGACTTAGAGGCAAAAAGTCAAGGAGGAGCGGCCAGTTGTAGGAAGGATGAGGAGACAATCCATTCACAATGAAATGTGATTAAAGTGTTTCTTCAGTGACTTGGGAAGGGACAGTGGGGAGTGGGACTGCAGAACGGTGAACACTTTGCTCCTCTGCATGCTTCTATTTTAAGGGTAAAATGTATCTCTCTATTCATGCCATAGGTGCCTGCCATGCTTTGCATGCAGTAATTTCTTCTCAGCCCCTCTTCCTTTCCCCGAGAGCATTCCATTCACGAGCTCTGGCTGCTTTACATTAAAGACCACACTTCCCATACTGACTCTGGGCTCATGGTCATTGAGGATTTTTCATTGACTTAGCCTGTTTGGAGTTGTTCTTTAAAGAGATAATGATAATCATGCTAATATGACTACTACTACTACTAATCACTTAGCCTTAGCGGAAACAAAGTCAACTGCTTCTTCTTCTGACCTCCCTGGTATTGGGTCAACTCATCTAGGGCTCTGAAAAGCATTTGTAAGCTATCCAAAAATAACAAGTGAAGATTAAATTTAGCACAGAGAAACTTGGCCTGGTGGAAAGAGCTTGGACCTGGAAGTCAGAGGACCTAAATTCTAATCCCAGCCCTGCAAATGCTTGCTGAGTAGAAGAGAGAACAGTGGCTAGCATAGTTCTCTGCATACAGAAGGTGTTCAGTAAATACTATGATTAATTGAGGTCTCACAGCTTCAGTAGTCATAGAGCTACTATTTATTGAGTGCACAGTGCATTCCACTAAGCCCTAAGGAAGTACAAAATAAAGAAGTGATACACTTGCTGCCCACACAGAGCTTATTCTCTAAAAGGGGAGATAGCTATAAAAATGTTTACAAATAAGGAAAGCAAAATAAATAATTGAATAAAAATCTTTAGCTAGGTATTGCAGATGAGTATAAATACATAACAGGTTTAGAGGCTGGTGGATTGATGGGATTTATCAAGGAAGACTTCATTAAAAGATCAAAGCATCAGTGTTAACTGCCATCATTCTCTAAGATATAAATGCAACATAAAGATAGCCAAAATTTGAAATGACAACTTCAAAACTTCTTCCCTTGTCAACTTGCTCATGCTTTAAAGAAGGCATATCAGTGGCTGCCTACAAAGGAAACTCACTTGTGTTCAATTGTTCTTTATTTGATATTTTCAGGGAATCAGAATTTGTAACCAAATCATCCATAGCTTTACTCTGGAAAGAAAACACAAATCAATATGCCAATATTATATGTGTGTTTCTGGTGTTCGTTTTCTAATAGAGAATAATTTCAGTTTCTCATTATGGCTTACCATGGGTGTTTCGTTTACCACATAAACTAAGATGGAGGCAGGCTTAGCCTATATCCTATTCATAGGCCAGGAAAAGTGCCCAAGTTTCCTGGCTTTATCAACTGTCTGCTATCTCTGAAAATCATTTGGCTGAGGGACAGGAAGAGAAAGCCTGCTTTTAAAGCAGCGAAATTCAATTTCAATTAGTCATTTCATTTCTTAAAAGGAGAGGCATTAGGCACTTGGGTAGAAGTTAAGGGCTGGTGAAGTGGGGAAAGATGAAAGTTGGGAGACAGAAAAGTAGCCTTTATCAGGCATTGACAGGGTAGGGAACACCTAAGTTGGAATTCAGGCTCCAAAAGATAAACTTCATTTGCAGGGGGTGGAATCCCAAAGGAGAGACAAAAGAGAGATGTTCCTTGAGTTTCTTCTCAACAAACTGCATTTTCTTAGTCCACAGAGAATAGGGGACTTCCATTCGGGGTTGATGGGGAGAGAAATACACAGAGTTGCCTGCCATTCCACCCAAAGCCCCCAACCTTTCTGATGCTCTGATTATCCTATTTTGAGCCAATTGAAAGCAGAAACTGTTTCCTCCAAGCCACACTCTGCAAGGGGATTTAGATAGAGGAACCAAAATTTGGCTAAACTTCCTCTTCTTGCAGTGCCCAATGTACTGTCTGTCTGTCTGATGTCTGAATCACATAATTGTACCTTATTCAATGCCCAATGACTGTCTGACCTAAGGTTTGATTCCACACTGGCCTCATTAATTCTGCTAGAGTTGTTCAGTTGCTTAAACTCAGATGTGAAGATTGCTTCATATTTGGGTTGTGTCTTGTTTTAATTTTTTAGGACTTTTAACTCTGAGGAAGAGATGGGTATCTGAAAAATTCCAGCAGCTGGTGGCACATATGCCAACACAATAGGCATGGCTTTTCTTTTGCTTGGACTGGTCTCTTAGCAGGTAGGGAGATGTTTCAGCAGAGCTGACTGCTGGAAAGCTGTAGTACATACATTTACTTAATAATATTTTACAGATGTGCTGTCTTTTTTTTGGCAAAGAAGCTTAAGTGCTTTGAAAATTGCTTCCCATATAAAACCTCTATGGAGTAAGGTCAGGAGATGCAGCAACAAAACAATTCGATTTAAGGAGCTGCTCTATCAAAACACATGGAGAGTTATTTTATTTGGTGGTTTGGATCCTTTCTTCTTCTACTTCTTCATCTCTTCTTATATTATTATGCTACTTCTTAAGGCCTTACTATGTGTCAAGCACAATTCTAAGCACTAGGATAGATACAAGTTAATCAGGTTGAACACGGTCCCTGTCCCACATGGGATTTACAGTCTAAGTAGGAGGGAGAATAGGCATTTAATCACCATTTTACAGTTGAGGAAACTGAGGCACAGTGAAGTGACTTGGCCAAGTTCACACAACTGGTAGAGCCAGGCATAGAACCAGTTCCTCTGAATCAATTGATCGTATTTATTGAGCACTGTATTAAATGTGTTGGAGAATACAATATAAAAGAGTTGAGGGAGACATTTGGCCCTGAATCCCAGGCCGGTGCTGTTTCCATAGGTCACACTACTCCTGATTTTTGTTGCTAACATTCTTTCTTTCAATCAATACTATTTGAGCACCTGTGTGCAGAGTAGAATACAAAGTCCTTGGGAGAGGACGACACAACTGAGAGACCTAACCTCTACCTTCAAGCAGTTTTACAGTCTAGTGAGGGAGATGAACACAACACTATTACAAATATATTGTGAATCTTGAATCACATAATTGTACCTTATTCATACCTGCTTCTCACTGAACCAACTCTAGAGAAGACCTTACAAAGATGTCACTATTATATCTTTTTTTTTTAAATTAATGAATCTGAATAATGGAATTTCAAGGGCTTTCAGGTTGGGCTTTAAGGTGCTTACATGCTACAGCTCCATGCACCAAAATATGTGTTATGGTGCCTGAGAGTTGTTACTGTAGGACACTTCATAATCTCAAAAACCTTCCAAGAGCCTCTGAAGAGACAGTTATAGAAACTGCTGAAGTGGCGCTAAAGAGACAAAACACACTTGCACATTCCTCAGGGCCCGGCGGCCAAGCATGGCAGGTGGGTACCAGGTCCCTTCTATCCATGCCCAGAGCCCTCAAGTTTGGGTGGCACAGAGCCAAACTCACTTTTACATTCCCTTAAAACCCAAGTTCTCCTTCTTGAATAGGACAGGAGATAGAATTAAAATAAAATTTGAAAAGAAAAAGTTTCTGGTGTTTGCCAGACATATTTGCAAAGTGAGAATGAGAAAGAAAGGTCACACCCCAGCCTGCTGCTTTTCATGCCATTCAGGAGAGTCATGAGTCAGTTTTGGCACATGGGGTTTCTAGGGGAGAAAAAAATACATAAATCACAGCCAGTTAACTCTTGCAGTACCACGGAAATACTTGACAAGGGTGACCCAAACTACCACAAATTCTTTGGGCTTTCATTTCCCCCCAGACTCAGCCTCTCACCTCCTTCAACAAGCCTTCTCTATTTAATTCCCAACATCTTGAGTCATATCAACTCAACAACCCCCGCGAGCACTTACATATTGATTGATCACCATCCTCAGCACTTGTTTACGTTGGATTAATCAACTGTCTGTCGAGCTCTTTATTCTGATTATTTGTCAATACATTTATTTCTGTCATCCCTGTTAGGGTGTAAACTCCTTGTGGGCAGGGAGCGAGACTCATGCTTCTACTGAAGCTTTCCCAAGCATTTAATAGTGCATCGCACCTAGTAGATTTAATAATAATGATACTAATACTGATGGTATTTGTTAAGCGCTTACTATGTGCTAAACACTACTCTTTGGTGGCAGGGGTCGTGATACGCTGAAGTGCTCTTCCAAATGCTTAGTACAGTGCTCCACACCCAGTAAGCACACAATAAACACCACTGATTGATTAACATTATTAGCAGTAGTTGTAGTTGTAAGGACTTGTAGGCAGGACGTGTCTACCAACTCTGTGATATTGTACTCTCCCAAGTACTTAGTACTGTGTTTTGCACGCATTAAGCACTACCACTGATTGATTAGTAGCATTAGAAAAGGGAAGGTGTACTGTTCAACATCCCCTGAATGGAAATTGGGAAAAAGGACATTTCAATCACTCAGTTAAATGCCAGATTTTGAGACAACATCTCCTTGACCATGCCAGAGCAAGGCTACTACCTATAAGGTATTTTGAAAACAGAGTTTGGAAAACAAGTCAAATACAGAGTCTGCTGTGTGACTCTGGGCCAGTCACTTAAATTCTCTGTGGCTTTGTTACCTCATCTATAAAAGGGGGATTAGGACTGTGAACCTCATTAAGACTGTGTGTACAACTGGATTAGGTTGTATCTACCCCAGTGCTTAGTACAGGGTCTTAAACAGAGTAAGTGCTTAACATATACCATTTGTAAGAAATGTAATTGCCTAGTTGCTAGTCAATGAAGCAATGAATCATAAACATCTTTGGTATAGATGAGCTGAAATAGCCTAACTCGAATGATTGTGTTTTATTTGAACAGAGAGGGATGCCACCTGAAGATAACAGTTAATAATAATAATCACCATCAAAGATATTTACTGAGCATTTACTGTGTGCAGAGTATTGTACTAATTGCTTGGGAGAGTACACTGAAACAGAGGTGGTAGACACATTCCTTGCCCACAGAGTAAAAAAAATAATACCTCAAATAATTGTATTTTTTTAGTTACGTGCCAAGCAATGTATGAAGCACTGGGTAGATACAAGATAATTAGTCTGGACACAGTCTCTGTTCCACTTGGGGCTCACAGTCTAAGTATGGGGTAAAACGGGGATTTAATCCCCACTTTCTTGATGAGGAAACTGAAGCAGGCAAGTGATGAAGCCGGGATTAGAATCCAGGTCCCTGTCTCTCAGATTCATACCCTTTCAACTAGGCCACATAGCTTCTCACATTTAAGTCAGGGAGAAAACCAACACAGATTAAAAAGTTCATTATGTTGAATATAGCCAAAAAGTTTCCAGATTTAACCATTTTGTATGGTTAATACAAGGGTGGTTTCCATAACAAGCCGACCAAAGGGTCTGTGACATATTTACTTTCACCTACCCCAGCCTGCTAGTTCACACGCTTGTCTTGTTATTTAAACCAGTGGCTGTGACCACTTTAAAAAATCCCCAATGCCTCATATCACCACATCCACATCATTACAGATGCACCCTGGCTTGCTCCGCCTTCCTTCTGCAGCTGAACAATGCTAACAATTACCAAAGCTTTTACAGGGTAGTTACCAAAGCCTGTTAGGGACTGAGGGAGAAGTAAACTGCCTGGGTGAGTATTTGGGAGGGGACACAGGTCATTAAATTCATTTCCATCTGAATGGTAGGGGGCAGGTATAAGAACAGATGTTAGAGCATGTGATTCTAAATGAGAAGTCTTTATCATCGCTGGACAAATGAGTCTCTTAGTTCTGGCCATAAAAGCCCAGTTCTGGAGGTGCCCTAGGAGCAGGGTCAGCAGGGTGTCTCATACAGCCCAACTTGTTTCTCTTGGTCCCTCATTACTATAGCACTCTGGGGAAATAAAACTCAAATATTAGCTGGCAATTTCAACCTGGCAATGTCTGCCAGCCCGAGGACCATTTGCAATGGAAGATTTTCTCAGAATGATCCTCGACATCGTCACTGACAGCACTGATTTAGTAGCTACTGTGGGCAGGGCCCTGAACTAGACATTTGGGAGCAAACCATGGGAGTGAAATACAGAATTAGTAATCTATTAAAAGATCTAATTCAGGAATTTAAATTGTTGTTTGAGGAATAATGCCTACTTGTTTAGGACAGAGTTTTATAACCCAAGATTCTTCAACTCTGTCCCTAGGACAGAGGAAATGGTGAGACAGATGTCAACTTATTCTTGCACTGAGTCCCTCTGTTTCCATTTTGCTTGGATTAATATCTCATAGCTCCCCTTTTAAATATTTTATCTCCTCTCCACATGCTCTCCCTCTACTGCCATTCCAGCACTTCTTTGTTATCTAAGGACTTGGGTCCACCCCCCACTCCGCTACCCCCAAAACATTTATGCATGTGTACAGCTTTGGCGGCTTCCCTCTATCTCACTGTGCTCCTTCAGAGCAGGGAGCATGTTTACCAACTGTGTTGTATTCTCCCAAGTGCTTAGTACAGTGCTCTGCCCACTGTAAGCACTCAATAAATACCATGTAGAATTTATTTTTTAATGTTATTTAAGTGCTTACTATGTGCCAGGCACTGTACTAAGTGCTGGGGTAGATACAGGCTAAGGAGTTTGGGCCCAGTCCATGTCCATTTTACAAAGTAACTGAATCACAGAGAAGTGAAGTTATTTCCCTGATGTCACAGAGGAGACAAGTGGCAGAGCCAGGATTAGAACCCATCTCCACCTGACACCCAGGACTGTACTCCTCCCTCCACTGGGTCATGCTGCTTTTAACATGTTTTTGGTCCTGCTTCAGCTGTGATTTTGTTTTTTTAAATTCTGTCTGCCTTCCTAAATTGTAGCTAGGTAATGCTAAACAACTTCTAAGTCTAGCTTTAAAAGCACTGGTAGAACTCATTTGGGAGACAATTTGAGCCACTTACTTAAGGAAATGTTTTAATATTCAAATGTTTAGTTTACATCCCAACCCCTTTAACAGAAATGCCATGTTATAGTGTATGGGGAGGAGGAGATTAAAGTTTAAATAGAAGTGCCATGTCATCCCAGAACAGGCTTCCCACCACCTCGCCGAAGTTCATTAGAAAGAAAAGATGAAATGAAGGTTTAGGAGACTGGGTGAAAAAGTGGCACCATGTGGATTAAAATGACAAAGTGCCCCCTTTCTCTTAGAACAAAGGTAGATTTTCATAAAGCTACTTTCTCTACTTAAAACTCACCTCCTCCAAGAGGCCTTCCCAGACTGAGCTCCCCCCTTTTTTTCCTCTGCTCCCTCTACCCCCCCCCTTCACCTCTCTGCACCACTTCTCCCCCCTTTCCCTCTCCTCCTCCCCCTCTCCCATCCCACCCCCTCAGCACTGTACTGTCTGCTCGACTGTATATATCTTTATCACCCTATTTATTCTGTTTATTTTGTTTAATGAGATGTACATCACCCTGATTCTATTTAGTTACCATTGTTTTTGATGAGATGTTCTTCCCCTTGACTCTATTTATTGCCATTGTTCTTGTCTGCCTGTGTCCCCTGATTAGACTGTAAGGCTGTCAAACGGCAGGGACTGTCTCTATCTGTTGCCAACTTGTACATTCCAAGCGCTTAGTACAGTGCTCTGCACTCAAAAAATACTATTGAATGAATAAAGCTCCATATCAATTCATTACAGAATCTCTGGCATTCACTTACCAAGGGCTTCACATTCTCTCCCTTCAGCCTTTCCCCAGCCAACACCCGCCCTTCCCAACTCTGTCTTGCACTTGAAAAGGTGATGACTTTCAAAAGAAACAAGGTATTTGTGATCCATCCTCTGTTTATAAACTTGTGATTTCCTTTGAAAGGAGAAAATGGGGGGAATTTATCTGTCTTGAGTCCCACCCTCAGCCCTCTCTCCCTCCACTCTGGGCTTGCTCAACAATTATGCCTAAATGAAAAGAAAAAAGTGAAAAGTATTCCAAATTTTTCCAGTGCCAAAACAGCTTCATTCCAGCCATTAACTAGATATTATTGGAAAAGCCAACAGTATAATTCTTTTACAAAGAGGGGCTTGCTATTAACCTTTAAAATGAGAAATGTTTTGTCAGTATGTGATCTCAGACCTTAAGGGCTTTCTTCCCACAGAAGCTCTGGAAAGTGTGACTTTTGATTCCCTTGCTGACAATGTGTAAGTTAAAAAGTGTGTTTTATTGTAATTATGCATGAAGACAAAACCCCCCCCCCAAACCCTGAATATTTAAATCAAATTAAAGCTGGAACACAAAATCCCCAAAGCAAAGAGATTCTAAATTAAGATTAGCTATCTTCCCTCCCCTTTCTCCTCGATCCTCAGCGATTTCAGTATAAATGCCTGGTAATTTCACACATTCACCTGCCTTTGGAATGGACATGAAGCCAGACCTCATTGTTCTGAAATATCTTTTTTCTGCAATCCTATTTATTCAGAAAGAACTCTTCCAGGGTTTGTCCTTGCTGTAGTAGTCAAAGGACTAATGTTATTTAGTACAAGGTACTGTCCTGAGCACTTGGGACAGAACGGCAGAAGGATGAGATAAGATCCCTACTCTCAAGGAGTTTATGTTCTAAATTTCCCCCTTGTCTTCCTCTTAGCTCCTGGTGACATCATCTGCTTCTCTCTAGGGCAGAAGAAGCTAAAGTCTCAGGCTCTTTACAGGCTCCCAGGCCAAGAACACTGGGTCCTGCCATAATGTGTGTTTTCATGACATGTTTTGGCTGAAGTGCTGTTATGGAATTAGGGATCTTTTTTCCAACAACTTGAGCTTGCTTTGGCTCAGTGTGCTGTGATAACGGAAGAGCTTGCTTTTGCACATGCGCTTGGAGCCAGAATAATTGAGTTCTACAGCACGAGTTTTCCTTACATATGAGGTTTTGCAAGAAGGCTATCTTCGTGGTATAGGGGAACTGGATATATGAAACTCTGCAAAGAGTGTGTGTGGGTCTCTGCTGCTCAGCAAAGGGCCTCCAGTGTATGTGTTGGTATTTTTAAGTGGAGTTTCATTTCTCTGGAAAATCTATTTATCTAGAATGAGCTCAGTCCAGACCCAATCTGGATTAATGGGATTTATTGCAAAAGATTATGAGTTAAGGTTTATGAAAGGCATATGTCTTGAGTCTTACCCCCTTTATTTTGGCAGACATTTCTTTTTCTACCTACTTTAAACACACTAGATATTGAACCACTGTGAAAAAAGTAAGTATTTCCTCAGAGTAATAGATCAAATAAATTCACCAGTTTCACCTTTTCCTCTTAAAATAAATGAAAACTTCATATCGATGAAGCACCTTTCAACAAAAGATGCCAAATCACTATAGTGGTTTTAATTCATCGCACGACACCTTCCTTATCTACCCAAGTCATGCCACAAATAAGGCCAGGACTCTCATTTTCTGTCTAAGGTCACATCTATTCTAAAACTATTTGGACAACAAGGGTCAGAAGATATACATTCACCTCAAAACATCTGGATAACAGAGTAAAGTATAATTTTTGGACTGAACTATCTGTACAGTGTAACTGGACTTTGGAGAACTAAAGTGCTTTGTCAGCTGAATGAAAAATGCCAAAGGTATTTTTCAAACCTCAAGTGCTTATCAAGTACAGATTCTGTCCAGGGTACAAATAGGCAGAAAGGGATTTTTTTTCAGCTCTCAGAGTGATATTGAGGATATTGCCCAGTCAAAAGTCAAAGTGATTGGCCGGCTGGTCTCTTTGGGTGGATTGATACTGTTCCGGGAATCTCACTCTCCTTAAAAACCTCCCATAGTTACCCATTTCCCTCCACTTCTAACAGAATCCCCTCTGTCTGAGATTCAAAGCTCTCAACTAACTGGCTCCTCTTCAGGTTACTGCTCCCTTCTCCTTTCTCGTTACTCCACCTCGTACTCTTTGCTCCTCCATTCTCTTGTCTCTGACCCAATATGCTGGTCCTTCCCCTTGAAGGAAACACTCCTCTCCTTCCAATCCACCACACTGCATCCTTCCCATCTTCAAAGTCCTCCTAAAACAGCACCTCCTTTGGGAAGCATTCCCTGATTTATCTCCACCTCACTGAACAAGTCACCATATTAAGCCCCCGTAGAATTTATGAATCTACCAGTATACTGGCTTATTTTTGTTGGGCCCAGTTGAATCTGTTTTCTCCCGTGTTCTCTGTAAGCTCACTGCAGGCAAGGAGAGGGTCTACCAACTCTGTTGCATTATTATAATGTACTCTCCAAAGTTCTTAGTACAGTACACTGCCCACAATAAGCCTCAATAAATACGATTAATTGATCATACCGTCAGTGTTTGACTTCCATTAGATTCTAAACCTCTCTGGAGCAGGAACTAAGTCATTTATTGGGTGCTGCCGAATACTGTGATCTGTCACCTAGTAGATGACAGAGAAGCAGGTGGCTTAGTGGAAAGAGCATGGGCTTGGGAGTCAGAGGATGTGGGTTCTAATCCCAGCTCCGCCGCTTGTCTCTGTGTGACCTTGGGCAAGGCGCTTAACTTCTCTTTACCTCAGTTACCTCATCTATAAAATGGGGATTAAGACTGTGAGCCCCTCGTGGAACAACCTGATTACCTTGTATCTACCCCAGTGCTTAGAACAGTGTGTGGCACATAAGCACTTAACAAATACCATAATTATTATTATAAATTAATCCCGATGATGTGATGATGTTGGTTAGGTTACCAAATCTTCAGAAAAGCCTAAAATCCCTGTTTCTGGATTTCAATTCACCTCTGGCCCCTGGACTGCATAGCTTGTCATGCTGAATGAATCTCTAATAATAATAATGGAATGTGTTAAGCAGTTACTATGCACTAAGCACTGCACTAAGCACTGGGATAGTTGCAAAAGAATCATCTCAAATACTGCCTTTATCCCACAAGGAGCTCAAAGTCTACGGGGAAGGGGGAATAGGAATTTGATCTCCATTTGACAGATGAGGAAACTGAGGTGTGTAGAAGTTAAATGACTTGCCCAAGGTCACCCAGCAGGTAAGTGGCAGACCTGGGGTTAGAACTCAGATCCTCTGACACCCAGACCCTTGTTCTTTCCTCTAGGCCATGCTGCTTCTGCTGTTTTTCTTAGCATGAGGTCTTGGCTTCGTCCACATCTGTTATTCATTTAAACAATCAGTAGACGTCCAGTTCTGCCAATGTAAGTTCTTTTCAGGGAACACTGTTTGTTCTGGAAACACAATAAAATTCCTTGATTTTAATCCTTGGAGAGACTGCCTTTTATGATCCAGCCTACCTAATTATATGCCAATGGTAATGACAAGTATTCATTGCTCTCATATTATCTTTACTTAAGTATTAATAATGTCCAATTCTCTCACTGGCAGAAGGATAAGAAAGTTTATTTTGCTTCATAATAAGTAATAGGAAATTACCCCAAATAGGAAATAGAAAAATTAACAGGAAAGAAACAATTCCTGAAATAATGGTTCAAAGATCTTTGGGACCCTTTGGCCTCTGCCTATTTTTTAGGGTGAACAGAACCTATGAAAACTAGCCAGGGGGCAGTGGGAAGGAATGGAGAAGAGGTAGGACCTGGAAACATATTCTCCTATTGCATTATTGCTTGCTCTATGACTTGATGATAACCTGAATAGAACAATGTATCTTGAAAATATGCCCATTTCTTCTTGACCCTCGCTGATTTTTAAATGGTTTAAGTTTAGTGATTCTGTAGTCTTCCCTGGAAAGTAAATGACAAGTTCAAACTCCTTAATGTGGACAAGATGTTGAGGGTTCTAGATTATGTTCTGAGTGCAGCAATATTGCTCCACTCACTAGACTGCTTCTACACCAGTGAATAAACTGAGTAATTTAGACATTTATGAAACACATCAGGTTGAGGAAGCACAAGATTGTGTCTACACTAGCAAATTAACTGAGTAATTTAGGCGTCGAAGGATCACCTTAGGTTGAGGAAACACATTTGTTTTCCAGAGCCTTTGAATAATCCCCGCTTCAAATGATAAAACTGTTATTACTTGGCATGCTTTTACACTTTTTGTTTTTTCCCCAAATGCTTTCTGCTCCCTTTATCGGTTCTTCTTCAGGCAGCCCAGACAGACGGGGTTGGTTGTCTCTCTCTGCAGTTGAGAAAACTGGTATGGCTATCCTTTCCAGGGTCATAAACCATGTTAAGTAACTGTGCCTGTTGCTTCAAACCAAAGCCCCGAATTTCAAATTCACTGCAAATCCTTGGAGACCCACTTCTACTCTCAACCTGTGGCAGCGACGAATCCAGAATTAGAAAACGATAAAGAAAATTTGATGCTGGTGAAAGAGACCCCGGCATCTCATCCAAGGAGAAGTCATGCCAGAAACCAAGAAGGAACTCCCCATGGTAACTGCTTGGTCTAAATTTTGAAACCAGGTCTTGGAGGGGCAGTGTGTAATCTACGATCTCCAATCGGTCCCATGACCTCTTGTCAGCTGCTGAAGGAAAACCTGTAGGAATTTTCTTCTGCTGTGAGAGCTGAAAAGAAAGTTCCCACCCTATTTAAATAAGGCTCTCTTTGCTTTGGACTGGTTCAGTTCAGGTCACTCCACTGTGGTGAAGTCAAGATTCATGCTAGTAAAGATTTTTTTTAAAAGAAGGTATTTGCTATGTGCTGAGTCAGGTTGGACACAGGCCATGCCCCACATCAGGCTCACAATCTTAATCCCCATTTTACAGATGAAGTAACTGAGGCATAGAGAAATTAAGTCACTTGCCAGAGGTCACATAGCAGACAAGTGGAGGACCTGGGATTAGAACCCAACTCATCTAACTCCCAGATCCGTGCCCTTTCCACTGGGCCACGCTGATGGTGCTAAGATATCAGAGCATGAAGCTTGAGATTTGCCCTCTTTCCCAAACTCTCATCACCTCCTCAGAGAGGGGAGAGCCGCCACGGGGAGAGCAATGAGGAGCTGGACCCTCCAGTTGGAAGAATTGGGGGAAAATTGGCTTAAGGTTCTGAAGAGGCACTTAGCCCTAGAAATTTTGTTAATTGTTTGGACAGATACCTTTTCTCATTTCCTCAGTCACTGTTTGTGTCTCCTCACCATTTTGGTTTATGAATACTCTGAAGGCAGAGATGATACTGGCTTATTGTCACCACACTTTTCCTTAATGCCCAGCTCAGTACTTTTTAATGCACTTTAATCATTCACTTTGATACTAATAATGATGATGATGGTGATGAAGTTTTGACATTTCAGAGCCAACTGGTGCCACACAAAAGACCATAAGAGGGTGGGGCTTTAGTTGTGGGTTTCTGCTATATTTAACCACTAAGAGAAAGAGAACTTCCAAAGAGAAAGTTCCCAGGTATCTCATCAAGTGATCTGAACTTTGGGTGGGTTGTGGGAGGCCGGGATGGAGAAGGAGTCATCCGGATCCCCTCAAGGCTCAGATCACAGACCTTGAGGTACAGTGTCTGGGTTTCAGTCTTGATCTTAGGTGCGGAGATGGGCAGCATGAAGCAGGGAAGGATGTACGTAGGAGATAGGACCTTACCTTTCGAAGACTGACCTTTGTCATTAAAAATGGAGTCACAAATCTCCACCCTTTAGGTAATCCAGTTGATTTCTGGCTTCCATTTGAAGGCCTTGGAAGGTCTTGACTATATTGGTAGCTGAATCATAAAATAAACCAAACGACCAGGCTACACGATGCAGAGAATGGAAGCTGTTCTTTGGAACTCTCATATATCAGCTATCAGGCTAATTTGATTCACATCTAGCTTCAACACTGCAAAATGGGTGCTTTAAGAGTTGGGTATATAGAACAGGCCTAAAAGAATGGAGGAAATCAGCCATAAATTACTTCACCCATTGTTTGATGGGTTTGCTGTTGAAAAGTGCCTGATATTTGTATTTGAAGAGGTGTCCTGTTTTTCTACAAGATGATGGCTCCTATTTACTGAATAAACACTATATCAGCATGTGTCAAACTTATTAAACCTTTCTATACCCAGCAACCCACATCAAGTCTGCTAAACTAAATCATTCATTTTAATTACACATTATTCCAGCACACTATTCACATGGACAGTATAGAAACGAAAAGCAAGATTTCTCTGGCCTAGAGTGAACTTTTTATGACTCTCTAGGTAATTTCTGTTTTATCCCTTTTTTTAACTAGGTTCAAATAAATGTGTTTTCTCTCTCCTTGACATATTTTCACATATGCTGCCTTGATCTTTTGCATTTTATGCCCATATGGGGAGCTTCCTAGAAAATAAAGAAACTGGGTTTTATCATCTCACCCGGAAAACTTAAGGGAAAACTAAGAGCTCCTCCTGTAGTTCTATCTTTTGAGAATAAAATGGGGAGCAGTGCTAGGCTTGCAATCTGAAACTGAAAATGGAAACTTCTCTGAATGGCTTATTTGAAGTAAATCCCCTCAAAGTACTGAGCTTTGCATGTCCTACAAGCTCAATAAGACTTTTTTCCTTACCCTGTAGTTTGGACTTGAAGGATACAAATGGGGAAAAGTCCAGTTATATCACACTAGACAAGAGGTCATCTCAGAGGGGATCTGTTAAAGCAAATCATGAAATAGTTCATAAACCCCTTGCAGCTTCTCATGTTCATGGCAGAAGTGAGCTGATGGTTCCCAGATTAAACTAAAATGTAAATATTTTTTATGGCTGTTTCCCCAGTTAGAGTTTAAGTTCTAAGTGGGGCACGGAAGTAGTGTGGTCTAGTGGATAGAACATGGGCCTGGGAGTCAAAGGGACCTGGGTTCTAATCCCAGCTCTGGCACTTACCTGTTGTGTGACTCTGGGTAAGTCACTTAACTTCTCTGAACCTTAGTTACCTCATCTGTAAAATGGGGATTAGGGCTATGAGTCTCATGTGGGACATGGGCTATGTCCAACCTGACTAGTTTATATCTACCCTAGCAGTTAGTACACTGCCTGGAACATAGGAAGTGCTTAACAAATACCATGTAGAAGGGAACATGGCTCATGCTGTATTCTTTTTATTAGATATTTAGTGCAGTGCCTTGGTGCTCAATAAAATCTGTTACTGCCACCAGAAACAAAAATGTCCAGTAGAGGCTGAAGGGCTCTACCATTTGCCACCAAACCAAGGGCTTCTCCTCATGACTAAAGGCCTCACCGACATCCTAAGTAGCTGCAGTCTGAGGGACAGTGTGCAATGGGGAGCTGTGGGGAAGCAGCATGGCTTATTAGAAAATATGCAGGCTGGGAATCAGGAGACCTAGGTTCTAATTCTGACTATGCCAATTACCCACTGTGGCACTTTAGGTAAGTCAAATAACTTCTCTATGCCTCAGTTTCATCATCTCTAAACAGGAGATTCAATACCTGGTTTTATTCCCGATACAGGTATTATTCTCGCTCCTAGACTGTTAGCCCCTTAAGGCGCAGGAACTGTGCTTGGTCTGGTTATCTTGTATCTGTCCCAGTGATTACTTTAGTACTTGGCTTGTAGTAAGCACCTAACAAATATCATCATTATTATTATCATTATTATTATTACTGTTGTAATGAAGAATGCCTGTGACCATTCTGGGCTTCAGTGGAGGGAGATGGTGCCTGGAGGGGAAGGTTAATTCACAGAATAGGCCGGGAAGGAGGGAGACTGACTAGGGAAGAAGGGATATGAGGCTTTGAGTGGAGTCCATTTTATGTTATCGGTGTCAGAGAAATTCCAATTTTTTATAAGGGGGGTGGGGAAAAGTCTGTGGTTTTTATTTCTGATTTGTTTTTGTTTGCTTAAAAAAAGTTCCTCTTTTGCATTCTTTTTCCTTCACCTCCCCCCTCAGTGCTTCCAGATCTTATTTGACTCAATTCCATCAAATGTCCATGGGGTGACATATCCACCTAGTTTGGCTAAACACTCATTTCCTCTGGTTTTAGCAAGAAACAAAGACCCAGTCAATCATGGCTTATTAAATGAGTGAGGACCCAGCAGCAATTTCTGCTGTGGAGTAGATCTCACAGAGACAATCTGTTCTATGACCCCAAACTGCATTCGCTGCCCCTACCAGCTGTCTCGCAACGAGAGCTGTTGGTTGCCTAGGGGAGAGTGTGTGGTCGTTCTGCACAAACCCATCACCACTCCTGGAAAAAGCAAAATCAAGCATACATCCTGCTGACATTCTCCCTGCCCCACTCTCTTCAATTCCAAAAATTCCACACAAATAGGACAAAAGTGCACGACCAACAGTGAATGAAACTCTCTAATTAGGGTTGGACCAGAAGGATTATTTCCCAGTGCGTGTATCTCATGATTCTGTTAACACACCCTAATGTGATATTTACTTTTTAAATTCTGACACTATTTCTCACTCATTTCCAGCTTGCGGTCACTCATGACGACCCACTCTTTTTCGGATGTATTTGTCCCTAGCCACTTTCTGCACTTTGTGTTTGTGGTTTTGATTAATTGACTCTAAATGTATCAGCTCGTAAATTTACCCTGTTGAATTTCATCACATTTTTATAGTCACTTCAGCAACTTATTGAGATCACAATAAATGGTATTGCTTCCTTACCTAATTTGGCAATTTCATGAATATATTCTTGATACCTCTATCCTGTATATCAATAAATATATTGAATTGATCCTTGGGGTACACCATTTATTTTATTTGTTCCCAGGTTGACACATTAGTAACTACTACTTGGATGCTACAGTTAAGCCAGCACTGACACCACTAATATTATATCTAATGCTTCTGAATACTATTTTGGGTTTAGAAAAGCCAGTATACTTTTAGAGTGATCATATGGCTCAATTTAATTGATCCAGGAAAAAAAAAAAACACTTTTGGTGCTGGGGCATTCTGTCTGCTAACCTGTACACACTAATAATGTTGGTATTTGTTAAGCGCTTACTATGTGCCAAGCACTGTTCTAAGCGCTGGGGTAGATATAGGGTAATCAGGTTGTCCCACGTGAGGCTCACAGTTAATCCCCATTTTACAGATGAGGTAACTGAGGCACAGAGAAGTTAAGTGACTTGCCCAAGTTCACACAGCTGACAAGTGGCAGAGCCAAGATTCGAACCCATGACCTCTGACTCCAAAGCCCGTGCTCTTTCCACTGAGCCACGCAGTATTAGTGGAGTGTTAACCTTGTGCCAAGAACTGCCTTAATTACTTGGGATAGTGCAATAAAGTTGGTAGACATGACCCAGTCAATCATATTTACTGAGTGCTTACTGTGTGCAGGGCACTGTACTAAGCCCTCTTAAGAGTACAACACAACAATATAACAGACACACTCCCTACCCATAGGAGTTTACAGTCTAGAGGAGGAGTTCACTTAGCCTTGATTTTGTGGCAGTTCAACTGCTTCCCAATCTGGAGCGTTCACTGCGGGAAAGACAAAGAGTTGCTTATTCAACACCAAAGCTTCTCGTCTTGTATTTCCTGAATTTTCCACACTCTGTGGACTGTGGCTTTAGCCAGAACAGCGTGGCCTAGTGAAGACAGCACAGATCTGGGAGTCAGAAGGACCTGGGTTCTAATTTCAGCTCTGCCATTTGTCTACTGTGTGACCTTGGACAAGTCACTTCATTTCTCTGGGCCTTGGTTACCTGATCTGTAAAATGGGGATTAAGGCCGTGAACCCCATGTGGGACAGGGACGGTGACCAACCTGCTAAGCTTGGCACTACCCCAGAGCTTAATACAGTGCCTGGCAAATAGTAAGCATTTAACAAATATCATAAAAAAAAGAGACTGAGGTGTCACTGGTATTATGAGGGGACTAATGGAAACCTAAACTGAGAAGCTGCATGGCCTAGGGGAAAGAGCATGGATCTGGAAGTCAAAGGATCTGGGTTCTGATCCCAGCTCTGCCACTTGTCTGCTCTGTAACCTTGAGCCAAACAATCAGTTGAATTAATTGATCACTTATTGTGTACAGTGCACTGTGCTAAGCATTTGGGAGAGTACAATAAAACAGAGTTGTAGACACTTTCCCAGCCCACAACAGCAAATCATTTAATGTCTCTGCACCTCAGTTACTTCACTTGTAAAATGGGATTAAGACTGCGAGCCCTGTGTGCAACAGGGGCTGTGTCCAAACTAATTAGCTTCCATATATACCAGAGTTTAGTACAGTGAGTGACACATTAAGTAAGCACTTAACAAATACCATTTAAAATTTAAAAAAAGGAAAGGGATGACTTCCAATCTCGCATAGAGTGTAGGGGTGACCCCTGAATTGCCTGCACTCTGGACTTGAAACTCTACCCAAAAAGGACAGGGACAAAATGAGGGGAGCAGTAGAAAACTAGATGAGTGGAATTCTGATGCGCCTGATGATTTCTGAAAACTTCTCTGTCTGCAAAGGGGCTATAATGTGCACATTTTAACGCGAGGACCGATTTCCTCTCTGACAAACTGTTCAAGGTCTACTATTCAGCGTTAAATCTCTGCACACAATAAAGAAGATACTTTGAAAATTTTCACAATCACATGCCTTATTATTCTGGCCATAAGTGTTCCTCCGACATCAACTTTCTTTCTCCTTGTTATGAATTTTTATCTAACCCTAGAGTGACTCTGATACTAACACTAATGGCTGAACAAACACTAAAAGCTTGTACAGGAGCTAGTCTGAGGCTTACCGTTCGAAACTCTTTCACACAGCAGTCATACGTGCACTGCTAATTCACTGTGTCTACAATTCCATATCCATTAGCAGTTGCTCATCCTGGAATTCCAATAGTACATCAGCTTAGAAAAATCACTAAACAGACTTTTTAGCACAATGGCACATTTCTCCAAGGTCCAGGTGATGTGCCGTGGACCAACTCGCTGCCACAAAGAAACCTTACAAAAGGGTATTTGACTATCGTCTGCCACATTTAATCCTGTGTTCTTTGCTCTCTGCCCAACAGGAACACGCTTACTCGCTTTAAGGCTTTTCCAGTTTCTCGTCCAGGTTCCACGGGGATGTTGCTCAGGTCTGGGGTGGTTTCTGGAGTGGTTTCTGCCTCTTTGCCCCTGGATCCTCCCACCCTTTGCCTTAACATCCCGTTTCTCTTGGGACGTTCCCACAGGCTGCAGGCACCCACACCACAAGCACAAAGCATGCACAATTAAAGAGGGGTGTGAGGGGTTTCTGTTTAATTTACCCATCCCCGTCCTCAGCCAGGACCACACCAAGAGTGCGAAAGCCTCTTTACCCAAGATGCCATTCAATGCCAAAGCCCTCCCACCCTGGACACCAGGCTGTGTGCTGTGGGAGGCTGAGTGCTTCAATGCCGTAATTACAGGCTCTTGGACCCTTAGGGATCCCAATTTCCAAGTCCATTATCGAATTTATATCACTGGCGGCTTCTTGAGGCTCGCTACAAAAGACATTGTTGCTTTTGTATCCTGCAAGGGGGGATTAAAAATCTTTTGAAAAATGCTGGAACCGCTCAAATCGCTTATCACCACAAAATGGCCACCCCACAGCAGGGACTGGGCTTATTTGAATCATCTTCAAATTCCAAAGAGCTACCTATATGCAGCACCGAGTATACGGACACCGAACCGGAATTCACATTCACAGGGTAATCAATCATACTTCAATCCAAATTACCCAGTTCTCTTTGCTGAACTCAAGGGGAGGTGAGCAGTGGGCAGATATTAACCACAGTCCCCATTTCACAACAGGAAGCATCAGACTCCAGAGAAGTTAAGAGACTTGGTATAAACACACAGCTTGTGAACTGTTAGAGTTTGAGGCAAGGACTCGTGACTTCTGAGGCATTAGTCTGGCATTTTTCTCCTCTAGACCACACCATCATTTGTCTATGATAGCTGTTATTCTAGTTAGCACCTGGTTCAGGCACATTGTGGGTAGGAAATGTGTCCACCAACTCTAATGTATGGTGCTTTCCCAAGTGCTTAGACCAGTGCTCGGGATACAGTAACCACTCAGTAAATACCACTGATGGATTATTGTATAGAAGCCCACACCTACTGTCATTCTTACAAAGTCCACAGGTGTTGCTAGTATCTGCCATTTATAAAGACCCTCAGAGCTTAACAACTGGGGTATTTGAGCAGCCACTATGTACAGAGAGCACTGTACTAAATCCTTGAAGCAGTAGGGAAGCAGTATAGCGTAGTAGATAGAGCACGGGCCTGGGAGTCAGGAGGTCATGGGTTCTAATTCTGGCTTTGCCACTTGTCTGCTGTGTGACCTTAGGCAAGTCATTTCATTTTTCTGTGCCTCAGTTACCTCATCTATGCAATGGGGAATATGATTGTGGAGCCCTAAGTGGGACAGGGACTGGGTCCAACCCGATTTGCTTGTATCCACCCAGCGCTTAGTACAGTGCCTGGCACATAGTAAGCTCTTAACAAATACCATAATTATTATTATTATTGAAAGAATTCAACAGTAGAATAAGCCCCCTCTCCCCTTCTGTTTTGGCTATGCACTTGGATCTGAATGCTTTAAGACTTGATATTCACCTCACCCACACAACTTGTGTATATATCTGCAATTTATTTATACTAATGTCCGTCTCTCCCTCTAGATGGTAACCTTCTTGTGGGCAGGGAACAGATTTCCCAACTCTTTTGTATTATACTCTCCCATGTGCTTACTAAAGTACTCAGTATAGTGCTCTGCACACAGGAAGTGTTCAATAAAAACATGGATTGACTGACTGATTGCAAACTACACTGCAAACTCTGGTTGTGAGATTCAGGTTTAATGATGAACTTATATTCTGTCCTCATGACCAGCGGCCTCAGGCAAGAAAGCAAGTGATAAATCAAATGATTAGGAATAAACTATTGAAAAATCCAAGTAAATCCTCCTCCCCTACAA
This sequence comes from Ornithorhynchus anatinus, assembly GCF_004115215.2. Taxonomy (NCBI): domain Eukaryota; kingdom Metazoa; phylum Chordata; class Mammalia; order Monotremata; family Ornithorhynchidae; genus Ornithorhynchus; species Ornithorhynchus anatinus. The sequence continues at coordinate 34,128,150 of NC_041740.1, forward strand.
GATTGCAAGATCCTTGAGGGTAAAGATCATGTCTACCAACTCTACTATATTCTCCCAGGAATTTAGTTCAGTGTTCTGCATGCATTCAGAGCTCAGTAAATAACATTGATTGATTGATTGATGGAGAAAGGCACTAAAAATCTAGGGGAAGTCTAGAAATGGGGAGACTGAGCATACTGTCCGGGTTTTTAGGTACAGAGGAATTGGATTCAGAGAATACATGAGGTCTCAGGTCAGGAGTTACTCTGACTTAGCTCCAGGGGGATGAGAGGGAGACAGGGAAGGAAACAGAATTAAGAAGCAGCATAAAATGAAAATGCATTCCGGCTGGACTGTTCATTATTTCATAAATAACACACAGTAATTTTTTATTTATGGCCTTGCAATGAACAAATTGCATCTTCCCATTAAGACGTCAAGATCGAGGATACAAACAATTAACTAACGGATTCAATAACCTAATTTTCCATGAAGTTGCAGCAGTGTACTGACTTAGGCTCTGAGACTCTACGCAACACACCGTAACAAACCTTAGCTGAGAAACAGGACCCCGATGTAATCTCTTGTTGAGCTTTTGTCAGGTAGAAGCACGTGTCTTCTTAAATGATGATGAATGCTATCTTGGTGTTGGGCACGAAGATGTCATTAAATTGGCTAATATTGCTATCTCCCTGGATTTCTCAGTGAGTGTTGCCAAAGGGAAGTGGGACTGATAAATCCTTTTGGAGCTAAGAAAGGAATAAAGCAGGAAGGCAAACCAGATAAGAAGTAGATAAAGAGCCTAAGGTGAATTGAAGTCTAATATACAGAACAGTATATAGGAGGTTTTTCCCATTGTCTTTCTTCCCACCACGGAAGTAAGTAGTCGTTATTTCTGTTCTGTAAAAGCATTTCTCAAACCTGTACTTCAACTAGCAATAAAAAGAGCTGGAAATCTCACATGCTTGTGAGGCGGCCCATGTGGACGTTAGGGCTCCCTCAACTAATTTAAAGATGTCACAGTGCAAAATGAAAAAAAGAAATCTAGAGATGGGTGACAGTCACAATGATATCCTTGACCTACGGAAAAGTTGTAGTTTTTTTTTTCATTTTATGGTATTTATTAAGTGCTTACTATATGCCAGGCACTGTATTAAGCTTGGGGATACATAAAAGCTAATCAGGCTGGACACAGTCCCTGCCTTGCATGGGGCTCACAATCTTAAACCCCAGTTTACAGACAAGATAACAGACACAGAGAAGTTAAGTGACTTGCCCATGGTCACACAGCAGACAAGTGGTGGAACCAAGGTTAGAACACAGATCCTTCTGACTCTCAGGCCTGTGCTCTATCCACTAGGTGACTCTGCTTCTCAGCGTGTTCAAGGAGTTGATAGAGAAAGTCAGAATTCAAGCCAGTCAATAAACAGAGAAATTTTGGGTTGGAGGATGTTTGAGGAAGGGGAGAGTTTGGTTTTAAAATGTGGTTCCCCAAAGATCCTGGCTTTAAGCACTTGCTTTTTCCAAATTCCAAATGCTTAAGGATGCTGGGTTGTAACTTGATACTGCAATTTTTTTTTTTAAAGTTCATCAATCTTAATGTAGCACCATGTTTCTGAGATGAGTAGGTTATATCCAAGAGGGAATGTTGCCTGTGTTTTGGAGTTGTTGGAGTTCACAAATGTCAGAGGTGGCCTTATGGCTCTAAATCCTGTTTACAACTTGGTTATTGGCACAGAGAAGTTTAGTGACTCGCCCCAGGTCACACAGTAGACAAGTGGCAAAGCCACATTTAGAAAACCCAGCACCACTTACTCCCAGGCTCGTGCTCTTTCCTTTAGGCCACACCGCTCTTCGGGAGCAGTGTGTTTCAGAGGTAAATCAAGCCTTTAAAATATAACTTGGGAGGAATACAGCAGTGACCAGTGGGAAGCCCTGGACATAACTATCTGGGCTGAACACTTCAGGGAGAATGATTAAAAACAAACAGCCCCCAAGCACAAACCCAAACAGAACAATTTTATTACCCAAACAGGGAGATGATGGACATAAACAACTTGAAGATTTTTTTCAAATTCCTACATACAGAGCTGTCCTGGTATTAACCTACTATAAAAAAAAAAATGGCCCATCCAGTACATTGTGCTCCCTATCCCAATTACAATGGCAGGGCCCTGACATGAGACCAATCATTACCAGCAATTAATGAGCCAGAACCTCACAAAGCTTAAGCTGTTCTGTGCTTGTAAATTGGGCGTCTTTGGAAACTGCACACATTCTTACAGGCTACCATGGATGCCACACAATAAGTGATTGTTTCAGGGTAAGAAACGGCCTGGTGGAATTCTGGCAGCTTCCAAAAATGACAGCTTGGGCACTCAAAGTGCCTGGCGGGACCTGGCATGTACATTTTGAGCTGTACTTCAGACCAGCAGATGAGGCTACTGATTAGATGATCCTCACCATCTGTGGGACTGGGAGAGGAGAAAGTTCAAGGGGTATCCTCTAAATCACTGGCACTAACATCCCATTCCTTCACGTGGGTTCTCAATCGTGAAGTCCAAGGCTCGGACAACACTTTTGTTGGGAGACTCCCCAGTCACATCATCACCATTATCTGTGTTTGGGAATGACCTAAAAGACCTGGATGGTCATTTGCATGGGATCCACTACTGTGTTTTGCTTGGCTCGTGCACTTGCCACTTGCCTCTTCCTTCTCCCCTGAGCCCACAATATAATAATAATAATAATACTAAAGAAGATATTTGTTAAGCATTTACTATGTACCAAGCACTGTTCTAAGCACTGGGGTAGATACAAGGTAATCAGATTGTCCTACATGGGGCTCACAGTCCTAACCTCTATTTTACAGATGAGGTAACTGAGGCCCAGAGAAGTTAAGTGACTTGTCCAAAGTCACGTAGCTGAGAAGTGGCAAAATGGGGATTAGAACCCACGATCTCTGACTCCCAAACCTGTGCTCATTTCAGTAAGCCATGCTGCTCCTCTGACATGACAAGGAACAGTGTGGCCTAATGGACAGAGCACGGGCCTGAGAGTAGGAAGGACCTGAGTTCTAATCCTGTTCCTCCACTTGCCTGCTGCATGACCTTGGGCAAGTCACTTAGCTTCTCTGTACCTCAGTTTCTAAATCTGTAAAATGGGGATTAATAATAATAATGTTGGTATTTGTTAAGCGCTTACTATGTGCCGAGCACTGTTCTAAGCGCTGGGGTAGACATAGGGAAATCAGGTTGTCCTACGTGGGGCTCACAGTCTTAATCCCCATTTTACAGATGAGGGAACTGAGGCACAGAGAAGTTAAGTGACTTGCCCACAGTCACACAGCCAACAAGTGGCAGAGCTGGGATTCGAACTCAAGAGCCCTGCTCTTTCCACTGAGCCACGCTGCTTCTCCTACAACTCCTGTTCTCCCTCCTTCTTTGACTTTGACTTTGAACCCCATGTGGGATAGGGACTGTGTCCAACATGATTACCTTGAATCTACCCCAGTGCTTAATTCATAATAAGCATTTATCAGACATAATAATGATGATGATGAAATTTGGGTTTCTAAGGCCAGGGAGAGATTGTGGAAATAGCCCCAGGGAAAGGCCCTTAGCCTGACTTTATTTAGTCTCCTTTACAGCCCTGGAAAATTCCAGATTTTGGAAACCCAAGACAGAGCTTGCCTGCCTATGACTCCTAATGCCCAAAATGTTCCCCTCACAGCCCTGGTCACTGGAAGCAATAGGAAAACAAGCAATTTCTTAGAGGTCTAAAATCTGGAATTTTCCATTCCCTGACAGGTATCCGATCCCAAGGATGCCAGGTTTTTGAGGTCGCACCTGACCAAGTTGCTTTTGACTAATTTTTAAAATATGGGTTTCTCCCTTCCAGCTTGCCAATGGAAGCAACATGGCCTAGTGGATAGAGCATGGGCCTAGTATTCAGAAGGACCTGAGTTCTAATTCCAGCTCTGCTACTTGTCTGCTGTGACCTTGGGCACGTCACTTCATTTCTCTGTGCCTCAGTTTTCTCATTTGTAAAATGAGGATTGAGACTTTGAGCCCCACATGAGAAACTGTTTCCCACCTGATTTGCTTTTATCCACCCCACAGCTCAGTACAGTGCCTGGCACATAGTAAGAACCTAACAAATACCAATTTCTCTGTGCCTCAGGTACCTTATCTATAAAATGGGTGCTAAGACTGTGAGCCCCATATGGAACATGGACTGTGTCCAACTTGATTACTTTGAATCTACCATAGCATTTAGAACAGTGCCTGGCATATTAAAAGTGCTTAACAAATACCATAAAAAATAATTTGGATATTACCAACAGATAATACAGGTTGAATGAAGTAGAATTGTAAGTTTGTGAGTTTGGATGGGCAGTCCAGAGTGGGACAACCTTGGGTAGAATTTGGGTATTAACTGTCTAGTGTCCTGTGGGGTAGGCTGCACCTTTTACATTTTTCCATTAGGAGGTGAAGTGCAGAGATGCTCTATTCTTTATTCCACCATCGAGTCATGGCATGTGCCGATGGCCTTGCTTTGTTCATGGCCCCAGTTGATTTGTAGGTATATTTCAAAACTTAATCAAAGACAGAGAGAAGGTCAGAAGAAGTGCCCGGTACAAAGGACGCATTGACACTTTATTACAGTAGATTGTTTTCATTTCTCTGGCTGTGGTTTGCAATTTTGCAGCTCAATAAAAAAGATAAAATTTAAGGAACAGGACAAAAGCCACCATCTTCACTAAATACCAAGATGCATGACATTTGTGGCACTCCCAGCAGTTTGCTCCTGAAAGAGCTCCATTGTATTTCTGTCCTGCTCTCTGATTGCAACTTGTTTGAATTGGATTTTTCTTCTTTCATTTTGGAGCAACTGATGGCCCGCCCGAGACCTGCCACTATGCCTGAAATCAACGAGCCCTACCTTGGAAGAAAAGCCACCTCATTGTAGGACTGTGAATAATAATAATAATAATTGGGGTATTTGTTAAACATCTACGATGTGCCAAGCACTGGGATAGATACAAGATAACCAGGTCCCACATGGAGCTCACATTCTAAGTAGGACGGAGCATAGGTATTGTATCCCCATTTTGTGGATGAGGGAAGGCACAGGGAAGAAGAGAGATTTGCCCAAAGTCACACGGCAGACAAATGACGGTGCTGGGATTAGAACTCAGATCCTCTTACTCCCAAGGCCTGTGGCTCTTTCCACTAGGTCATGCTGCTTCCACTAAGTAGGAGGTTAAAGATTCCCTGAATTCCCCTAAAGGGTACAAACAAGTTCAAGATCCCTAAAACCTTTACACGATGATCACTCCAGATAGCCTCATAGGAGCATGCTGCTTGGGTATGAAAGGAGATATTCTTAAGGCTGACAGACTCGGTAAAGAGCTAAGAGAATATGCAGAAATTTTTAGAGATCTCTAAAGTGCTTTTGAAATTCTGACAATTATTTTGGGAAGAAATGTTGGTTGCTTTGGTAGGTTTTTGTGTCAGCTTGTAGTCTTTAACAAAGGCATCTGGATCTTATAGACCCTGCAGCCTGAAATGGAATAAGAAGGATTTAGAAACTCTGGGGACCTCACTACCAGCACCCAAAGCAACTACACCGGAAAAGTATTTCTCTACATCAATCAGGCATGGCGACACCTTAACCAATTCCAGCCCTAATTAACGATAAATCAAGAGATAGGCAGGTGACAATATTATGCTCCTACTTTTATCACAAGGGCTAGATATACTGACACTAAAGGAATTTAACAAGTCTTGCCCCAATTACCTGCATTTTAATATTGACCTATTAAATTTAGTTTTATGTGATGAAAGGACACATCTTCCATTTCTGGAGATTGCAGGGAACAGGAAAAAGGATAAAAGACTGGGATTTCAGCCAAATCTCATCTAGTTTGAATTGAACCTACTGGCCTCTCTCAATTCTCTTTTCTCCATTCCACATGCTGTCCCTCATTGCTTCTGCACAGGTCAGGTAATACCACTTTTTTGGCCTTTTTTTTCATTCCTCTAGTCCTGCTTTAGTATCCTTTTTGTGAATGCCTAACAAATGATAAATTATACCACGCATAAAAATGGTTCTGAACTTCCTGATGAACGAAGAGAAAAATCACTCACCCTTTTCAGGTGCGTTAACTCTTCAGGGTTATACTAGAGCACCATTTAGCTCTCAGTTGCTGTCAACACCCAATTCAATCAACCTATGATACAACTGAACAATTTTTGATTTACTGATATTTAGGGGAGCAGCACAGCCTAGTGGAAAGATCACTAACCTGAGAGTCAGAGGCCTTAGGTTCTAATCCCAGCTCTGCCACTTTTCTGCTGTGTGGCCTTGGGAGAGTCACTTAACTTCTCTGTGCTTAGCACAGTACTTGTCATATAGTAAGAGCTTAACAAATAGCTTACTTTGTACAGAGCACTGAGCCCTTGGGAGAATACAACATAAGGGAGTTGGTGGGACATGTTGCCTGGTTACAGTGAGTTTACAGTTTAGAGGAGGAAACATATAGTAAGGTTGCCAAATAGTAAGAGCTTAATAAATACCTTACTTTGTACAGAGCACTGAGCCCTTGTGAGAATACAACATAAGGGAGTTGGTGGCAGATGTTTCCTGGTTACAGTGAGTTTACAGTTTAGAGGAGGAAACAGACATTAATATAAATAAATACATTAAGGCATGAACATAAGTGCTGTGGGCCTGAGGGAAGGGTGAATAAAGAGTGCAAATCCTAGTGAAAGGGTGATGCAGGAGGGAATGAGAGAAGAGGAAATGAGGGCTTAGTCAGGGAAGGCCTCTTGGATGAGATGGGCTCTTAAAAATGGAGGGGAGTGATCATCTGTTGGATGTGAAGAAGCAGAACATTCCAGGCCAGAGGCAGGACATGCATGCAGTGAGCAGGCTGGGCTGTAGTAGGAAATCAGGGAGGTAAGGTAGGATGGGGCAAGTTGATTGAGTGCTTTAAAGCTGATGGCAAGGAGTTTCTGTTTGATGTGGAGGTAGATGGCAGCCACTGGAGGTTCTGAGTGGTTTTGGAGAAAAATGATCTGGGCAGCAGAGTGAAGTATGGACTGGAGTGGGGAGAGACAGGAGGCAGGAAGGTCACCAAGGAGACTGAAGGTGTAATCAGGGTGAAATTAAATAAATGTTAGGATGAACATGGTGGCAGTTTGGATGGAGAGGAAAATGTGGATTTTAGCAATGTTGTAAAGGTTGAACTGACACAATTAGATGGCAGAGTGAATATGTGGGTTGAATGAGAGATGAGTTGAGGATAACGCCAAGGTTACGGGCTTGTGAGGCAGGGAGTTTGGAGGTGTGGAGGACAAGGGTTTGGGTAGGAAGATAAGGAATTTTGTTTTGGACGTTGGAGTCTGAGACACTCAAGTAGAGATGTTTGGGAGGCACAAAACTGCAATTATTATTATTATTACTATTAGTACCTATTACATATTAGACACTGCACTGAGCAGTGCTTTGCACATAGTAAGCACTTCACAGATGCCATCATTATCATTATTAAAACAAAAGTTCTCGGCCATAAAGGAGCTTGTTACTCTACTGGTGAGAGTCAAGGCAACCACCAAAGAGTGGGCAACTCACCATCTCTATGCCTCCTTTATATCCCTCCATATTTCTCCATACCAGTCCACAAGCCCCCTTTCTCTCCTCCATATTTTGATATGAATGCCATCCCCTAATCAATTAGGGAAGAGCAGTGTTACCTAGTGGAAAGAGCACAGGCCTGGGCCTGGGAATCAAAGGACCCAGGTTCTAATCCCAGATCTGCCACTTTTCTGCTGTGTGACGTTGGGCAAGTCACTTAACTCCTCTGTGCCTCAGTTACCTCACCTATAAAATGGGGATTAAGATTGTGAACCCTCTGTGGGACAGGGACTGTCTTCAACCTGATTATCTTGTAGCTATCTCAGCACTCAGTACAGTGCCTGGAACATAGTAAAGCACTAAATGAATTATATTTTAAAATACCATTTAATTTGAATGGAGAGACCTGAGTCTGTGGCAGAATTCTCCATCAAACTGCCATGGTAGAGACTGTCTCCTCCACTGCAAGTTCCTGGAGGTTAGTAACTGTATGTCTTCTGTTCTACTCTCCCAAGTGCTAAGTACAGAACTTCACACACAGAAGGCATTCTAATCCAATTTTTCAAAAAGAGCAGCCCATCTTTTCACAATAATGATAATAATAATAATAATTTGTGCTAAGTATTTACTGTATGTCAAGAATTGTTCAAAGCATTTTTCTGAGAGGACATTTACATTTTATCTTTGTATTTATTGTCTCACTGAAGTTGTGGGACACAGTTATCTTCTTTTATATGGATATGTACAGAACCAGCGTCTGAGGATCTCCACCTCATATTGTCAGCTCCTGGGGGCCAGGGGTCATGGCTTCTATTTCTATTGTGTGTCCTGAGTGCCTAGTACAGGACTCTAAATATAGTATGTGCTCAATAAATCTTGACAGTGATGACCTATCACCATTTCTTAGCCTTGAGGAGTAGTTGTCTTCAGAGTACTGGGAGATGAACCTCAGCAGCAGTAACATCAAAAAAAAAAATCTCCGGACTTCTGGACTTCACGAACGAAACAATGCTGGATTGCTAATCGGGAAAGAAGGCTCAAGAATAAGCTCTGCTGAGTTTGGAGCTCCTGCTTAGTTTAAAGCAGAGACAGGTCAGAGGTCTAACAAAATTTTTCTCTGGTCCTGGGATTTTGTACTTTGACTTCTGAATGAGGTTAAGTGGCATTAAGTGGCAGTGATGAATTGTGAAAATTAAGTTTGAGGTAAAACAGCTCTGAAAGTCAAGAATGGCTTGGGTTAAAATGTTGGCCAAGAGATCTGATAGGATTAGATCCTACTGAGTCGGCTCATCTAACAGTGCACAGCCCAGGGAAGCCTTTATGATACGAAGTTTCCTTTTGCCCTACTAATGCAAGTATGGAATCTGTATTTCCCATCTTGGCAGTGAAATGAAGGCACAATTTATCATTAAACAGTTTCTTTCAAAATGCAATGTCATTAACTTGCAGGCTCCACCACTCCTCTTTTATGCAGATTTGACTTTCTCCTCAAATAATGTTTCCTGTTTAATTTTGATGACAAATCCCACCGCAAGACTTAAAGATGAGGGACACAATGAAAGAAAGAGCTGAAAGTTGAGACAGTTGATGTGCATAAGACAAATGTTTCAGATTTAGAAGCCACATGGATGTGGGCCCTGCCCTTGCCATCCAGTTCAAGTGAAAAATAGCAAAGGGATCAGGATTGATGGTTTAGGGAATTAACAATCAGACAAAAATGCAAAAAAGAGGTGGGAAAATCAGTTCTAGAATATTCCACTTCCATCTGCATTTCATCTGAACCACATGACGTGAAACCAAGCAATGGCAATAATGCCCGGGGCAGTAATGTTGCTTGCGGGAAGAGCTCTTCTGTGTTTTTCAAGCAGCAATCGCCTCATTGCATGTGGCTGGGCTGAGCATAACCAGATTTAAGGATTCCTATCGGAGCGGAGAAGGAAGGAGTAGTGCCATTCTCCAATCATTAGACCTTATTTCCCCCCACTGCAGGAAATGATCCACTGATGAAAGGAGAAAGGAGAAGATGGACTCAAGTAGGACAGAGATACCTATCCCAATTAAAATTAAGAGGACCCCGTTTAAAACGGTGCTAAACATTGGGAAGTGGACCGGTTAAGAGGAGGTTAAACACAGCAGAATGCTCAAGCCCCTAGGAGCAAAATGTCGCTTCCCTAGGAAGGAGCTGCCAAGTTCTCATCTTCAAAGGCAGCTCAGCAGGGGTGCGGAAGAAAAAAGGACTCTGGAAGAACATGTGAAAATGTTTACATGGGGCTAGAAGAAGGAGTTCTTAAATGAATACTGCATAAAAAATTGAAATAAAATACATCTTAAAAGAGACGCAATGAACAAAAAAAAAATTAGTGAGAATTCAAGGGGCGAGTGTAGGTAAAAGGTGAACAGGGAAGGTATCTACCACCTTTATTGTATTGTGCGTGCTCAAGTGCTTAGCACAGTGCTCTCCACAAAGCAAAATCTCAATAAATACGAATGATTGATCTACTGAAAGGAATGCCACACTGGTGATATGATGGATCATATGGGAAAGTTTTGAGTACTTATAAACTTTTATCTGTGTTCCACCACCAATGTGCTGCATCATGTTTAGCTCTCTGTGCCTCCATTTCTCCAACTGAGAGCAATTTAATGGCCTTACCAAAAGTTGGAATTGGTCTAGTGGATGGAGCTCTGGCTTGGGAGTCAGAAGACATGGGTTCTACTCCCAGCTCTGCTACTTATATGCTGTGTGACCCTGGGCAAGTCACTTAACTTCTCTGTGCCTCAGTTACCTCATATTTAAAATGGGGATTAAGATTGTGAGCCCTATGTGGGACAGGGACTGTGTCCAACCTGATTAGCTGAATCTACCCAGGGTTTAGGACAGTGCTTGGCAGACAGAAAGTGCTTAACAAACACCATTAAAAAGAGGTAAAACTTAAAAAAAGGCCTGTTTAAAAACTTTGCAAACAATCTGTTTCAATGCAGAGATTTAAACATACAATGGCATTTATTGCGGGTTTACTGGGTGCAGAGCACTGTACTAAGCACTTGGTAGAGTACAGTACTGTAATCTGATTCCCAGGGAAAGTATCACTTCCATATTTCCTCTTCTAGAACAATTCCCAAGGAAAGCATAGGTCAATCAATAGATCATATTTATTGAGCACTTACTGTGTGCAGAGCACTGTACTAAGTGCTTGAGTGAGAACAACATAACAGAGTCGTTAGACAGGATCCCTTGCCCACAAGGAATTCACGTTTCATCTTCCAGAGCACTGCTGATGAAGTCACATGAACAGCTAATATTATCAGAGATACTTGGGTTAGCAGGAATCATTTTACCTTAATTATTCTTCCCATTCTGTTTTCTGGATTGCAGCATGCCCTTGTTCTTTTCTAACGTAGGCATTTGCGGTAATACTGCATCTTTGCTAAGGGTTCACATGGTTTGGATTCTTCCCCAGCGGAAGTCATAATCCCTCTGTGATATCTTCATCATTTCCATAGCAACCACTTTGGGGTTAAGATGTCACAAAGAGGATTATGACTTCAGGTAGGGAACAAACAACAGGAACATAAAAATGCTAAAACTCAAAGGACTGCCATTCGTGCAGAAGATAAAGGAAATATTGAAGCAGTATTTGTAAAATATTTTTTTATTTAAGAAGTCATTCAACTTCAGTTTGTGTCATTTAAAGAATCCCCAAACCTGATTTTAGGCAAAAGAAAGAAGGTCCGTTTCCATGATGAACAACAATGGGTGAACAATCTTTGTCCATTAAGAGATTACAGTTATTCTTTTTCTCAAAGGGCAACCTTCCCTTTATCTTTGCTGCTGAGCTTGAGGTACTTTAAAGAATGCACCACTGTGGATACTTATACCTGGCCATTTTGGCTTTGATCTAAATATCCCAAATCTTTCTGTAGAAATTGCTTTTTGTCTCACAAACCCACATCTTGGGCCAGCAGAGAAGCTGCTGACTTTTTGTATTCTCAGAATCTCAGTGCCCTTCCAATTCCCAAGAACCCTCTGTTTCTGAAGAATGAAGATATGCTAAACAGGGCATGCCCCTAGACTGTAAGCTTGTCGTGGGCAGGGAATGTGTCTATTATTATATTGTATTCTCCCAAGTGCTTAGTACAGTACTTTGCACATAGAAAGCGCTCAATAAAAATGACTGAACGAATGAACGAATCAATCAATGCTTTTTAATAGTGCTTACTCTTTGCAGAGCACTGAATTGAACACTTGGAAGCTTTGGAAGATAGGATTCCATGCCTCAAGGAATTTACAATCTAGTGGGGAGTTTACGAATTACTGCAAAGAAGCGTTACCTAATGGATAGAGCATAGTCCTGGAAGTCAGAACGACCTGGGACAAGTCATTTAACTTCTCTGTGGCTCAGTTACCTCATCTGTAGAACAGGGATTAAGACTGTGAGCTTCTTGTGGGACATGGACTATGTCTAACCTGAGTAACTTGTATCTATTCCAACCCTTGATATAGTGCCTGGCACAGAGTAAGCACTTAACAAATACCATCTGTTATACTGTACTCTTCCAAGCACTTAGTACAGTCCTCTGCACACAGTGAGTGCTCAACAGTTCCTTAGCACTCAGTAAGTACTCAACAAATACCATTAAAAAAAAATTGATTAAAAAAATGCTTTCTCCATATTAACTGAGCAGAGGACTTAAACGGACACACTTTGAAAGACTGAGCTGTACTCTGCCAAATATTTGTCCACAAAAGTGGATACTAGAGGCCATCACAATGAGTAAATCCAATGGAGCTCATATTGAAATTGATTTTCACCCAACGTTCAGCCCCACAGAACTTAAATAAATATCCTTATAGTCTCTTCCATTTCCCCCACTTGTAATTTAAAGCCTGTCTTCCCCGCTAGAGAGTAAGATCTTTTAGGTTGGGGATCATATATACTGACCCTATTATATTGTATTTTCCACAGGTTTAGTTTGGGACTCTGCACACAGTAAGTGCCTCCGATTGACTGCTTCTCATTCTAGAAAGGATCAGAAAAATCAAGAGAGCAGGATCAAAGAAGCAGGACGTAAAGAACGAGATAGGTTTATGTGTAAAAATATAAATTCTACTATTAAACAGTTTGCTTTTTACAAATCATGGAGTGATTGGTTTACTGTTTAAGAAAAGACAATCGTATTTATTGAACGCTTACCGTGTGCAGAGCACTGTACTAAGTGCTTGGGAGAGTACAACACAACAATTTAAGAAACACATTCCCTGCCCATAACAGGCTTAAGATCTCACAAGAGTCTTCAAGGGCAGGAGCTACTTCTTTTCTTCACTCTGCCACTGCCTGCTATATGACCTTGCAAAAGTCTCTAAATTCTTCAGTGCCTCAGTTTCTTCATCTTTAAAATGAGGATGAAATACCTGCTCTCCCTCCTACTTAGACTGTGATCCCCACGGAGGACATGGACTGTGTCCAACCTGCTTATCTTCTATCTATCCCAGCGCTTAGTACAGTCCTTGGCACATAATAAGCCCTTAAATGCCACAATTATCAATAGTATTCCATACACCCTAAGCATTTGGGTAGTCTTCTCCCACACCAATAACAATTGGGCACTTACCTTTAAACCCCCTTGCTTTCCTTATCTGTAAATTATTTTAAAGTCAGTCTACCCCACTACTCTATAATCTCCTTGAGGGCGGGGAACCACCTGCCAACTCTACTGTATTCTCCCAAGTGCTTAGTACAATGCTCTTCACACAATAAGCGATCAATAAATATCATTGATTCATCGCTTATTCTTTAGAGTAGACTTCTAATTAGAATTTCCATACTCTGCCCCTAAGGAATCTCAATCCCTACTTGTTGACCATGATGCTTTCTCCAATTAGGCTGAAGGACAGGAAACAGGAGATACCGCTTAGGGATACATCAAGAATCAAGTGAGCATTTGGACCTAAGAATCAAAGCCCTCAGTTTGGCTCTCAGATTGGCTCTGCCTGCATGGGGGCTGGTGAATGGCAGGATGAAAAGGGTTCCACAGAGTCCTTGGGTGGTTTAATGGCCCTAATGTTCTCTCATGTTAGCTGGCTAACAGGATGGCTTTTTGATACTGGTGCTTTTGTGTTGCGATACAGCCCACTGAAACTCAAAAGCGTTAGGCTGAGTTAGGGCAAACTGGGTTCACTTTCTAGATTACATAATAGTAAATAGTTATGGTGGTATTGGTCCTATCTCCTGCTTGCTAATAACAATTAATAACAATTGTAGTATTTGTTAGGTGCTTACCATGTGACAGGCAATGGGCTAAGTAGAGGGGTGGTTACGATAAATCAGATCAGAGTAAGTCTTTGTCCCACATCGAACTCTCTGCCTAAGGGAGAGGGTGGACAGGTACTGAATCCCCATTTTACAGAAAAGGAAACCACGGAAAAGTGTGCTCAAGGTCACACTGCAAGTAGCATTGGCCTAGTGGATGGGCCTGAAAGTCAGAAGGTCCTGGGTTTTAATCCCAGCTCTGCCAACTGCCTGCTGGGTAACTTTGGGTAAGTCATTTTATCTTGTGCTTCACTTTCCTCATCTGTAAAAGGGGGATTAAATGCCTGTTCTCTCTCATCCTCTCTCCTACTTAGACTGTACAAGACTTAGACTGTACAAGTGCTTAATACAGTGCTCTGCAAACATTAAGTGCTCAATAAATACAACTGAATGAACTGTGAGCCCCATGTAAGACAGGGACTGTGTCCAGAGTGATTATCTTGTCTCTACCCTGTACATCTGCGTGGCATGTTGTAAATATTTAAATACCACAATGGTTATTATGACTAGGAAGTACCCAGTGGTGAGCCTCAAAGTACACGATTGGGAAGAGAATGAGGTGATTTGAGTGAGTGTCAGCTTGAACATCATTCATTCATTCATTCATTCATTCATTCATTCATTCATTCATTCTATCGTATTTATTGACCACTTACTATCAACATTAGCAGGCCAATGGTAATTAGTGTGTCACTAATTGGGCAATGGCATGTTTGAAGTGAGACGTACTGGAGAGATTGAAGACCAACCTTTGAATTGCAGGCATGACCACTGGTGCATTATACATTAGCTGGAACAGGTGCACCTGAGATAGTGGTAGGAGGAGTTACCTTGCTGTTTGTTTCTGGTTTTATTTTAGGTGTTATTTGACTTCGAAAATCACTTTGTGAAGATGCTGACAGCACAGGCGGTGGCCAAAGGCTTTTATGCAAAACCTACTAAATCATTTCAATTTTGGGAAGAGACAGAGTTTGAATTGCAGGGACAGTGTATGAAACATTAAACCGTGTCCAGATGGAACTTTAGTCACCACCTTTAAGCATTCAAAGAGCAGCAGGATGAGATAAATAAAAACATTTTCAGAAATCTTAAAGAGATGGGGAAAATGACGCCTCTTATTTTCTAGAAAAGGTCTTGCCATTTACTGTGAAAAGTAAGTGCCAGGGTTCTATAAACATCTCAGGAACAACCAGATGGTATGCCAATGATAAGGCCTACTGAGACTTCGTATTAATCTTTAATTAGCTATTTATAATTCATAACTATAAATATAGGGCCAGATCTCGCCATGTGAGTAAGTCACTCTCTGGGAATAAGCAATGTGCTTTGGAAGATACAATGACTTTTACATCCCATGGGGATATCATTAACTATCGTCCCAGTACACCAAATGGTACCTTAGAAACCTGAAAGAATTAAAGTACCTCCCAGGAGGTATAATACACACCCAAGGAAGGAGCAGTTGATTCCATTCCCTAGATTTGACATTACTACTGTTCTAGCACAGGCTGGGTAAGTGTGAGGGAAGATGGGTTGATAAAAATAATTGGTGTCCAATCCAATATTTGCAAGTATCTCTAATACTATTACCAAAATACAGGGGACTGTTGTTCTAAGTGGGATTAGCTGGGAAATAGAAGATCTTCTTCCATGTCCTTTTCAGAGCAAAGACTTAGAAGGAAAATTGTCTTTGAAACAAACCTTATTGAGCGAGAACATTCTTTTCATTCATTCAGTAGTATTTATTGAGCGCTTACTATGTGCAGAGCACTGTACTAAGCGCTTGGGATGAACAAATCGGCAACAGATAGAGACAGTCCCTGCCGTTTGACGGGCTTACAGTCTAATCGGGGGAGACGGACAGACAAGAACAATGGCACTAAACAGCATCAAGGGGAAGAACATCTCGTAAAAACAATGGCAACTAAATAGAATCAAGGCGATGTACAATTCATTAACAAAATAAATAGGGTAACGAAAATATATACAGTTGAGCGGACGAGTACAGTGCTGTGGGGATGGGAAGGGAGAGGTGGAGGAGCAGAGGGAAAAGGGGAAAATGAGGCTTTAGCTGCGGAGAGGTAAAGGGGGGATGGCAGAGGGAGTAGAGGGGGAAGAGGAGCTCAGTCTGGGAACGCCTCTTGGAGGAGGTGATTTTTAAGTAAGGTTTTGAAGAGGGAAAGAGAATCAGTTTGGCGGAGGTGAGGAGGGAGGGCGTTCCAGGACCATGGGAGGACGTGACCCAGGGGTCGACAGCGGGATAGGCGAGACCGAGGGACGGTGAGGAGGTGGGCGGCAGAGGAGCGGAGCATGCAGGGTGGGTGGTAGAAAGAGAGAAGGGAGGAGAGGTAGGAAGGGGCAAGGTGATGGAGAGCCTTGAAGCCTAGTGCTCAGCTAATCTCGTACATCCTCTTTTAGATCATCAGAGTGAATTCTCAATATTCGATTGGCTTTTATTTATTGCCATTGTTCTTGTCTGTCCGTCTCCCCCGATTAGACTGTAAGCCCATCAAACGGCAGGGACTGTCTCTATCTGTTGCCGACTTGTTCATTCCAAGCGCTTGGTACAGTGCTCTGCACATAGTAAGCGCTCAATAAATACTATTGAATGAATGAATGAATTTTATTATTTCCACAGTCACTAGATTCCACTACTTGGATTTGACAAATCTGAGAATTTGTCATGGGACTTGTTTATTAAATAATGGGTTCGACAAGGTCTTCAAACATCTGGTCCGAAGACTTAATCTTCTCATACCATGAAGGCTGGAATTTTTATTGGGAACTCGGATTTAGTCTACATAATTTTTCCCCTCACAAATTGGTATTTAAACCTCAAAACCTTTAGCTAACTACATCTGTCATTGATATTTTATTGTTTAATTTCTTTTTATGGAGCCAAATTACATCTTCCCCACATACAGCCGGCACTTTACATGTCTAATTTGTCGACATGTTCTATAATGATAATTTCATTGATTTAGAAAGTGACATTATGAGCAACATATGTTCAGTTTAGCAGTAGACCTTGTTATAGCAATCCATTTTTTTTTTCCTCTAGAACTCAACTATTTTCCACATTTAGAGACAGCTGACTCATTTAACCAACTCCTGTTCTCATGGAAAAAAGACAAAATAAAAAGGTTGGAATCATCCAGCTTTTAGATCGGGTCTCTCCCTGAATGACTAAAATTCTCACTTCTTGCAATTTCCAATGTGTACACATAATCTCCAGAGCTGCCTGAAGGAAAAAAAAAACAGTAAGAGGCATTTAATAAAAAGGAGATGACACAGAGGAGAAGATGTCTCACAGTTGCAAGAGGTTTCTTTCTTATGGCTGCCTTAAAAGTTATAAGACTCCTCTTATCCTGAGTTTCTGTCTTTCTAAGAGTCTTTCTCTTAAACAACTACAATAATCCTTCAGGCTATGCTATGGACCATTCCTTTTCACATCTTGTAAGTTGACTGGGGGTAAAGTGTTTACCTTTGTACATGAATCAGATGAAACACTGCAGTGCTGCTTAGAGGACCTAGTATGTTTTTTTGATGCTGCTGTGGCTTTGCAGCTGTATCTAAAGAACGTTTTCAACTTTTTCTTTTGAAAGTACAACTCAAGCGCCTCTCGATCTCCAGCCCTGTACCACCAAAGGCCCATCACTGGGAGAAAGGAATAGAATGGAGATGTAAGAAACAGTCCCGAGATGAAGCAAACCTTAACAGTACATCTCCCCCAGGACTCTGGGTAATAGAAATTTCCATTCTGTGCCTCGGTTTCCCATTTGATAATCCAAATTCCGAAGCCACTTGTCACTTACCAGACACATCTATGTACTGCAGCTATGATGGCCAGATGAAGGCTCTAGAATGAAACCTCACTGTGAGCAGGGAATGTGTCTATTCATTGTTATATTGTATTATCCCAAGGGCCTGTACAGTGTTTTGCACACAGTAAGCACTCAATAAATGCAATTGAATAAATTGGTTACTCTGTGGGGGTAATTAGGGGAATACTGATTGATCCAGACCCCTAACATACAACATACAAAGTGGAATCCTTACAGTGTCATCCAGTGAAACAACTGCCCTTCCAAGCAGGGAGTGACTGAGTTTGGGGAAAGGTACTGGCTGCAAAGGGAATGGAGGAGTTTCTTGCAATAAATGTGCTCTTAAGCACATCCCATCATTATAAGCATCAGTTTTAGCATTATTGTTGTCATTGTCATCTGAATCCATCATCACCAGAGGCATTAAAACTGGCATATGGGAAAGCTGTAGAAAGCCAACATTGGGGAGCAATTTGGCATTAACGGGGAGAGTAGAACATGACCTGATAGGTGTTTCTCATCTATAACTTTTATGATACCATAAAATCAGAATCCGAATGCAGGCAATTTAGCGCTCGGCCCAGAGAGGTCAATTAGTAGGAGAATCTGATTGAATCCGTGATTTGGAAAGAGGAAAATAGAAGGGGAAGTAGCAGGGATGCAAATACAAACATTCAGCACCATCCAGGCAGGAAGAGAAAGCACAGGGAAGCCAAAGTGCCTTTTTCATCTTTTTCCCAATTTCCAGGCTGGTCTATAGTGGTCCATCATATCTGAGGATGATGCTACTGTCAATGAAATTAACTGAGCGTGACCGATAAGGTCCCTGCAGGAGAGACAGTTCTGACCAGACGTAGCTCAATCCAAGACCGGCCATTTTTGCACTGATATATTTGTGGTTGGCAGTGTCCGGTACTGTTTCCTTTTTTGCCTCTTAACCTTATCATCAGAGGGCATCCCACCTTCAGCAGGAAAAGTCCTGGAATTGTTATCCCGTGGTGGTGATGGCTTGAGCTGAGCCATCCACATTCTCATTCAGTCCTACTTGAGCCAAGAGCAAGCACTGCAAGGCAATTGGTCGAAGTAGAAGTGCAGTGTGCGGCCAAGAGACAGAATATCTCGGTGCCCTCCTTGGCGATAAACACTACTGTGCTCTCACTAGTTCATACAAAATTGTCGAGTGAAACACTCACGTGGGATGTACAAATGGGGGAGGTTGTAATTGAAAGTTCTGTAGTTGTGAATTGGCAGGTGTATGATAGGGAAATAACAGCAGTAAGTAGTAGAAGAGTGAGAGGAAAAAGACAAAAAAAAATTAATCAATGGAAAGAATCTTACAACTCTCCAGAGACACAGCCGGGCTACTAGAGAAGCAGCTAGGGCACAAGAGAAACAATGTCTTAGTGACTGCCTTCTACAGTCTAATCCCTGTTTGTCCACACTCCCCCAGATCCTTTCCAGGACGTGAATATGAAGAGAATCAAATACTTCCAACCTCATTAGTCAAAATACCAGGGTTAAAACAATGTAGGTTTCCAATGTAAAGTCCTAAATCCATGCTTCCAAAGGACTTGACTACCTTCCTCTTTCTTCCATTCATTCAATCATATTTACTGAGTGCTTACTGTGTGCAGAGCACTGTATTAAGCACCTGGAAAGTACAGTTCACTGCCTCTGATATATTCCCCACATTAGGTTTCTGCCCCTGCAGAGTCTTAATAGTCCATCTAAGATGCTGGTGGCTCCCTAATTCAGGCTCTGACACATAAAACAGTAGCATTTATTGAGGGTCTATGGTATGGGCAATTGGAGACTACAACTAAATTTGAAGACATGATCTCTGCCCTCAAGGAGGTACAGCCTAGCATGAAAGACATTACAATGAATAAATTACAGATGCGAGGGGAAGTGTTAGAGTATATAAAATATGTGCATATGTGCTAAGGGAAGTTGTGGTGAAGAAGTGCTGAAGTGTCACTTTGGGGGACAGAAGCTGGGGAAATGCGAAATGATTCAGAGATGGCTTCCCTGGGAATGTGCAGCCCAAAGAGTGTAGGGAACTTGACCAAGGAGATACTGAAAACCAATGTCATCTATCCACTTCATTTCTTCTAAAATTCCAATAGTCCATACCTCTCCAATAAAGCAGAAACTACTACCCATGGACACCAAGGCACTCAGTCCGCTTTTTCTGCCCTACTCATCCACTCCCATCTCTCACTTCATCTCAGTTTACACTTTTCATTCCTCTCACACTAAGAGCAGAACCTGAATTACCTCCCTAAACATGGAGGCCCTAGGGTACTGGACATGTCTGAACTAAAGCAAACAAACCAAGTAGAGAATTCTCTGTTGCTTATCATATCCAGTTGCAGTTCTGTTGCTGTGGACTATTTAATAGCTGCTGCATTTCACCTAAAGGTGACTGAATCGATGCTTTTATGCAGCTTGTATATCACTCTGTCAGAAAGAAAGAGCATTTTCAGATCCTTGGGGATGAGAACTACACGGAAACGTATGTTATTATTATTATCATTTCTATTAGTTACAGTTAATTGGCATCTTAAAGGCAGCAATATTCCACTTTTAAATTCCTTTAAAGCATAAAAATGGGTCTCTTAGGAATGTGGAAAGAATGCCTGCTCTTAGGAAATGTGATTCAGTGGTACAGTTACCATTTGTGATTCTGTTAGAAAAACACCCAGTGCAAGAAAGATTCACAAATGCTCTAGCAAAACAAAACATTTAGTTTCATCCTGTAATTTAAAGAGGAGTCTTTACATCATAAGGACAGCAAAGTCATGAAGAAGTCTGTTCTGACAGAGAAAAAAGCCACTTTAAGCAGGGATGTATTTTCTTCACTTGCATATCGGTAATAAAAGTTGCACCCTCTTTAACTTTTGGAATATGCAAGCCAGATACATATAAGCTTCCTGCTGCTTGTTAGCAATGCCACTGAAACAATTGCCAAGGCAAATTTTTTTAATACTCAAAAGACACTGTAGGTACCAACTCCTTGATAATTTGAAGTTAGCTGTGGTTAGGTGGCAAACAGTACCTTCTTAATTCACATGACCTTGAATACAACTATCTCTGAAAAATCAATACCCAATTCAGTAAAACCTAACCAATTACAAGAATTAACTTCAGCGTTCAAATAAATCAAAATCTCATTTTAACTGCAAGGAAATTGTAATGATAATAATAATAATGTTAAACACTTACTATGCACTAGGTACTGTCCTGAATGCTGGGGTAGATAGGTTACTCAAGTTGGACATAGTCTGTGCCTCTCGTGGGGCTCACAGAGTGAATACCCATTTTACAGATGAGGTAACTGAGGCACAGAGAAGTGACGTGACTTGCCCAAGGTCACACAGCAGACAAGTGGCAAAGTTGGGATTAGAAGTCAGGCCCTCTGACTCCCAGGGCCATGCTCTTTCCAGTAGGCAATACTGCTTCTCTGAGGCAGGTAATCTATCTGGTTGGTAGTAGGACCTACCAACTCTGTTGTATTATACTCTCCCAAGTGCTTTGTACAGAGGTCTATACACAATAACTGCTCAGGAAATAATACTGACTGACTGAGAAAGGGAGAGAATTGAATAGAAAAGAGTGTTTCCTAGGGTAAAGAGCATGGGTCTGGGAGTCAGGAGGACCTGAGTTTGAGTCCCAGCTTTGCAAAGGGTCCACTGTGTGACCATGGACAAGCCATTAAACTTTCCTAAAAATCAAATGGTTCCAAAAGTTAAAAACCAATGCAGGGAAAAGAAGGGGACATACGTGCTGATAAGGAAAGGGGATGTTAGGTGAGTGTTGAGCACTGATATTTTATTTTACTCTAATAATTCCACCTGGTAAACATTAATCAAAGAAAGTAAATAGTAGCTTTGAGAGTCACCAATTATTTTTCCTAAACAGCTACTAAATATTTGATGAGGGTATAGCCACTGTTGGTAATTTTCGAGTGATTTTTCAGTTCAGATTAACATGGATAAAATATATTAAATGTGGATAGATGCAAGATTAATATTTTAAACAGGCTCAATTTAGCTAGTTCAAAGACTAGCCTTGGCCCACCTCAAAACTTTGGCAAGGAAGCGTGTATAGGCATCTCTAGAAATTTAGCTACATGTAACAACAATTTGTATGAAATCCAAAGCTATCCAAAATTGAGAGTTTAAATGTAATATTAGAAATGGGGTTTTTTTTTTCAGACTCACACATGCAAATGTTGGAAATCTAAACAGAATATCAACCAACTTGCACACTCTTTTCATATAACAAATGGTCTAAAGCACTATGTGACTCTCATGGCTTAATGAATTAATCTGATTTTACCAAGAGAATGTGACTCATATACCTTGCTTTCATATCTGAAATTAAATGGGCATTCATTTTAAAAATTACTTCTAGGCTTTTCTTAAATAAAAGGAAAAAGAAAATCATTCAAGAAGAAATCATCAATAGCGACCTTCAGTAGACCTCTGCTTTGTCCTGCTTTGAACCATGCTTGCTTTAATGAAAGAATTTACTTGAGGCCCTCAAAGCCTTTTGAGAAGCAACATGGTCTAGTGGAAAGAGCAAGGACCTAGGAGTCAGAGGACCTGGGTTTGAATTCAGACTCTGCCACTCGTTTGCTGTATGACCTTGGACAAGTCACTTAACTTCTCTATGTCTCAGTTTCCTCATCGTAAAATGGGGATTCAGTACCTATTTTCCCTCTTACTTAGCCTGTGAACCCCATGTAGGACAGGGACTGTGTTCAACCTGTTTAACTTGTATCAGCCCTAGGCCTTAGAACAGTGTTTAAGTAAGCGCTTTAGAAATATCATATTCATATCATATTTATAGAGCACTTATTGTGTGCAGAGAAGTACTAAGTGCTTGGGAGAAGACAGAACGACAGCATCGGGAGACATGATCCCTGCCCACGAGGACCTTACAATCCATAGCGGAGACAGTCATTAAAATAAATTAGGAATAGGAAAAATAGTAGTAAGTAAGAATTTTTTGCCTAAGTACTGTGGACCTGTCCAATGCTATGGAGACAGTACCTCTGCCTTGAAACATGGGGATTACGTATTTATTTTTTCTGTTCACATCAACAACTGAGAACAGTAGCTGCCCATCCACCTTTGCATCGAAACAGGAACTCCTTTAAAGCACTCAGTCACCTTGCCCCTTCTAACCTCACTTCTACTACAACCCAGCCCAGAGAGTTTACATTTCTAATGCCAACCCACTCACTGTACCTCGATCTCATCCTACCTCACCACCGACCCCTCCTCCACATCCTGCCTCTGGTCTGGAACCCTCTCTCTGCTCATCGCTGACAATTACTCTTCCCCCGTTCAAAACCTTATTGAAAGCAATCTCCTCCACGAGGTCTTCCCTGACTAATCCCTCATTTCCTCTTTTTCCACTCCCTTATGCATTACCCTTACTTGCTCCCTTTATTCACCATCCACCCACCTCAAGCCCGAAAGCACTTCTGTACATATCCATAATTTATTTATATTGTCTGTCTTCCTCTCCAGATTGTAAACTCACTGTGAGCAGGAATTGTGTCTCCTATATTGTTGGTTTTTACTCACCCGAGTGCTTAGTACAGTGTTCTATGCACAGCAATCACTCAATAAATAAGATTGATTGATTGAACAATTATAGAAGAGAAGGATATTCAGGGGAAAAATCATATTCATTTCATTAGAAACCGAGTAACATTTGGGTTAAAAACTCCAGCAACCAGAAAACACTGAAGAGATTTGTATAGATCAGATCATTCTTTTTTTCTTGGTGTAGCAGAATCCCCCTCTAAATTCACTGCCCATGCAACTCCAATGAGGGGACGACAGGGATGATTTCAGGGAATCAGGATCAATAAATAAACATCTGCTTCTCTAATAGCCAATCAATCTATCAATAAATATAGGACCTGTTGCTCTACTAGCCAGTACTGCAAGGAATCACTAGATCACTTCCAGGTAGCATTTTGGTCCCCAGAGAGAATTCAGTCTCCTGAGAAATTCCCAACAAACCCAGGTGGAATGTAATCATTTTTACTGTGGTGTTATAGTCTTCACAGCAAAAGCAGGGAAGCTGGTTCTTGGGAGACTGACATGATTGCTCACTGTGACGGCCTGAATGGAGTCTGGATCTGGATCCTCTCCTACATGGGATTTACAGTCTCACTCTGAGATTATAGTTGTGTGCTCCAATGCAGCATTGACAACCCAGAAGGGAATCTATTTCACCACCCCACTCCCTGACTCTGGTTATCTGTGGTTATGGTGCAAAGAGATGGAGCAAAATGACCCGTGTTTCTCTTTGAGGAACGCAACCCAACTACGATGCCACCCCACCAAGAAGCAGCGTAATCTGAAGGAGAGCGCCCAGGCCTCAGAGTCAGAGGACCTGGGTTCTAGTCTGAACTTTGCCGCTTACCCGCTGTGTGATCCTGGCCAAGGTGCTTAACTGCTATGTGCCTCAGTTTCCCCATCTGTAATCCTTCTCTCGCTCCCCATTAGAACATGAGCTCCATGTGAGATACAAACTGTGTTATCCTGCTCTGCATTCATTCATTCAATAGTATTTATTGAGCGCTTACTATGTGCAGAGCACTGTACTAACCACTTGGAATGTACAAATCAAACGGAAACTACTTACATTTAGCTTTTAGCCACTTGATCAGCTCTCTCCCTCCTACCTTACCTCGCTAACTTTCTACTACAACCCAGCCCAGCACGCTTCACTCCTCTAATGACAACCTACTCACTGAACCCCAATCCTGTCTTTCTTGACTCCAATACCTTGCTCCCCTTCTGCACTGCTTTTTTCTCCAGCTATCAGTTGACTAAGGAGAAGCAGTGTAGTCTAGTAGATAGAGCATGGGTGCGGGATTCAGAAGGACCTGGGTTCTGATCCTGGTTCCACCACTTGTCTGCTATATGGCCTTGGGCAAGTCACAACTTTTCTGGGCCTCAGTTACTCGTTTGTAAAATGAGGATTAAAACTATGAGCCTTATCTGGGACTGGGACTGTCCAACCTGATTACCTTGTGTCTACCCCAGAACTTAGTACAGTGCCTGTCGCAGAGTAAATGCATAGCAAATACCACAGTTATTATTATTTTGACATATTAAAGGAATATACATCTCCATTTGGACTTTAGAAGATTAATAAACTCATTTTCACTGACAGAAATAGAATTAAATATAAACTTATTTTTTCTGATGATGAGTTGAAGTTTTTCCTTCTTGAATAAAAATAATGGCCTACAAAATTGTTTAAAAAGCCATTTGAGTGGCTGCTTTGATTACGTGTCTATAGTTGATGAGAATCCTTCTTTTTTCATTAATAGAGCTCACTTCCTTTTGATGATTCCCCTTTGCCCATCTCTTTCCCCCATGAGAAAGGGGAAAAAGCCAAACAGAGCCAGCAAATTAAAGGTGCACGCTGGTGTGTTAAAAAAGAAAACTAAAATGGCAGGACACAAATTATTTTAATACCAAACCAACTGAGAGACTGATACTTCCCAATTCATGAACAAATTTTCCATTACTACAGAGTCATGCTTTTATTGACTGGTATAAAAACACCATTTGTATCTTTTTTATCCTGCTGTGTTTCTATTTTATTGGAAAAATCCTGTAACAGGTATAACATCAGCTCAGATTACCAAGAAATCTATAAAATAGCTTCCTGCTACTACCTTTGGTGCAGATTGAAAGAATACATTACGATCCCACCGAGTCTCTGATAAAAACTGTTATTCACAGGCCAATATGATTTATCCTTGCCTGTTAGAATTCTGGACTTTATACACTCCATTAAATTATGATGGCATTTCAGTTGTATTGATTAAAATGAATGATTAAAAAGAAAAAGGAAGATCAAGTGAAAACTTTTCGTTTGGGAAAAAAGCACAAAACAACGATTTACCAAAGGTAGAGCTGTTCCCACAAAAACAGGAGTCATCTTTGCCAACAAGCCAACCATTTCATTGAAATGGTGGTCAGGAAGATTCAAACATAGACTCTGGGACAGGGATTCAGGATAAAGGATAAGCAAACAGATCAACAAAAAGCCTAAGGGATACACTTAGTTTCACTGTCCAAAGTGAATAAAGGACAAGAAGTAAATGAGAGTAAAATAGAGAGAGAGAGAAAGCACGAGAGAGATTCAGCAACTTGAATTTTCCCCCTTAGCTGGACAGCACAATAGCTAATGCCTAACTTTAGGGAATTCGACTGGGAGAAATAGCAGTGAACTTTCCTTTGCTCACAAAGTCCCTAAGATGGCCCACAAGGGAAAGAATGACTCTACAATGCAAATCAGTCCACTGATTTGCTGGGGCAGTGTAAGCAAATGGAGTTTGTTCCTAAAGAATATTGTCCTAGGGAAAAACATCCAAAAGTCCAAAGGCTTTGGATAACTTTATGAGAAATACACTATATTAAGTTAGCATGGGCCCCTCTCAGGATCGCGTCTGGAGAGTTTCCAGTACTTTACTAGTCTCAACTACTGGAGGGAGAGTCAAACAGCAGCATACCCAGTCCACCCCTAGCTTTTTTTTTTTTAAGTGTTTCGTGGGGAAATTGAAACAAACATGCAAAGGTAGTGTGATTTAGGCTTCCTCCATTTTTAAATGTGGTAGTGTATTTGGTTTTCAACCATGACTACAAAATATTACTTTAAAGTGACTCATCAAAACTACCGCTTTCCCTTTTCCTGCAGATATTATTTTAATTCCATCAACATTTTAGAAGGGGCAAATACAACCTTCTTCCACTGTGTCTAGCCCCAGGCATTCTTCATCTCAATTGGTGTGAATTTCACTTAATTGCTGTGCTGTTGGAAGACTTAGGGAAGATCCTGTGATCTTTTTTTTTTCTAGTTAGCAGTTTCTTTTCCTCTTGAAGCTGATACAGATCAGGTGAACAAGTCTGGCTGCAAAGCTCCTTATCCACATGGCTAATCTCTAATTAGGTACAACCCACTACCTGTTCCTATGTTGTGGACTGGGCCAAATGTGTATTCCTCTCTGTACTCCTTGACTCTGCACTGCTCACAGGTTTTTCGAAATAAGGATTACAAGCCCGAAGGTAAGAACGCATCAGTCTATTATTAATACCATAGCACTAATACAAGGTAAGTAATCATAACTAATAGAAGCAGCATGGCTTACTGGAATGAGCATGGGCCTGAGTGTCAGAGAACCTACGTTCTAAACCCAGCTCTGCCACTTGGTTGCTGTGTGACCTTGGGAAATTCATTTCTCTGGGCCTCAATGACCTCATCCGTAAAACGAGACTGGAGACTGTGAGCTCAATGTGTGCCAGGGACTGTGTCCAAGCTGATTTGCTTTTATCTGCCCCAGTGCTTAGTACGGTGCCTGCAACTTATTAAGTGCTTAATAAATACCACAACAGAGGTGGGAGATACATTCCCTGCCCATAACGAGCTTACAGTCTAGAGGGAATGAAAGAAATATTTTGACAAACCAAACAACTGGGTTCTGAGTGGCGGTTTCAGGGGAGGAGTAATAGTAGGAGCAACAGGATGTATTAAACATTCACTGTGTGCAAAGCACTGTACTAAGCTCCTCGTGATTGGCTGTTTCAGGTCTGTTGGGAAAAGAATGGAACTGGAAGTCAGCAGAGCCAAATTCTAATTCCGGCTCTGCCACTGTCTTGCTTTGTGACATGGGGAATATCACAACTTCACTGTAGTCCGGTTTCCACTCCAAAGGAGAGGAATCTGGTTTGAGACAGGAACTATGCCCAATCTGATTACTTTTAATATACCCCAATGCTTAACACAGCGTTTGGAATATACAAAGCGTTTCTTAGATACCATAAAAAATAAGAGTCAGGGTCACCTTCTAGCTCCCTAGTAATGTCGACTATAGCTCCATGAAAACCATTAGGTCTATGGTTTTAAATGAACTGCAAAAAACATTTTGGAAATGTTGGCCTTGTGTTAGCCAGTTTAAGATGTCCAGGCCCTGATAATCTCAGAAAAAGAAAAATCCCCAATTAACCTGGAGTCATTATTAGACCTCTGCCATTAAATAACACTGTCCAAAAAAAATCATGAAGCTGAGTGCAAAGGTAGTGGGAAGGCTTGGGAGTGGGGAGTGAGGGGAAAGAGACTTACCATCAGTGGTCACTTACTAGGACAGAATTGGTAGATAAGGTCCTTATAGTCTATTCAAGGAGACCGACTCTACAATAAATTACAGGTAGGGGGGAGCAGTAGAGAACAAATACATACACATATACATACAGGGTCGGCATAAACTACCCAAGGGCTTAAGCAAAACAGAAGTGCTGAATTAGCAGTTGCAAGAGATGTAGGGTGGGGAGGTGACAGATGAATCAGGGAAGGCCCTCTGAAGGAGATGTGGTTTCAGAGGGAGCTTGAAGATGGGGAGAGCAGTCGTCTGCTGGACTTTAAGGAGGAAAGATTTCCAGACCAAAGTGCAGATGGCAAGAGAGTTGAGATTGAGGCACCATGAGCAGGTGGGCTTTCCAGAATTGGGGAGAAAAAAAAAAGGATGCTTCCTTCAACCCAAAAGATTTTAGGCAGTAGAACCCCCAAATTTAAAATTAAATCCTTTAAAGGAAAGTCACTCTCTACTAGGAAGAGAATCTGGGTCAGAAAGAAAAAAAGAGCTGAGACAAGAATGGGCAGTTACTTGTGTAGAGGGAAAGGAAGTGGCACTTGATACTTCTTTCCAACAGTGATATAGCCTTCACACCTAGAATCCTTGACATGTTAATTATAGCCTTTTTCTCCTGCATATTTCTTTCATATCAATGAAGCAATTACTGGCCCAATTCTAATACATAGAAGCTGTCCCCAGTGAATGAATGAACAGATAAGTAAATAAATTCCTCTCATTCTGGCTTTCACTAGCTGTTTTCCTATTGCTGGACTACTCTGCCTTGTGATAGTTTCTGATTACCTTTGTCAAATAATTAGCTTTTGTCCAGCTTGGCCATCATCATCACATTCATTGAGCATCTGTGGAGTATGGAGCATAGGCTTACCATATTATTTTTGTTGAAAATGATAATCTCTATCCCTAACCTGCCTGACTTTCCTTTCCCTTTTGATGATTATAAGAACAGGGAACAGTGTTCCCTTTCAGGTTAAGGCCTCCATGCTGCTGGATCATTCAAACTGCTAGTCCCAGAATTCTATGGGCCTTTCACAAAAGCCTCCCTATTTTTCAATCAATCCTATTTATTGAGCGTTCATTGTGTGCGGAGCCCTGTAGTATGTGCTTGGGGGAATACATCACAACAATATACGGACACATTCCCTGTTCACAACGGGCTTCCACTCTCTGCTGCAGTCTGTCAAAGGTCTTCAAAGATCTATGGCTATCGCTTGAAACTATGCATTCAGAGGGTCAAAGAAGTGTCCTGTTATTTCTAATGTTAAGTGCAAACTATGTGCCAAGCCCTTTGCTAAGCACTGGCGTAGACTTAAAATGATTAGATCATTCACAGTCCCTTCCCGATACAGGGATCACAGTCTAAGGGAGAGGGACAAGAGGAATTTAATTCCTATTTTACATATGAGGAAACAGAGGTCCAGAGAGGTTAGGTAGCTTGCTCAAGGTCACCCAGCAGGCAAGTAGCAGATCCAGAATTAAAACCTGGCACTCCACCCTGTCAGACCTGTGTTTTTTCCACTAGGTCACATAGCTTGGAACTGAGCAAGTTGTACGTAGGAACATTTGTCTTTAAGGGAGCTGGCATTAGCTTCATTAATGGAGCAGCCATTGCTCTCCTATGATGGGAGGGTGGGGAAAGAGACACGGATCAATTCTTTCTCTAGCAGACATCCTCCAAGTTCCTCCGCATCGCTAACCTGTTTTCCCGTGACCAGTGTCGGAAAACACCCATCCTAACTAGAGGAGCCCTGTGGCACTCTCTCCACTGGAGAATTAATAGATAAATTTGTAAACTAATTGTAAGACCTGGTTTCAGTAATTAGTGCTGCAACACACTAGAATTACTAGAATTAATTGAATTATTTTTTGCTACAGCTTTTGTCCTCTAAGAGCCTACATTTCAAATGAAATTGCAAAGCACATTTGGCCCAGATTGGTAAACGGTAAGGGTAGCACGTGTAATCACAAGGACCATTGTCTTCATCAAATAAGTCTGGACTCCTTTGGGGTTAGGGAACAGGAGAGAGCAGTATTCTATGGGAGTCATTCGGGAAGGTGGAAACTCAAGATGCAGGTGGGTACTGTTAAAATAGCAGTTGCTTTACTTAGACACTTAAAAGCTCCAAGGACCAGGGTCAGTCAGTACATGGAACCACCTGCCCTGCTACTGGGCCAGAGAATTTCAAGGGATTAAAACTACCTTGTGATTATTCAAGGGGTTGTATACAGTTTGGGGATTATCCTTTCCAGCTGTTCAATTTTTAACTCTTTCATTTCTTGCCCCATGTGGGACAATAACTGTGTCTGATCTGATTATCTTGTAATAATATTGGTATTTGTTAAACGCTTACCATGTGCAGAGCACTGTTCTAAGTGCTGGGGTTGATACAGGGTAATCAAGTTGTCCCATGTGAGGTTCACAGTCTTAATCCCCATTTTACAGATGAGGTAACTAAGGCACAGAGAAGTTAAGTGACTTGCCCACAGTCACACAGCTGCCAAGTGGCAGAGCCGGGATTCGAACTCACAACCTCTGACTCCCAAGCCCGTGCTCTTTCCACGGAGCCATGCTACCCTTTCGCTTAGTACACAGCTAGGCATGTAGTAAATGGTTAACAAATACTACTATTTATTATTGTTGTTAGCCACCAGGGTAGGGACAGGAGGAATGTCACTTAATTGTGGCCCTAATTAATAGAATGGCCTAGTAGATAGAAAGGAGGATTGGAAGTCAGGAGATCTGGGTTCTAATCTCCCCTCTACCACTTGCCTGCTGTGTGATCTTGGGCAGTTTACTACTCTGTGCCTCAGCTTCCTCATCTGTAAATGGGGGATTCAATACCTGTTCCCTCTGCCCCTTAGACTGTGAGTCCGAAAACGGACAAGGACCCTGTCCCATCTGAATATCTTATAGCCACACCTGTGTTTAGCTCTCTGTTTGGCATATAGTAAGTACTTAACATGGGCAAAGTCCATGTCCCAAATGGGACTCAAAGTCTTAATCCCCATTTTACAGATAAGGTAGTGCAGGGATAGAGAAATTAAGTGACTTTCCAAAAGTCACACAGCAGACAAGTGGCAGAGCAAAGATTAGAACCCAGGTCCATCCAACTCCCAGGGCCATGCTGTATCCACTGATGACGATTTGCATTGATGACAATTCGCTCTGGAGTTTGGGC
Organism: Ornithorhynchus anatinus; assembly: GCF_004115215.2. Lineage (NCBI taxonomy): Eukaryota > Metazoa > Chordata > Mammalia > Monotremata > Ornithorhynchidae > Ornithorhynchus > Ornithorhynchus anatinus. Next base: position 34,159,273 of record NC_041740.1, read on the forward strand.
ATGTGGGTGATTTGGGGTGGGATATGGATTTAGTTTTTCTGAGTGGTATGGTGGTGAGGATTGGAAGATAGGGATGTATTGGCTAGAGAACCATCTGAAAGGTAGGGGCAGATTCTAGAGAAGTTGTAAGGTAGAATCCACAGGATTTGGTGACACTGTATATGTGGGTTGAACGAGAGAGATGGGTTGAAGATAATGCCAAAGTTACAGGCTTGTGAGGCAGGGAAGATAGTGTTGTCTATGGCGTTGGGAAAATCTGGGGAGAACAGGGTTTGTGGACGATGAGATATGTTCCAGGTTCTAGTTGAACACATCTGTTAACCAGCAACTTGGCTTTTTCCCTCATGACATCCATTTGTTGGAGTTACCTGTGTAATTCAAGCAATCAATGCACCTCCCTCTCACATCACTAATAATTATTTCCCGAGAGTTAAACATGGGCTGTAAACTTGTCGTGGGCAGGCAATGTGTCTACCGACTCTGTTATATTGTACTCTCCCAAGCAGTCAGTACAATGCGCTGCACACAGTAAGCATACAATAAATATGATTGATGGGTGTTCTGTGAAGCGTCGCAGAGACAACCCCAGCTGCCCTTGAAATGTTTGGTTTTTCACAGCACTCTAAGAGGAGTGCATGGCTCCTTAGCAGGAATCATGGTGGCTAATGTGCCCCAAGATTTGACTACACTTAAATGGCTCCAAAAAAAGACATGGACTCACAGAGAAACTGGAAACACCAACTTTCTCTATGCCTACAAACACCTTGTATTTAATTTTGCATCAAGGCACGAAGGATCCCTTGATGTGTGTGATGATTATTTTATTATTAATCATGATTTCTAAAAAGAAATAACATGTTTAATAAAAAATCTGTGCTACAATAATGGAAAATCATTTAGGCAATTTGGAGCATTTCAACCTCCTGAGGACTTCAATTTAGCTTCCAAAATATAGTAGAAATTTACTAATTCCCACTAATGACAGGGATCCCCACTGTGAATGACCAACTTCTGCAGATGAATGGGTGTATACAACAGATAGAAAAATTGAGGAGAGCAAATTATAGAATGCATTTTTTTCCATGAATTCTGACAAGGATGGTTTAGATTGAAGTCTATAACAGCACTGTACATCAGTAAATGCACTGTCATTTACTTCATAAAGATAATGAAGTCTTGGTAATAGGACACCTCACTATAGGATGCTGATATTAAATCTTTGCTGAGAAATGGCATTGAAACAGCAGGGGGCTTTCAGGTAATTATCTGGTTTACAGAGTAGTGGAGTGAAAAGCTGGAAGGTTCTACTGTAAATGCAACGAGGAGGGAGGTAAAAGGCTGTTAAGGCTCATTATAGTTATCATTATTTAGGAGGTATTTGGTGCACTCAATCCGGGAGGTACGTTGCAATCATGCTTTAGCTGGGTGCGCCCAGGTGTGAAAGAGCTGGCACACATGCAAACAACACACCGATGAATGAAAGTTGAGTATTTAGGTGTGAGTTTACAGTACTAGAGGGGAGCTATAGGTGTGCAGGACAGGCACTGAAAGGAGGTGTGCATAATATAGGAAGGAGAAAGTATAGGAGTGATAATGGTTAAATCAAGAATAGATAAACCCAATCATCTAGGCAATTCTCCTTATACCCTGTCTCCATCGAAAGACAAAAAAAATACGGTCTTTGTTAGTGCTTACTATGTACCAGGCACTGTACTAAGCACTGAGGTAGATACAAAGTAATCAGGTTGGACACAACGCCTGTTCCATTTAAGACGCCCAGTCTTAATCCCGCTGTACAGATTAGGTAATTGAGGCCCAGAGAAGTGAAGCAACTTGCCCAAGGTCACACAGCAGACAAGTGGTGAAGCTAGAATTAGAACCCAGGTCCTTCTGATTCCCAGGCCTGTTCTCTATCCACCAGGCCACGCTGCTTCCCCTCACTCCCTCATCTAGCAGAGTTAGGAGGGAACTGCAACGTGTCTTCTCAACTTCTAGAACATTAGGAAAGCAGTGACTTTGGCTGTGGCTGAGACTTTTGAACTCTGAGCCACCAGAAGCCTGGGATTCTCTTCCTCTATCTGCACTGCCCTTTCTCACATATTATCATCCTTGTTTTTTATACTGTTTTTGTTGTTTCAACCTTCCCTATCCCCCATTCCCTGTCCCCCTTCTTATTTTTAGACAGTGAGCCTCTTGGAAGTCAGGGACTTCCTCTAATTCACACCTGAGTCCTTTTCTCCTTGTAAAGTGCTCAGCACACAGTAGGTTCTTAATACTATAATAACTATTACATCACTTGAAGACAGGCTATATCAAAAGGTAATGACATGGCCAGCAGCCTTAAGACAGACACATCAAGCCAGTTCTAACTGTCCATAAGCCCTTAGTAGGATAAGAGCAGGGATTAGCCTATTGTGGCAAGGGAAAAGAGTCCCTAATTTTGAGGAGTTTAGAATGTTGCTCCAACAGACAGGAGTGAGGCCGGAGAGCAGAACCAAAAGGCCAGACTCCAGCTCTCCACCAGACAGTACGGTCTCTGAGTTTGTCTGGACCTCTGGCAATCAGTTGCCCTAAGGTCGATGTGAGCTGGAAGTGTTTGAAAAACCCTTGGAATCTCAGCCTTCCCTGGGCCAGGCTGCTGTGGAATTCTGGAAGCACTCCTGGAAGCTGAGTGGGATCGGCAGTTTGAATGGTCCAATTAGTCGAGCGTGGAGGACCTGTGGGGACCTAGCTACTGGTCATGGAGGAAGAGACGAGGACCCCTGAGCTTTCCATTTTCAAAGCCCTTCTGAAATCCCATCTCCTCTGGAAGGAAGCCTTCCCTGATTTCTCTAATCTCATCACCATGTATCTCCTGCATCCGTACATCATCACTTTTGTGACACATTACAACATGGGCATTCACACTCCCCTGCAGCACATGTACTTATCTTTATATTCTACTACTTTCTGCCATCTTTTTTTAAATCATATTTTTTAAGTGTTTACTACATGCCAGGCATTGGCGTAGATACAAGCTAATTCATTCATTCAATCATATTTATTGAGTGCTTAGAAAGTACAATTCAGCAATAGAGGCAATCCCTGCCCACACCAGGCTTAGAATCTAGAAAAAAGTAATGGTATTTGTTAAATGCTTAGCAGTTAATTATGTGCCAAGCACTGTTCTAAGCGCTGGGGTAGATACAAGGTAATCAGGTTGTTCCATGTGGGGCTCCCATTCTTAATCTCCATTTTACAGATGAGGTAACTAAGCCACAGAGAAGTTAAGTAACTTGCCCAAAGTCCCATGCATACCTGACAAGTGGCAGAGGCAGGATTAGAACCCAAGGCCCCTGACTCCCAAGCCCATGCTCTTTCCACTAAACCAAACTGCTTCTAAGGTTGGATATAATCCATGTTCCACTAGGGGTCACAGTCTTAATCCCCATTTTACAGATGAAGTGTCTGAGGCACAGAGAAATGAAGTGACTTGTCCAAGGTCACACAGCAGACAAGTGGCAGAGGCAGGATTAGAATCCAGGTCCTTCGGACTTCCAGGCCTGTGTTCTGTCCACTTAGCCATGCTGCTTCTCAATATTATCTGAAAATTAGTTTAGGCTCTGGCTTGTCCAATACACTGTGAGCTGCTTGAGGATAGGGATCATGCATGTGAACTGTAATACTCTCTCTGCACACAATTAGGGTCCCTCAGATTCCACGAATATCAGATTGACCTATTTCAACCTCCCTCAAAATGCTCTGCCAAATCTAGCCCAGTCAGGCAATGCTTTTGCATCACTAAGAGCACATGACAGTTGAAAAAATCACTAGAGCCTTCGCTACCTGGATGACAGCTTTTGCAGTCTCCTTGTATTTTTAGAAAACCGGCAGACCTGTGGTATTTGGATCCGATTGAAAGGGCACATGCTAATTTGGACAGTGTGACTTGACACTATTGTAACAAAGCCTTACAGTTATAGCTGGTTGACAACTCAGCTATCAGGTGAAAAAAGGTTGATGGGAATCTGACTCCAACGGATGACCTGTTCTGACACATGAATGAAAATAACTAAGATATCTATTTTTTACCAGTTTCAGGAGATTTCCAGTAATTGATTTTTGGAACTGAGGTCTACCCATGTTTGCTTCAGACCCCTGCGTCCCTAAACCCTCATTCCTGAAGAATTCTATATTTTGGGGGTATACGGCTTCTTCCCCTATGTTTGGATTTGAGTTGCATAATTCAGCTTTATGGACAAAACCTGGTGATTGGCTACCTCTTCTACTTACTGCCTGGCATATTTCTGGTTCTGAAGGAATGTTAAACCCAACAGGTTGAGAAGCAACATGGCCTTGAGGATAGAGCATGGGCCTGGAAGTCAGAGGACCTGGGTTCTAGTCCTGGCTCTGCCACTTGTCTGCTGTCTGACCTAGAGCAGTGTTGCTTAGTGGAAAGATCACAGGCTTGGGAGTCAGAAGATGCAGTTTCTAATCCCGTCTCTGCTACTTGTCTGCTGTGTGAACATGGGCAAGCCACTTAACTTCTCTGTGCCTCAGTTACTTCATTTGTAAAATGGGGACTAAGACTGTGAGTCCCATGTGGGACAACCTGATTACCTTGTATCTACCCCAGCGCTTAGAACAGTGTTCGGCCGATAGTAAGCACTTAACAAATATAATTATTACTTCACTTCTCAGTGTTTCAGTTTCCTCATCTGAAAAATGAGGATTAAGATTGTAAACCCATTTTGGAATGTGTCCAACCTGATTACCTTGTATCTACTCCAGAGCTTAGATCAGTACCTTGCACATAGTAAGCACTCAAATACCATAAAAAAGAAAATATTTATTTAATTCCAGCTCACAGGTCAGGGGTTTAGAAGGAAATCAGGTTTAAAATAAAAATTCTGGCAAAGTTAAAAAAAAAAGAGAATTAGAAAAGCATCATCCTCTTTGACTGTGAGCACCATGTGGGACAGGGACTGCATCCAACCTTGATTACATTTTCTGTACCGCAGCACTTAATACGGTGGTTGGCAGATACAGCGCTTAAGAAATACCACAAGTATTATTATGCGCAGCTCTAGAAATGGGGACAGTATAGAATACTGTTCTTTGACCTACTGATTCGCATTGACAAAGCAGCGTGGCTCAGTGGAAAGAGCACGGGCTTGGGAGTCAGAGATCATGAGTTCGAATCCCCACTCTGCCACTTGTCAGCTGTGTGACTGTGGGCAAGTCACTTCACTTCTCTATGCCTCATCTGTAAAATCGGGATGAAGACTGTGAACCTCACGTGGGACCACCTGATTACCCTGTATCTCCCCCAGGGCGTAGAACAGTGCTCCGCACGTAATAAGCGCTTAACAAATACCAACATTACTAATTGAAGTATTTAAGTCCTTAATATGTACCAAGCCATGTGCTATGAGAAGGGGAATATACAATATAATCAGACCAGATACAATGCCTATTTCAGTCCTGTTGAGTGATGAGCCAGCGGGTGAAGTTTGAAAGTCTACTGAGTGAGAAGTATTGTACTAAACACCTAGGAAATTTCAGTAGAAGTAAGATGTATGCTCCCTACCCTCAAGTAGCTCCTGATCTAACAGAGGAGACATACAGACAGAAATGATTTACAAATGGTGCAAGGAGCATATTAGAGGAAGTAATTCCTTTAGACCAGAGTGATACAGCAAAAGATGTAACTGAGAAATAAAATAAAAATATGCAAATGCACAAATGATTCCATTGGAAAGGGAGAAAGAGTAAACTAAGATTTATAAGGCTGGGTTAACATTATAATCCACTCAATTCTCCTAGAATGTGGGTGGGTTTGCATTCTTATAGAATCTCACGTTGAAGAAAACAGACTGTAGTTCTCATCCACAGTTACATCCTGTGCAAATGCTCAGCACAGTTTCTTCCAACACTGTGTGGCGCTGTATTCTGACGTGTTCTGTGGGAAGAATAGTCCTAATCCATCATGTCCTGTTCTATGGGAAGAACATTTCTAATCCATCCTGTCCTGTTCTGTCCAAAATGTGCAGTGAAATCTCATATCCTGGCAGAAATGAATGAAGCAATTAATATCTGAAGGAAATGCTGCTTGTGGTGAGGTCCTAGCTCCCCCTTCTCTCCCTCACCCCCCCCCCCCGCCACACACACATGAGCATGAGCATGTTAGAGAGGCCCCTATGCAACCGACATTCCATTCCACTCTTTGGGAAGGTGAAGATTGCCTTCAGACGTGGCAATAGATTGGTCCCTTGCAGGGCCCGTGGTGGGTACTGAATCTGACTCTTGGCATTCCAATGATCCTACTGTTTCCCTTCTCCTGTTTGCTGTGGCCAGGCTGGTCTGTCTGTCACAGTGGAATTTCTAGACCACATTCCATTGCTTGAGACTGGGCCTCACTATGATTCCCTCTCTGATTTTGCATGTCCCATTCACTCAGTCCACTTGGGCAGTTGCCTGGGCCTTCTGCTGTCATCCATTGTCCTCTTATATTCTTTTCCACAAAGCCACATTACAAAGAGTGTTGGTGAAGTGAGGGTGTTCTACAGCCTCGATGATGGAGACCCCATCTCAACAGTTGGTGCTCAAATTTGCCTGTACGCTGATTGTGTGACATGATTTTGTTAGAGATGTTGATGTTATTACTTGCACCTCTTCTGTATCTGTTGTGCTACAAGTATCAAATTATAGGTCAGTCGATCAAATTTACAGAGCGCTTACTGTGTACAGAGCACTCTATTAAGTGCTTGGCGAGAGTACAGTATAACAATAAACACACCCATTCCCTGCTCACAATGAGCTTTCATCTGATACGTGGAAGCCACAATTTAGCATCTCTGCTCTTAAAAGGATTCTGGATTGGATCCGGCCATCAAGGGAAACTGGTGAGAAACCCCAATACTTTCCTCAGTTGGTATTCTCACTTCTATTCTTGAACAGGGAGATTTGGGTGGCATCTCTGAAGTCATATGGCTTTTCTTCAATCAATTAACAACATTTATTGAGCACTACCCCAGGACTTAGTACAGTGTTTGGCACACAAGTGTTTAACAACTACCACAATTATTATTACGCAGTAAGTGTACAAAGCACTCTTTTAAGCATTTTTGAGAGAACAAATATTAGAAGACACAAGCTCAGTAAACCTACAGTCAGTTAAGGGGGGAAGCACAAACATATAAATCAGATCTGGGACAGAGACCGTGTCCTATCTTGATTATCTTGGAACTATCCCAGTGCTTGTTCCAGTGCAGAGCTCCTAGTAAGCACTTAAATACTGCATTTATTACTATTATTATTCAGGATTCCATACTTTAAGGAAAAGTCTGTGAAGATGCCCCAGAATTCAAATCTCCTCCTCACTGGTAGATTTTTGCAGGACTGTGTTTAGATTCGGTGCCTTTACCATTTTTCAAGACTTTAAGTGTGTAAATGATTTCCTCAAATTTGATAAGGCCATACCGTCACATCTAAGCAGACTCTAGGCTTCAACCTTGAACATGGAAGGTGTGTTTCAGAGGGTCAATGCAGTGTTTTGGACCTAATTATAATAATAATAATAAGAAGAAGAAGAAGAAGAAGAAGAATAATGGTATTATATACCAGGCACTGTACTAAGCGCTGAGGGGGGAATACAAGCAAATCGGGTTGGCCACAGTCCCTGTCCCACAGTGGGCTCACAGTCTTAATCCCCATTTTACAGATTAGGTAACTGAGGCACAGAGAAGTGAAATGACTTGCCCAAAGTCATGCATCAGACAAGTGGCAGAGGCAGATTTAGAACCCATGCTCTATCCACTAGGTCAGGCTGCTTCTCCACAGTATTGCCTCACCTGGAATAAGGTTGAGATTGACGCCATCTGCAGTCTTCCACGATAGGGTTTTAGTACTGTGTTCACTAGTTGGTTATTCTATTACTGAGGGAGAAGTACTTCAGCATTGTTTCTTTATGATTTCCTTGAGGGTATATATGAGGATTTAAACTCCAGTGTCACCCTGCTAATATGGTAGGCTGTACCTTAGAAACAGACCAGTCATTTTCTTCTGCCATCTCGAAGGAGGATTGCCAGATAGTGCAGAATCCCAAGCCTAAAGGGACAGTCTCCAGGCCGTAAACTTGTCTCTAGACTCAGCTCACTGTGGACCGGGACATGTTTACCAACTCTGTTATATTGTACTTGCCCAAACGCATAGTACAGTGCTCTTCACACAGTAAGCACTCAATAAATATGACTGATGGATGGACAGTGCATTCATCCCCAGAGGGTAACCTGGAAGTTTGACTTTTAAACCTTCTAGGCTGTCCCAGAATTAGGTTTACATTTTCAAAAACGTTTCCCTGTGAGACCCATTTCCTCTTCAGTCCCTTGAAAAGCTGTTCGTCAGAATGGATGGCTTAGACACAGCAGCTGTAAACTTTGCATGGTGCAATGGGAATTCAGGGTGGGAGGAATAATTGGTCTCTCTAATCCGTTAGGGAGGATTATTGTTCTTTTCAGCAGGTAGTCCCAGAAACTTTGATTGTTTGGATCATTTTTCTTTCCTGCTCCAGGTACCAAATTGGCAACGCACAGTCTGGTTTGAAGGCTGGAAATGTGGGGGCAATAGAAATTATGTAAATGATGCATTCCAGCAAGAGAACTTTCTGCCCCTTGGGGTCTTTTAAACAACATTAATTCTAGAAATTAGATACAAAATTTAACTTTTTCATGCTAATAATGATTTCATAAGGAAAAACTCGTTAGTAAAGGTGACAAATATGAAGTTCTATTGAACATTGAAATTCAGGTGTCTCAGTGAGTGCCCCAGGGAGATATTTACACAGCCAATGACTCTCTGGTGTTATTAAGAAGTAATTTATTTGAGAAAGTCTCCATTCATGAGTTTACATAAGAACAATATCTAGTTTACAAAGGCTTGTATTCTCAGTATAGCAAATACCTAATTTACAGTGACTTTTGGTTAAGATTTTCATTAGGTTGGTTCAATATTATTTGATAATTTTAATGTCAGTTTTATGAGATCTCAGTCTCGGTGTTGGCAGAGAGAAAAGAAAGAGAATGCAAATAAAAAGCAAACTTCTAAAAATAGCACAGCTACAGCCAGTGGAAATTCCAAAGAGGAGAAGAGCTAAGTTGGATCCCTTTGACTGATGTTTTTGCCAGAATGTGCCAGACCTGGGGGCAAAAAGAAAAATACACCTGCAAATTTTCTATGGTTTTCCCAGTGTTCATATCCTGACTTGGAAGGAGCTTAGTTTTTACTATTTTTCAAAAAGGCCATCCTGTGTTCTGGGACCCAAGATCATTAAATGAGCCCTATGAATGACAATTATCCAAATAATTACTGCAAAATAAGTTGACCTCAACTTTTGGATATTTGAGCCCACTTTTGCTTGAATGAGCAGAATAAATGAGGTTAAAGTGCATATTTTTGCCCTCAGTTATTCAGAAAATTAGTGTAGGTGGTCAGTGCTCTGCACACAGTAAAAGCTCAATGAATACAATTGAAAGAATGATTTCAGTGGCCTTGCCTGCCCCTAATGAGACAAACATAAAGCAAACATAACCCTACAGAATCTTAGGGAAGGCTCCTGATTGGGTGGAAAAGTTGCTTGACTGACTCCTGCTGCAGGCAATATCCTAAAATTATCTTCAATAGTAGCCCAGGAAGTGGGGAAACATGGACAGTCTGAACTGCAGGCTGTCAGTCAAGCCAGTGTGGTGATAACTGGGTTCTTGGGGAGGCTTTTACATCAGGACAAGTGATACTTGGCTGCCAAGTCACTTCCTTGGCTTCTCCCATCTAGACTGTTAGCTCCTTGAGGGAAGGGACTGCATCTTCTAGTTCTATTGCGCTCTCCCAAATGCTTAGTTTACTATTATCATTATTATTGTGGCATTTGTTAAGCACTTACTATGTGTCCAGCACTATATTAAGCGCTGGGGTAGAGACAAGATAATCAGGTCAGACACAGTCCCTGTCCCTTGTCGGGCTCACAGTCTAAGTAGGAGGGAGAATAGGTATCGAATCCTCATTTTACAGATGAGGAAACTGAGGTACAGAGAAGTTAAATGACTTGCCCAAAGTCACACAGCAACTAAGCGGGAGATCTGGGATTAAAACGCAGGTTCCCTGACTCCCAGGCCTGTACTCTTTCCACTAGGCCACACGGCTTCCTACGTACAGTAGGCAATCAATACATATTACTGATTAATCAACTGCGTGGAGCAATTCTTGCAATGTTGGATTGGCATGGAGGGTTATAGTTGAACCGTTCAGATTCAGGGCAAAAAGAAGGAATTAAAAAAAAAAGTACAATACATATGCCTGTCTTGTGACAGTCAGAATTTGAACCTTGACATCCTGATATTCACACTTTAGACATGTTAATATACACTGTAACCCTCAATGTCAATTTCGTCACCATGAGGTTAGCAGTAACTTTAAGTCCACCTAAATAATCTTAGTTAGAGCATTTTTGTAGCCGACAGTGTTAATTAGATTATAACTGCAAAAAGTAGAGCCCGGTGTTGTATCATATGTAATGATACGAGTGATGTCAACCTTTGAATTTCAGTGCTTAAATCACATTTTGCATTTAGTACCTGGCAGTATAAAGGCTTCCAAACACCGCACAGGGATTTAACATTTACCTAAAGAACAGAAAGGCATTTGTAAAGCTTTCAGCCTCTAAATTAGCAAACATAAGCACTACTAGTCTTCACTTGAGTGAAGCCATTACATGATAAGTGTAAGGGAGGGCAGAAATGAATGCTTTTCTAAATGAACACTTCTGCATTAGCTGTGACTAAAATTTCATCTAGACTATGCTCAAAATCCTGAGTATAGACGGTGTCCTGTTTAATTCAATTGACTTCATTTGCTCTATTTTCCAGAACTCCATATAGCTCTCTCTGACCCAAGTGGATATTCCTGTCTTGATGACCAATCAGTGGTATTTATTAATAATAATAATTATGGTACTTGTTAAGTGCTTACTATGTTCCAGGCACTGTACTAAGCTCTGGGGTGGATACAAGCAAATCGGTTTGGACAGAGTCCCTTCCCATGTGGGCTCGCAGCCTCAATCCCCATTTTACAGATGAGGGAACTGAGTCCCAGAGAGTGAAGTGACTTGCCCAAAGCCACACAGCAGATAAGTGGCAGAGCCGGGATTAGAACCTATGACCTTCCGACTCCCAGCCTTGTGCTCTATCCACTAGGCCACACTGCTTCTCTAAGGGCTAACTGTGTGCAGAGAACAGGGAATGTGTCTATCATTATATTGTACTCACCCAAGTACTTACTGTACTGTTCACAGTAAGCACTCAATAAATATGATTGACAGACAACGTTTGGCAGCGTAGACATGATCCCTGCCCTCAAGGAACTTACTGCTTCGCTCTCATCTCTTTTGCCTTTGCTGGTCTTTGAGTGTCACTAGCAACTGGGGAAATCCTAACTCCACAAGATCTTGAACTTTGAATAAATAAAATGATCTCATGCCTATTTGCTTACTGCTGCCAATTATCCTTTGGTGTTTCGTTTTCTTAAAAGCCTGTGTCATATGATCCTGCCCTGTCAGAACCAGAGAAATAGTCCTCCCATATATCACGATGGCAGTGGGCGTAAAACATAGAGGTCTCAGGAAGATTATAGTTTTGGAGACGTCTGCTTCCATATTTGCTCTCTGCATCTGGGAGGGACTTCACTTCCCTGCCCAAACTCCAGGAGAAGCTGACGGTTGGGATGGAGTAACCAGCTGCTGACCAGATTTATGCAGGACATTTGTTTCTCCCAACCAGACATTGCTTTATCTCCACCCGCAAGTAGAGAAGGTTCATTCTGTTATCCTCCCAATTAAGAAGACAATAATGCCTGTATTAATGCATACCCCCAAGTAATGCAGCATGTAAATATTTTTCCTTTTTATGGAATAATAGATCCATTTGGAAATGGTCCTATTCAAAGCCATTATCAAGACACTACATATGTATTTTAGTATTAAGTAACAGCACTATTTCCCATCTGCTCTAAATCGCTGCCATATGTTACCCAGCAAGGTATCTTCCATTATTCTTTTATTCAGTTCATTGCATTTTGTTCCTTGTGTCCCTTGAAAATTAGTCTGTCTGTAATCAGAAATCACTTCCACTCACAGTTCACTGCACCTACTGTAGACGCAGCAAATGCTTGTTTATTGGGATGGTAATTGGATTAAAACATTGAAAAGAAACTGAAATATGAAGCATAATGAAAAAGGGAAAAAAATATAAGCATGCAAACCAACAAAAGCCAGGCAAGTGAAAAAAAAACTAATGAATTGAAGTGCTATTCACAGGATTTGTTTATCAGTTATCAATGCTACCCAGTTTAGAGGCCCTGCTAATCAATTTCAAAGAGAGTTAAGCACCAGTGAAGAGTAGGAAAAGGTTCCAGTACAATTTTTACAAAATGGTGGCAGAGGAAATGGCTGATCAGTTCCAGTGTACCTTCGCTGGACAAAGTGCACATCTATGAATGTACATGAGACCTGGATGTAGAAAATGTAAAGACAACTTACCTGTTATGCTCCATTGTTTAAGGGGGAATCTTCGTTACTGTGGTGAATCCAGTTGTGGTTCCAGTGGAAGTGGAGACCACAGCCCTGATTTATTAGTCCCCTCTCACTTTTCCTTCTCCCCCTCCTTTTTACCCCCCGCAACTCCCCAGATCATGAATGCTCTGCAGGAGGAATGATCGAGCATATTATCCAAGAGGAAGAGGATTCTGAGGTTAATCTTGGCTTTGCCCACTAGGCTGGGATTGTAAGAGTTTCCTGAATGAGCATACATGCCACAGTTCCCATCCTCTGGGCCTGTCTCTGTGGACCTGTCTTCCTGAACTGGAAGGGGCCTAAGTAACATGGCTGACAGCCTTGTTTGTCATTTAAAAGTTTAAGAATGGTGACAGAAAATATGAAAACACCCCTAACAAATGAGATAAGGCAATAGCAACGAGATTGAGGAACAGAGCTAAGAAAATGCCAAATAGAAAATATCACACCATCATGGGAAATGAGAAAGAAAGAGAGGCGAATCGGGCCCTGAGGTAAATAAAAAGTTTGTAGAACAAAATCAAAAGGGAAATAAGACAATTTCCAAACCTTATATGGATTAAAAGGAAGGGAATCAAAGCTCAGACAACACAACCGCCACTAAAAGGCGTTACCTTAGCAGTTAAGACTTGGGCAAATTCTCTATAAGCCTCGGCCACTTACCTGCTTCGCGGTTAACCCCTTTTTTCCCTCTAGCTCCGAAGACCTAAACAACAAAAGAAATAAAATAGTACTCAGATCTTGGTTATAAAGGGAAACCTAAAATCACCGTAATATAATGCAATTAACAGTGGTAGAAAATCCTTTGAAAATTCAGGATTTTTTCCACTATAGATTTAGCTAGAAGCACATATGCCAATTAGGGAAGCCAACTTCCACTCCAGGAAATCTTCCGCTGCACATAACAATAAGATTTGAACTGAATGTCAGTTGTAGAGCACAGCAACATTTCCAAGGGAAAAAAGGAACCAAGCATCAGGGTTTTTCTAAATCATCCTTAGTCCTATGTCCCAGAGAAGACAGCAGTCAGGAAGAAAGAACTATGCATGCAATTTAATGTCTTCTTTTGTAGTTCACTTAAAGGAATCTAGACACCACACATTTAAGAGAAGGGCACAAAGTTTTAAGAAGATATTCGGGTATACATAACTGCCCTGGATTTTTGCTCTAAGTAATTATATATATATATCTATATATATATTTATGTCCACAAACACAATTCTTTCATTAACGTTTATAAGGAGTAAAATAGCAACTACCTCTCCTTGCTCCTGGTTGCTTGAGAGGGTAAAATGAGACAAACATCATCAAAGTGCTTTGGAACACCGGCACTAGGGAGTTATTTATTCTTTTAAATGCTTCAGTTGCAAAGTGCAGAGTTCAACACCAATGTACAAAACCCTACCCACAGCCCTCCCTGAGGCCTTTGTTAGTCAGATATATGGTGGACTGTCCTCACTAATCAATCATATTGCCTGGCATATAGTAAGCACTTAACAAATGCCATAATTATTATGATTTATTGAGTGCTTACTGTGTGCAGAGCACTGTCTTAAGCAGTTAAGAGAGTACAACCCAACAGTATAACAGACACATTTCCTGCCCACAGAAAGCTTACAGATTAGAGGATGAATTTATGATATAGTTTTACTATATCTTTTTTGCATCTCTCAATCCTTGCTGGAAGCAGCATGGCCTCATGGAAAGAGCCCAGGCTGGGGAGTAAGAGGACCTGGGTTCTAATCCCTGCTCTGCCACATGTCTGCTGTGTGACCTTGGGAAAGTCACTTAACTTCTCTGGGCCTCAGTTACCTCACCTGTAAAATGGGGATTAAAGTTGTGAGCCCCATGTAGGGCACCAACTGTGTCCATACTGATGATCTTATATACATCCCAGGGCTTAGTACAGTGTGAGGTCATGGTTAATGCATAGCAAATACTATTAAAAAAAGACACCAAAGGTACCCTTCTGAACAGCAGAATGAATAGCTGTCAGTGGTCTTACCCCATGTTCGCTGAGTGTTTGCAGAACACTCACTGGAAGCTAGAAGCAGTGTGGCCCAGTGAAAAGAGCACAGGCCTGGGTGTCAGAGGACCTGGGTTTGAATCCCAGTTCTCCCACTTGTTGTTGTGTGACTTTGGCAAGCCATTTAACTTCTATGTGCCTCAGTTTCTACCTCTGTAAAATGGGGATTCAATACTTAGCCTATGAGCTCCATGTTTCTACCCCAGTCGTAGAACAGTGTTTGACACATAGTAAGCACTTAAATATAATAATAGCACATAATAATGTCACAGGGCTGACAGTCCAAGTGAGTCAGGGGACCTGGGTTCTAATCCCAGCTTTGACACTTGCCTGTTGTGAGACGTTGGACAAGTCCCTTCACTTCTCTTTCTGTAAAATGGGGATAAGACAGCTGATCTCCCTCCCCATTTTGGGGAATGTTTCAGTGCTGCTTTACAGTGTAACAAGCCCCGGGGTGAACTCCGATGGCCCTGATGAATTCCCGAATGCCCCTTTGCCAAACCAGAAGGAATGGATGCGTGTTATGTCAGGCAGGTTACACAACATAAGGTAATGATATCATGTGGAACCTTTGGGGAAGCTTAGAGTGATTCTCCGGCAGGACCCCTGACTCCTCCCCCTGACTCGATAAATACGATTGATTGATCTTCAGGAAGTCTTACCTAATCTCTCATATCCCCACCTACTGCAAAACCCAAACACTCAAGTCCTTACCCACTAGGCACTTATGAACTCACTAGGTCCTCCCACCCAGACAGCACCTAAGTACATAAGTTTCTACTCAGTTTCTTCCCCTACTTGAAATTTATTCTGATGTCTTTCCTTCTCTCTCTGTGATTCTCTGCCTCTCTCTCTCTCTCCACAGCTAGCTTCTAAGCTCCTTGAGGGCAGGGATTGTGTCTACTTACTCTACTGTTCTCCCCCAGGCACTTAAAACAGTCCTTTTTTGCTTAATGGTATGTGCTGAGCGCTTACTATGTGTCTGGCACTGTACTAAGAGCTGGAGTAGATACAACCCAATGAGGTTGGACACGGTCCCTGTCCCATAGAGGGCACATAGTCTTAATCCCCATTTTACAGCCAAGGTAATTGAGACATAGAGAAATGAAGTGACTTGCCCAAGGTTACCCAGAAGACAAGTGGCAGAGCAGGGATTAGAACCCAGGTCCTTCTGACTTCCAGACCCATGCTCTATCCACGAGGCCACACAGTAAGTGCTCAAAAAATACTACTGATAGACTGATGTAGAAAAGGTTAGCCAGACACTCACAAACTTTTCATTCCAGGGAAGAAACTGTCAAATGAAACTTTCCTAGTTGCACACTTCTGGAGATTGAAACACACTATCAGGCCAATGATGATCTCCTCCTACATCCAATCCTCAAATCACATAAAGTCTTTTGTTTTTTGGAGCCATTTTGAGCTGAAATTGGGCCCTCATTCTCAATTATTTGTTAAAGCAGGAAAACTCTCCGTACATTAAATCTGATTTTCATGAGATTTCTCTTGCGCATGCATAGTACTACATCGAGAGACCAAGCTGTGGGCTCCATGGCCTCTTATTCAATTTGACATTCATTTTTCCCTTTAATTCTTAACAGGTTATGATTGTACTGACTGAACAATACTGGGCCCCTGGAGGCCAAAATAACACCTGTAAAATGCCCATGAATTTTAACCAAAGACTGCGGCCCTGCATGATTAAAAGCTTTAAATTCTCAAAGAGCAACATGATTAATCCACTACCACGGTGCTGAGTGGTGTCACACTGGCTTCATTTGCCGGTATTGTTCGTTCTATTGGCAATATTTGATTTGCCGAAAAGACGATTTCAGCTTCCAAAGTAAATCCTGCAATCTATCCGCAATGGCAGAAAGAAAAAAAGAATACAGCCCCACCGCCGCCCAAATTGCTTCCATTTGTCAACTTTTAAAAACCTCAACCTGAGCCTATTCAGTGTTTAGAGCGAGGATCCGGTAGCCAGCGGCTGTGAGGTCGGTGAGTGAGAGACATGAGGTAGATTAGCTCAGCGGGATTTTGTCTCTGCCACCGCCCTCCCTTCCACGCTTCACGGACTCCTGGGAGGAAAATCCTTCCCCTTTGGTTTCCCTTTTAGCTTTTGGTCTCATCTCACAATTACTGCCGCTTTCTCCCATTTGGATCTCTGCAAAGGGAAATGTCATCAGGAAACTCCATTTGCACTCCGCCCACCCAAATTCACTTAGCCCACACCACTGATTGTCGTCGGAAAGGAATGGTGACTGAACTCCTGGGTGCTTCTCGAGTTGCTTTTCCCCATAGCCACCTCTACCACATCCTTATTTACTTACACTCATCAGGAATGGTGTACAGAAGCACTTTCAATTGAATGCTCATCTGTTTATTCTAATTCTGCTATTTGTAAAGATATGGTATACATCTTCCTCCCCTCTTTAGTGAGTAAACCTGTTGTGGGCAGGGAACTTTACCCCAACTTTATCCCAAGCACTTTACTATAGTGTACTGATCTCTGTGAATCCTTTTTTTAAATAAAAAAAAAAATTCTTAATCACTTACTATGAGCCAGGTACTGTGCTAAAGACTGGGGTAAATAGAAGAAAATCAGGTTGGACACAGGCCATGTTCCACATGGGGCTCACGTTCTTAATTGCCATTTTACAGATGAATTACAGAGAAGTTTTTTCTCACTTACAGAGAAGTCAAGTGACTTATCCAAGGTCACACAGCAGAAGAATGGTGCGTGGCCTAGCTCAAAGAGCAGGGACCTGGGAGTCAGAGGGCCTGAGTTCTAATCCCGACTCTACCACTTGTCTGCTGTATGACGCTGGGCAAATCACTTAACTTCTCTATGCCTCAGTAGCCTTGTAGAGAATACCTGGGTCACCTAGGTCTGAAAAGGAATATAAGAAATGTGGTCTCAAGGGAAGAACACAAGACTGGGAATACAGAGATGTGAGTTCTAATTCTGGCTCTGCCACTTGCCTGCTGTGTGACCTTGGATAAGTCACTTAACTTCCTAATGCCTCGATTCTTTCACCTGTGAAAAGGAATTAAATACCACTTCTCCATTCCCCTTAGACAGTGAACCTCATCTGGGACAGGGTTTGCATTGATCTGATTGCATTACATTTACCCCAGCTCTTAGTATATTGCTTGGCACATGGTAAGTTCTTGATAACAATAGTAAAAACATAGTAATATAAGAATAAAAAAACAATGATGATAGCCTAAAAGGAGAGTGGGGGAGATTCAGGATGGAGTCACCCAGAAGGAGTTTTCCCTGCCTCAGGTATCTGGAGGGAAGTCTCACTGTCCCTGATGTTAATTAGGCTTTTGCCAAGGCAGTATTCTGGGTTAAGAAAGTGCAAGCAGCTGCCATCCACCAGACTGGAAACTTCTTAAGGGCAGGGATTGTGCTTACCAACTCTGTTGTACTGTGCTCTTCCAAGCGCTTAGTGCCCTGCTCTGCACACAGTAAGTGCTCAGTAAATACCATTAATTGGCTGAGGACTTTTTTCCCTTCTTCCAGAGTTGCATCTAGCAGGGATGGTGTGATATGCAGTGCTGGAGGGGAGAGAGATACCTTTCTGAATTTGGAGAGAAAGTACTAAGTCTGAACTCAAGAAGGGGAAGGCTAACAACTTTCTGAGCAAGAGTAGCCCAAAACTCTGATTTTTGAAATGTCAAAATTCACGTCACGTTGGAGAGCCAAAGAACAAAAATGGGAGATTTGTATTGGGTATATGATTCAAGGAAAGTCACTTGCGTGGTGCTGATATCCCATCATTTCCTGAGGTAAGGCTGTACACATTGCGATGGACTGAGGAAACGTAAGGCTTAATACTACAAATGCTCTCTTGGACAGCAAACAATTCTCTGAATAAAAACAGGGCTGAGAGGAAATTTCCGTATTAAGCAAATAATGAAACATTATTTGTATATGGAGTGTGAACTATGTAATAGGCTTCTATTGTCTTCCTGAATTTAAACATG
Organism: Ornithorhynchus anatinus; assembly: GCF_004115215.2. Lineage (NCBI taxonomy): Eukaryota > Metazoa > Chordata > Mammalia > Monotremata > Ornithorhynchidae > Ornithorhynchus > Ornithorhynchus anatinus. The sequence goes on from NC_041740.1 coordinate 34,177,890, forward strand.
AGGATTATGCAGGTCAAGAAGAACTCAAGGTGCCAAAGCTCATGAGGTAGTCTTCTGTTAAGTAAAGCCTTTGGAATAACATTTTGAGAATGGAATCTAAGTAGCTTACGTTCCGCTTCTCTAATAACCAGAAATCAGTTATGATTTCCAGGCATTCTTCTGGAGAATTTACATTATTTTCAAGTACAAACCAAATTGGAAATTATCTTATGGTTCTAATTTAAAAATCCAGGAAAGAAAATTGCCATAAATCATATCATCGTAAGGCATAGAGGGCCTTAAGTCACTAATGTGAACATTCAATAATTATCTGAGAGAGTGTGAGAGACATATCCCATTTTGCAGAGAATATTTGGTGATCTTTAAAAGATCACAAAATTCTGGGTAATAATCAAAACACCCTAGAGAAGAACAAATCCTTTCAGACTGACTGTATATTGCCAAGGGCAATTAGCCAGATAATTTTGCTCTCTATGTTTGGTTGAATTATCCAGATAATTTAGGACAGGTCTGAGTGCTTTTCTGAGGGTGAAAAATAAAATACATCACTTGGAAGATTCACTGAGCCTCTGTGTGCAGAAAATTAAACTAAGTGCTTAGGGGAGTGTAAAAGAAGCCAGGGATGTGATCCCTGCCCTCAAGGAACTTACAGTTTAGCAGAGGAAGCAGACGGTAAAATAAATTACAGGTAGAGAATAGCAACAGAGTTTACTTTACATAAGACTTATGTGCATAAATGATGTAGTAGTGGGGGACATTGGGTAGGGATATGAGAGATAAAATCAATAAAAATTCAACAGATGCCATTATTACTATTAGATGTTAATCTTCCACTTAGGAAATTCTTTGTCCCAATAGTGGGACTATTCCCTTCCCCAACCTCAGAATGGGGCTTAATTCTACCAGTTACTATATTATTTGGAACATCTTTCAGCACCTCATGGGATATGAAGGATGAATAGGTTACATGTATAATATTTGACTATATATGAAAATTATAGAATGAATGGCCTCTGCTTCCAGAGTGAGTGAAAATAACAGAAGGTAAGCGTTTTTTCAGACCTAGTGCCTTCTTTCAGAGAGGAATAGATGGAAAATCAGTCTCAGCACTGCAGCTAAGAATCTGGGATGGAAAACTCCAGCCCTGAGAAGTTACAATATATCATAAGAAAAGGTGAGGTAACATGTAACATTTCAATTATAGGGCCCTCAAGGGTACACAGGAGGAGTAATAAGTAAAGCCACAGTCCTTCTGTCAGCAGAATCCCCTTCATTTCACCAGTTGTGCTGAATGGAGGCAATAATAGTCATGATTTTGAAAAGATCAAAGTTCAAACTGGATCGATGTAATGTTTTGAGGTAAATAGATGAAGAAAGATTTCTTATGGAACACCGGGCTGTGACATTTCAGGGGTGCCTGGTTTAGGTTGTTAGGAAGTTTTGACAATCACATTGGTTACTAAAATGCCATCAAAAGCAGAAGTCTTCACGAAGATTTTTCAGTTAGCAAGAGAGAGAAACCCAACATTGGCTTTATCAGCCGGTTCTCTCTTACCTGCCTTTTCACCTGCTTGACATCAATTCACTCCTCCCAAGCCATCCTCCTATTGCTTCTTTGTTCTCAACTCTCTTGCCTTCATTTCCTCCTTCTGAGAACACCACTCCCCCTTCACCTTTGACAAACCACACCCTTCCCCTCCTTCAAGACCGCCCTAAAAGTTCCCTCCTCTGGGAGGAATTCTCAGATCCCCTTAATTTCCCAGTCCTCCTATTTCATCAGCACGATTTGCCTATTGATTCCTTCACTTGGCGCTATAATTCCTATTGCCTCTCAACTATGTGCCAGTTGTCAGTTTTTGCCTGTCTCCCCCATTCAAATGTAAAATGCCCCAAGGGCTGTATTCATGCCTGGATTCTTTAGTATGATCACATAATGTCTAGCACAGTTCTCAACACCTAGTAGAGACCCAGTGCATATTATTGATCAGGTTGTTTAAAAATGACACGCTTCAGACCAGAGGTAGGACCGGGACAAGAAGTTCAAGGCGAGCTAGATGAGCTCGAGGTACAAGATGGAGCAACGAGGTTTGATGGCATCCTGCAGAAATCTGCAAGCAAGGAGTGGGGCATTACTTCTGGGATATCTGCCTTTGCCTCAACAACTGGACCACCAATTAAATGCCACAAGACTTCAGTGATGCCATTATGATCACTACCTTGGAGAAAGGTGAGAAAACTGACTGTGGAAACTCTATTCCCCTTCCCCACCTCCACGCAGTGGGCGAGGGGGCTGTGAGTCATGGCTGTCCACAACATCCTCCCTGATGGCTGGTGATGGGCCATGTGGGTGATAGCTAGAGGTGAATTGAGCTGATGCAGTGGGGATAAAAACAGAGCCCAAGGTAGTTGGGATATTGACAGCATTCTGGGTCTTCACAAGCTGAGGAGGCCTCGGAGCCCCTCACTGAGCTTCAGGTACCCCTGGGAAGGTCAGATGAATCACACCAGGAACACAGGCCCATCACCACATGCTCGCTAGGACTAGATCCTTTAGGGAACTCTTGCAGCTCAGGGCAGATTTTCAGGACTTCTCCTCAAGACCTTAATGAGAAGGGGATCTGGAGACAAACTCCAAACCACAGGAGACTTGGGGAAACGGCCAGCCTGGAGTCAGGGCACAAGGCTTTGCGGAAGGCTCTATCAATCAATCGGAAGCCTCGGAAAGGGGGGCTGCCTCTCTCGCGCGCCATTTTCTGTGGTGTCCAGCTGGGCCTGTGGAGACCCTCCCAGGAGAATCGACTGAAATGGCATCAGATTTCCCAGTCCCCCAGAGAGACCTGCTTTCCACTGGCCACAGGGAAGCCTGCGTGGGTGATTAAGAATCTAAGAGTGTTAACCTCACCACTCCCATGCCTCAGGGCTCCGGGCAAATCATTTAACCTCAGCATCCTCATTCTTAAACAGAGATAATGATCCTGACCTGTGCATGAAGTGATTTTTGAAGCTCTGTTCATAAAACCGAGAGCAAAGCACTTGGCAAACAAAGTGGTGCATGAGTGCTAAATAATAATGTTCCACCTCCATGGCACCCGTTTACTGTCAGAACATCCAGTATCAATATTTCATGGCAGTTTTTCATGAATATTCCATGAAACAAAACACAGGGAGCGATGCTGGATCTGTCCAATTTTTCTAGTCTTGGAAGTTTTCTTGGTGATTTGCATTTTCAAAAGTATCTAATCGATTTCTTAATTATGCATGAAGAGGTGACTGATAAGGTATTTAGCACTATCAATTACTGTAGTCATGGGACAGTGCGGTTAAATGGTGTGTGTGTGGTGGGATGGCTGGGTAGGAACCTGAAGTTACAGTTTTATCCCACAGTTACTGGATGGCTGGGCTGGAAACAATTTTTCATTCTACTAGGATCTATACAAGTCCTTAGTACAGTGCTCTATACACAGTAAGTGCTCAATGAATACCATTAGTTGACTGATTGATCAATAAAAATGCCCACAGTTAGTGATGGGATTTGTTAAATGTTTACAAAACTGATGGTAATATCTGTCTCCCCCACTAGGTTATAAGCTCCTTGAGGGTAAGGTATCCTGCCTACTTACTCTAGCATCCTCTCCAAGTGCTGAGAACAGTGCTTTGCACACTTGAAGTGCTCAACAGATACCATCAATTGATGTGCGAAGTACTTCTGCTGCTTAAATCTCTCTCGCCCCCCCGAGGCCACAGGTGCTCTGCTGGGAAGGTCAATCAATCTTATTTGCTGAGCACTTACTGTGTTCTGAGCACTGTGCTGAGTGCTTGGGGGAGGTGGCAGGGGGTCCCTCCCACGAGCCTTCTGTAATTGGCTGGAACCTTGGGAGGGCCTAGGCTACCTGGTAATCCAAGCTGCTTTGGGCATGGGGCATTCCAGTTGATGGCAGGCAGGGGGCTGTCATCAGTCTGCCCACCCAACAGGGGCTGAATGGGCAGTAGTGAGTGCAGCATAGTTGCCCGGAGAGGCCTGGGCCACTGTAAACCTTGCCAAGGCCTACAAGCCCAGGCGGCAGCTCATCCCAGACCCAGGGCTGGACCTGCTTAAATACCTTATAGTAATAATAATGATTATTTTTATTATTGTGGTATTTGTTAAGCACTTACTCTGTGCCAGGTACTATACTAAGCCCGGGGGTGGATACAAGCAAATCGGATTGGACACAGTCCCTGTCCCACGTGGGGCTACCAGTCTCAATCCCTATTTTACAGATGAGGTAACTGAGACCCAGAGAAGTGCAGTGACTTGCTCAAGGTTCCCAGCTCGGCCACTTGTCAGCTGTGTGACTTTGGGCAAGTCACTTAACTTCCCGGTGCCTCAGTTACCTCATCTGTAAAATGAGGATTTAGACTGTGAGCCCCACGTGGGACAACCTGATTCCCCTGTGTCTACCCCAGCGCTTAGAACAGTGCTCGGCACATAGTAAGCGCTTAACAAATACCAACATTATTATTATTATTAAGGTTAGACAGCAGACAAGTACTGGAGCTGGGATTAGAACTCGTGACCTTCTGACACCCAAGTCTGTGCTGTATCCAGTATACCATGCTGCTCCAGGTGCTGTAAGGGGTGGGGGGAAGCACAAACATCTCTCTACATAGCAGCTAACTGTTCTATCCATGGTCTGACATCCAGTTGTCCAACTTCATCTGCCTGTCACTTGGATTTTTGAAATGAGATGAAAAAGTGGAATTCAGTCGGACGTATTCTCAATCATTTGCAGACATTCGCCCAGGTGCCTGCATGGCAACTGTGAGAGGCTGTAAAACACACTTGTCAGAGGAGCCTCCCGAGTGAGGAAACCAAGGGAAACCATTCAGCAATCCGCCAGACCTCAAGCCTTTTGTTTTGCTTGAAAGAAATCAAATGGGAATGAATAGTACACACACGACTCAGTGCTCTGACAGCTTTCCCTGCTTGGACCACCATGGCCACAGTCTCTAATTGTATTATAAAATCATAGTTAATAATTATATTAATAATAAAGATGATAATTGATTCATTAAGTGCTTTCAATGTACCACGCACTGGGCCATTAACCGGGATAGAGACTCCTTAGGGTCACAGTCTAAATAGGAGGGAGGATAGGTATTTATCCCAGTTTTACAAATGAGGAAATGGAATCATAGAGACATCAGGTGATTTCCCTAAGGTCACACAGGCAAGCCTTGGAGCCAGAATTAGAACCCAGGTCCTGACTCCCTGGCCTGCCCTCTTTCCATTAGGCCACACTGTTTTGACCTTATGGGTCTGCAGTCAACAACACCCAGCCTCCCCCCTACCTCCACAGGGATGAGAGTCTCCTCTCTGAGAAAGGCTCCGTGATCAAACGAAGGTGCGATAACCAAGGAAACAACCAGCCGGTTTCAGAACTGAAAAATCTCCAGGTCTGTCACCATGAGAAAACCACAGAACAACAACTGCAAAAATGCATGTTTCCTAATTGAATTTAAAGTGTAAGTGCTGGGCTGTTAAAACGGACCTTGGAATCTTGATAAGGGAACTAATGAGTTGCCCTTTCTAGAGCCGGTCACAAAACAGCCATAGTGACAAGGACCCCTATCAAGAAATAAAGCAGAAGATAAATGAGATTTTTCTAATATTCATTTCATCCATTGTTCACAAGTGTCATGCAGTACAGCTTCTATTTATCATGGGGTGGTAGAGATGGGACGTGCATGTGTAAAGAAAGCTGATATTGCCAGAATCGTGTTTTTAACAGTGGATGAACCTTCTGTAATGCTACAGGAAAAGTATTTCGAAGACCTCAACTACACCACTCAGGTTACGGGTGGGTTAATAACAATCTATGGCATCGGAATGTTTCTGGCTATTTAAATTAAAAGTTGTCCAAACACCTTAAGGAAACAGAAGGGAAAATTGATATTTCCTCCTCTGGAATAGGTAAACACACTGTATAAATCATTTACTCTTTAAGGCATCAAATGTGTTAGATATAAAAGGAAACTAAGAACGTGGCACCTCTGACATGTAATTTAGAATTCTTAAGTAGCTACATTAAAGTCAATTATACAGAGTAAAATATTGATACCCAGAGTTAGGTGGAGAAAAAGGTTAGAAGTTTAGAGAATTTTTTTTTTACGATCTCTTCTTGGAAAAACGGAATTGACTTTATTAAGCTTGTTATCAACTTATTGTGAGGATATGTCCCTCTAGTTCAGTATGACTGCAGGGGGCTTGTGACTCCCATAAATAGCCCACACACTCTAGTTTATTACAACATCATCCCTATAAATGCAAATAATCTGTGAGCTTCTTATTTGGTGTTATAGTAATTGTTTATGTGAGCTTTAAAACAAATGGTTTTATAAGGAAATAACAGAGAAATACCCCTCCATTGCCGTCATGAGAAACACCTGGGTAATTGCTGCCTTCCTTCCTGCCATCAAGGGCTACTTGTTTCCAGCATGTTCTGTAGTTGCCAGGTTGGGGAAAATAGCTGTTTCTCTGCTCTTTCAGACGCTCCATCCCTTTGAAGAAAACCTCCTGTGATAAATGTCACCTTCCTTCCCCTCCTTGAGGGCCCCAACTCCTGCCTGACTGTCTAACAAGGTAATATTAGCTCTGGAAAAGACTGAATTTAGGATGGGGTTCATTCATTCGAACATATTGTTTACTGTGTGCAAAGCACTGTACTAAGCAGTTGGGAGAGTACAATATAACAAAAAGCAGACACATTCTCTGCCCACAACAAGCTTACAGTCTATAGGAGGAGATGGTCACTAATATCAATCTATATATATATATATATATATATATATATTCTATTTACTGAGTGCTTGCTGTGTGCAGAGCACTGTAGTATATATATATATATATATATATATACACACACATAGTATAAACACAATACATACATACAATACGTATATAGTACAGTATAAATATATACATATATTTATAAATATAAATTATAAATATATAGTCATACTAGTGTCCACCTCCTCCTCTAGACTGTAAGCTCATTGTGGGCAGAGAATGTGCCTGCTTATTGTTATACTGTACTCTCCCAAGTGTTTAGTACAGTGCTCTGCACACAGTGAACACTCAATATGTTTCAATGAATGAACCTTCTGATATGACTGGCTCTAATCTCTTCTCCCTTTAAACTTTAAAATTTTGAGCTCCTTGAGGGTCAGTCTCCCCCTCCCCATTTTTTCTTCCTCTTTGTGCTACTGTGTTATCTCTGCTCAATCAATCCATGGCATTTATTGAGCTCTTATTTTACACAAAGCACTGTTCTGAGTACTCGGGAAGAGTACAGTACAGTGGGTAGATATGATCCCTGCCCCCCAAGGAGCTTTCAGTCTAGTAGGTGAGACACTTAATTAAAAAAATACTGTTGGGGGAAGCTGGGGAGTATAACGATGTGTACAAAAGTGCTGTGGGGGTGGGGTGAATATCTAAGAATGTAGGGAGTTGGGAAGGCAGTAAGGAGAGAACATTGGGTGGGGAGAGGGGAATGAGAGTTTAGTCTCAGAGGGCTTCCTGGAGGAGATATGATTTCTCCCTCCTTTCTGTCCTGATTTTACCATCACATCGACTGCCCACTTCCTCACCTGTTTGTTTACTCCCTTCCCTCTCTTAATTCAAGGCTTATGACTTTTCTTCCTCCCCTTTATATACGGCCTGTGGTATGTCCTCTGGGTGTATCAGACAATCAATTATATTTGAGTGCTTATTGTGTGCAGAGCACTGTGCGACACATTTGCTTCCCACATTGAGCTTAAAGTCTAGAGGGAGAGACAGACATCAATATCAATAAACTACAGATATGTACTTAAGTGCTATGGGACTGGGAGGGGGGATGAATAAAGGGAGCAAGTCAGGGCAACCCAGAAGGGAGTGAAAGAAAAGGAAAATTCAGGGAAGGCTTCTTAGAGACGTGTCTTTAATAAGGCTTTGAGGGCATACGTTTTCTAACAAAGTGGCAGAAGTCCAAGATCCCATCCAGGCCTAAATTTTATATCGCTTAAAATAAGCCTGGAGGCAGGCCTTAAAGTCCTGAGGTTCAGTTTAAATTTTAGCAAGAAGGGTGAGATTTCTTTTTTGTATCCTTGAACTGGCCTGCTCAGAATGACTGTGAATGTGGCCTTTGTGGTTGTTAAAAGATACTGAGATTTCACACTTCAAGAGGACATTTTCATCTGAAATCTTCAAAGAGCTCTGCCAGTTTCAAGTCTCACAACAACTGTTGTTTATCAACGAGGAGGGTAAGGATTGTCCTTGATTTTTGAGGTGTGGGGGAGGGGGATCAGGCACAAACAATTTCATAATAATAATAATCATAATGATGGTATTTGTTAAATGCTCACTATGTGCCAAACACTGCTATAAGCGCTGGGGTGGATACAAGCTAATCAGATTGTCCCACATGGAGTTTACAGGCTTAATCCCCATTTTACAGATAAGTTACCTGAGGCACAGAGAAGTGAAGCGATTTGCCCAAGGTCACAAAGCAGCCAAGTGGCAGAGACGGGATTAGAACTCACGTCCTCTGACTCCTAAGCCTGTGCTCTTGCCACCAGGCCATGTAAGCCAGTAGGAGAATCTGGATTAGAGAAAAATGTCTTGACTCAGAGCATGGTCCTCTGAATACTCAACTGGGCAGCTTCTCATGTTTGGTCTAGAGCTGAAGTGAGGAAATGTGGAAATCCTTGAAAACAAGGATGGAAAGAGTTTAAACAAACACTTCAGTGTTTGATTCATGCTGATTTGTTTCATATTGTATATTACATTATACCATTATATTAGAAGTTGATTATTCTTTTATTTGCTCTGATTTGAAGTCTTCAACTGCACCTAGACACTTAAAAGATTCACTTGCCAACTGGGAAGAAGGAAATTTGCATATAAACATCCATTTCCTCTTCTAGCAGCATTCTGTATTCCCCCTGCTACACCTGGTGAAGTTCACAATTTTAAAGTGTTTTCTTGCTCAAATTATACCCACATTTTCATATTATTAAGGCCAGAAAATATTGTACGGATAAGCAAAAGGGGAAAAAACATTCTTATCTTCCCACAGATTTTCTATTTTGCCGAGGAGCTGAGAACATTCACAAAGGAGAGATTTGCATTTCAATGTGAGCTTTCTCTCCTTAGACAAGGAACTTCTGTCTTCCTTCTCTTGCTCTTCTTTCTAAGGACATCCTACATCTATGGCATCCCTAACTGTTGCAACTCCTAAACAAAACAATCCTCTCCCAGGTAAGGGCTGGTAAGCAAATTTCAAGACCAGTTAAGTCTCCTCATGATTTTACTCATCCAATTTCTATCTTTACATTTTTCTTTGGATGGGAAAGCAGAAAGCATGCTAACAAAGTAATGGATTTATTTTTTCTAATGACATAAAACACAGCTCATGAATCCCATAATTACATATTTGGATCGTACTGTATCATATTTTGATTTAATAGGCGTGAGGTTAGTGTAATACTTACTGTATCTCAAAAATTATCTGTCAGATCTGAATTTTGTACATTTTTCCAAGTGAAAAAAAGAGAAGTAAAACTGATATTAAGGCCATTTCCATGAATATGTTATGGAAATCACCTGCTTATTTGGGGATGTTTGGCCAGAAAGTTAGAACAGCTTATGACTGATGAACCTCAGTATCCTGAGAGCTCACAACTTCAGTTATGTTCTAGTTTTTTTTTTAATGAGTATCCCACAAAGATTTATGAACAAAGGAATTTCTTTATATTTTTGGCACCAAACTTGTGCCCTCAAAAAAAAAATCAGAATATTTACTTTCCTTCCATTCATTACAACTGCTGAACATACATTGATTGGAAAAAATGGTTTGCTTTGAATGTCGCTACCCATGTTTCTGCTCCCACCTGCTCTGTCCCTTTTCTTGTGGTATCCTTCTTACTCCCACTCCCACAAAAGTCCTTCACCTGCTCCCTCAGACCAGCAGTGTGGTCTAGTGGATAGAGCACAGGAGTGGGAATCAGAAGAGCTGGGGTTCAGGTCCTAGGTCTGTCACTTGCCTGCCGACTGACCTTGGGTAAATCATTTCTCTTCTCTGCACCTCATTTTCTTCACCTGCAAAATGGGGATTAAATATCTGTTCTCACGCTCAGACTGTGAGCCTCATAGGGACATGGACTGTATCTGATCTGAAAATCTTGTATTTTCTCCAGCGCTTGGCTCAGTGCAGGGCACATAGTAAGAGCTATGCCACAGTAATATGCTGCAATAACTATTATTATGAGACGCATCTTAATCAAATTCATTTAAGAGCTTACATTGTGTGGGAGCCTGTACTAAGTGCTGCTGTGACTACACAAAAATCAGTTGTCACAGTCCCTAGCCCATCAGCGGTTCAAATTCTAAAAGTGAAAGACACAGAGCAATTGGAAGATAGATCATATTTATTGAATGCTTACTATGTGCAAAGCATTTTACTAAGCTCTTACGAATATGATCAAAACATCACAGGTTAAAATTAAACAATTCTCAGAATCTTCCCCCCTGCCTTAAAGAAGCCCAGCTTCAGCTCCTTCCTTCTCATTCTCATCCTTTCCATTGTCCTGGCTCACGCTTCAGGCCCTGACTTCCCAGCCAATCCCTTCCTGGGAATCTTTTTCCCAGTCAATCAGAATATTCAGCCTTCCTTATCCCTACAGACAGCAACAAGGCCTGGCTAGAAAGGTTCGGAGAGATGACAGCCTTACTCCATTCTCTTGCTGATGTGCAATCTCACATGCAACTTCTAAGACCTCTTGTGTTCTTTTATAGGCATGAACATTTTCATAAAACTCAGAGTCCTGTTAAATCTCAATCTATATTCTAAGATTTAGAGTGCTTTAGCTACAGTGTTCTTTTTGCGTGCATTTAATTCAGATTGGAATTACTGTATCTTGTCAAAATTAACAGCACTGTGTTCCATAAGCTCCCAATAGTATTAGTTATTAAAAAGCAAATCAAAGCACTTAAGCTATTCCATTACTACTTCTAAGGAATATCACAACTTGTATACCAATCACGAATACACAATAGAGAGGGAAAAAGAACATTTTTTTCCTGACATATAGTTTATCTGGTACTTTGGGGCTATAAAATGGAAAATAAACTATTAGGGGGAGAGACAATTAGCTGTATTTTCAAAGAGACAGGACAAGGAGTGCTTTAAGCAAGCAAATGATAAATGAGGAGAATACGGTGAAATGCGGATTTTCTAATGGTGGGAAGTTCCCAGAAATCACTTCTGCATTCACTTTCTTGAAGATCTGTGTCTCCTTTAGGCTTGGTAATTTAGCTCTGGAATACAAGAATGCTGTCAGAAGCAGTAACCTCATTCACAGGGGCCCGCAAAAGGAACCCAAGGACTTTGGAGCAATTAGACTGGATTGGGAGTCCCCTGATGATGTCATAATAATAATTATGGTATTGTTAAGTGCTTACTAAGTGCCAAATACTGTACTAATTGCTGGGGTAGATACGAGATCATGAAATTGGACACAGTCCTGACCTACATGGAGCTCAAAGTGTAAGTAAGAGGGAGACCAGGAATTTAATTCCTAATTTACAGATGAAGAAACTGAGGCCTAGAGAAGTAAAGTGACCTGCCCAAGGTCACAGCAGGCAATGACAGAGCCAGGTTAGAACACAGATCCGACGACTTCGAGACCCGAGCTCTTTCCACTAGGCCACGATGCTTTCCATGCCCTACATTTGGGTAAACCTGGGGTTACGGCTTCAAAAAGGTGAGTCGTGTTATTACATTACACTGCTTGTTCAGTTTAAAACAAGCGATGTCAGATGCACCTCCTTGCATGATGTCTGTGAGGGCCTTCCACTGTTAAGGGTGAGGTTGTTCAAAAAATAAAATATTCTGAAGGTCTACAGAGTAGTGTCCAACCTTCTACAATCCAGAGCTCTGGGATCTGGGCTTCATCTCCAGATTGAAGACTGAACTCCCAAAGGTAAGTGCTGGATAACTGAAAACATGGAGATCTTAACCCAAAGAGCTCAGTATCAGTCCACTGATGATGGAGGCTTTTACTAAATTTCCCAGAATACCTTGCTCCGGCCATAGGTGGCCTGGAGGAGTTGCTGAGGAATCCCGCTCAATTTGGATATTTCTGTATTTTGGGGATCCCTCATTGGATAAGCCAATTCTCTGGAACCATTTCAGGCTGCAAAGAGTCAGCCTTGCCCACGGAATGTGGTTCAATTCCAACCTGCAAGGTAGCCCACTCTTAGACCCTGCAATTTTCTTGTCTCTCCCTGTAGGTCACCCTACTGAAAATGCCCTTTCCTCTGTCTTTGTGAATTCTAACTTCAAAATGATAGCCCCACTTGAATGATGCTTTGAACCAGCCATATATTCAATAGGAATAAAAGAAGTACATCTAGTTAACAAATCGGCATGTTATAAATTAGAGAAGCAGCATGGCTCAGTGGAAAGAGCATGGGCTTGGGAGTCAGGGGTCATGGGTTCTAATCCCGGTTCTGCCACTTGTCAGCTGTGTGACTTTGGGCAAGTCACTTAACTTCTCTGCGCCTCAGTGACCTCATCTGTAAAATGGGGATGAAGACTGCGAGCCCCACGTGGGACAACCTGATCACCTTGTATCCCCCCAGCGCTTAGAACAGTGCTTTGCACATAGTAAGTGCTAAACAAATACCAAATACCATTAATTAATCAATTCAACATGCTCTTCATTCAGACTGTCCTTGTCCTCTTTATTTTTCTATTTTTGTCAAAGTATTTGTTAAGCACTTACTTTGTACCAGGTACTCTACTGAGGGTAGATTCTGCGATCAGGATCCTGCCCTGGCTGCGATCGAAATGTTCCGGTTTCTAGTGCTGCAAATTGCAGCGTGCAAAATGATGATAAAAAACTTGCAAGGCTAATTCAATTTATTAAGAAGAATCTGCATCATCAGTTCTGCCAGTATCAAAACCTCAGAGCATACATCTCTAGGCTGTACTTTTTCCAGGAGACGGGTGAAAAATATGACCCCATAATACTCCACTCGGAAACTCCATAGCATCTCTGGACAATAATAATAACAATAATAATAATACCAATGGAATTTGTTAGGCACTCACTATGTGTCAAGCACTATACTAAGTCCTGGGGTAGACATAAGATAATCAGTCCCACATGGGGCTCACTGACTAAGGACAGAGAACGGGTGTTTTCAGATGTGGGAACTGATGCACAGAGAAGTAAAGTGACTTGACCAAGGTGACACAGCAGACAACAAGCAGAGCGGGGATTAGAACCCTGGTCTTCTGACTCCCAGGCCTGGGCTCTTTCCACTAGGCCATATTGCTTCTCAGTGGGAGTTCACTATCCAACAACTGCTGAAGAAGTGAGCTTCTACAAGCACCCCACCCAGAATGTTATTTTCCGAACTTGAAATGGAAAAATATCCAAAAGGCTAGATTTGGCCCAGGTAGGTGTTGTTCCAAATGACTTCTATTTGTACCGCTACTTCAAAGAGGAACATCTGGATCTAATTTTAGCCACTGTCCATTGAAGCTGACTTTCACAGACCTCGCTAACATGTCTAAGTCCTTTGGGTAGAGACAAATAGCACTAAATTACGCATTGCTGGTTAGGATTCTTTTTCTAGACCCTGGCGCCCGAAAACCACATGAGAATCTCCTCATGCCTGTCCCTTCGCCTTCAGTAATAAAGGTGGCAATGTGATTCAGTTGGCACAAAAACATGGAAACTTTTCAAAAAAATTCTCAGAACTGTTGACAGCTTCTCTCTAAATGTGCTTACTCATCTGTATATGTATCTTTACCCTTTATGGAACTGCCAGACCTTTGCATAGTAGAACCTCTTAATCATCAGGTCTGCAGAAGAAATCTTCAGAAATAAGAATAAGAAGTGTTTCAATGGACTTTTTTAATCCGATGCAACGTTTTTAGAACTTCAAAGGATACAACTGTCCCCCATTAAGACTACAGACTTTAGCAGAGTGGAGAAAAAAGGACTTAACAACACAGGGAAAGATTGTATGTGAGTTTATGGGTCTGCTCAAGTCAGTTGGTTGACACTTTGAGCATTTCTGATCATTTGGTCCAAATGTGAAGTTTGCCTGGGATCCTGAAGTAACTTAAATTCTACTTAAGAAGAGAGACTCTCAACTGTGGGGAATATTCTTCTATCAAGATGGTAGGATTTAAGATGCGGGAGAATAAAGGTTCAGGAGAACCCGCCTGGCCTTAAGTGGGGCAGCACTGTAATCCAGTGAAGGCTACTTGAATTTTTCTCGAGTTTTTGATACCAAGGTCTGTTCCGGTCTGATTGGCAGCAGGATGTCCTAACTCATACCAATCGACAGATCAAAGGTGAGCGTGAATTTAAGGAAAGACACTTAGGTTCCTTGAGGTCCAGGATCATGTCTATTAATCAATCAGTGACACTAATTGAGTGGTTTGTATACATAGAGCACTGTACTTGAATGCTTGGGAAAATACGAGTTGGGAGACATTGTCCTTGTCTACAAGGAGCTTACAGTCTAGAGGGGGAGACAGACATTAATAAATTACTAATATGTGCATAAGTGCTGTGGGGTCAAGGTGAGGTGAATATCAAGTGATTAAAGGGTACAGAGCCAAGTGTGTAAGTGAAGCAGAAGGGAGATGGAGTAGGGGGAATGAGGGCTTTGTCAGTATAGGCCTCTTGGAGGAGATATGATTTTATTAAGGCTTTGGAGGTGGGTAGAGAGGTGGCTTTTCATATATTCATGGGGAGGGAGTTCCATGACAGAGGGACGATGTGAGCAAGAGTCTGGTGGTAAGAAACAAGATCAAAGTATAGTGAGTAGGCTGGTGTTACTGGGATGAAGTGTGTGGTTTGGGTTGAAGTGGGAAATCAGCAAGATATGGTAGGAGACAAAGTCTACCAACTCTATTGTATTGTACTCTCCCAAGTACTTAGAACAGTGCTCTCCACAAAGTGCTCACGGAATGCCACTGATTGATTTATTATGCAATTTCTACTTTCTCAGGAACAAAAAACAACCACAGCACTGGACAGATTCAGTGAGCTATGGCCAGCTTATTTGGGTATGTCTGAGGAGTATGTGCCTTGATGATTTTTAAGGAGATTGAAACTTCCATAAATTTCCATAGTGTTTTCCCCTCTTAAATCGTCCACTGCGGTAAACATACAATTATTGTGATACAGCTCAGTGAATTCCCCTCAAATGATGCATTCTGCTTCAGCACAGAGCTATTAACTAAACAGAAATGTGAATCTGATTTCATTGCTGAACTCAAGGCTACTGTAAAAAGTAGAGAGGAGAAATGTTAATATATGCAGCGGAAGGTTTTTTAAATAAATATCTGTCATATACAGTTAAACCTATGTCTCCCTAGTGTTAATTACAGCACAATCAAACGAGGATAGAGAGGAGGATATTTACTGCAGGTTGAAAAGCCAAATATTAGCTCTGATTCACAGCAAGGCAAGTGAAGTAGCAATTATATATGTTTTGATCATGCGGGGAATACTTTAAAAAGAATATTTCTTTGTGGATGTATTATTGATCAACAGGGAATAATTCAACTAAAAACCTAGAATAATTGGCCATTAAAATGATGGTTTTGACATGTCAAAAAATTATTCTTCAATATTCTTTGAACTCTTCCTCATGATGAGAAGATTTCTTCCAAAAAATATTTTCTTCAGTACATTTTCCAAGTGTCTTTTTTTTTGGAAAGGTCAGACTACTGGGTGGGTAGGTGGAGAGGATAGGACCAAGAAGGGGGGAGATTGTTCAAAATGCAAACATCATGAGAAAAATATTACTTGATAGAAATTCTCTCATAGAAAATATATCAAAAGAATCAAGAAGAATAATTTGGGCCACACTTAGAAAAAACCCATAGTTTTAATGACCAATTATCTTAATATTCTGATGGGGAGAAGGGGGAATAAAGAGTCTAAGGAAGTCATGAAGGAAGATTTATTCCTTGAAGTATTAACATACTTCCTATTAACCTGAATCTCTTCATCTTCCTGACTGACCATACATGAACACTGTGTTGACCTATTTATTTCTTCATTACGAGGGCTCCGGGGTTAGTTGAAGGAAAGTACAGGGATATTTCTTATGAGACATTCTTTTTCTTCCATGAACATGATATAGGTGATGTTCAAGGAAGGAATTGGGAGTGTTTAGGGTAGCTTCAAGGAAGCATCTAACGGGATGAAACCTTCAGGCAGGAAAATCAGGGGAAACCCATCAAAGCGATCTGTAATCAGACTAGGGGACAAGTCTCCCAAGAGAAGCATTCCAAGCCCTAGGACTTGAGACATTCCAAAGTGACATTCCAAAGTTTTCTAGGAAACCCTCCCAGGACAGATGGAAAAGAATACCATTTATTGTATTTTCAAGTAATTTCTATACAAACAACACAAAAAGGAAAGTTAGGGCAATTATAAATATAATTTAAATTAAAAAAGGCCTGCAACTGCAGAAAAGGGAGATTTTGAGATACAAGGAGAGAGTAAGGTAAAAGCTGATTTTTGCAGCCTTCTCTGGCCAAATTCATTAAACAACTTCCCCTTCCTCTATTTGGTAAGATATCATTGGTCCTTCTTTCCCTTTCAGGTCATGAGCTCCTTGCATCTGAGCTGATTATCTTGTATCTACTCCATTGCTTAGTCCGGTGTTTGGCATATTGTAAGCACTTAACTACCACAATTATGATTTCTATTATTAAGAATCTAATCTGGATGACGTTTGAGCCAACCTGATTACTTTCTTTGCAAACATCAACTAAACTTTGTTAGGAAAATGATCCATCTCCCTTCAATCATTTCCCCAAAATCTAAAAAGATATATTTGGATGGGAGGGTTGGCGGGGAGAAGACTTGTAATTATTTCTTTATGGTATTTTAAAGCACTTGCTAAGTGTCAAGCACTGACCTAAGCATAGATGGTTTCTTTTTACTATCACTCTATGAAACATTCCTGCACAGAATTCACTGTCACTCTGTAGTGATGACAGAGCTGTGGCAGAGGACTCTGCTGGGATTCCATATCGTTCTAGAGTGAGCATTCTTAAAAGCTGATAGTAATTATTTCATAGTCCTAAAAGTAGTTTTCAGGGCAGAGAAATAGCTCAACAAAAGTATAAAACTCCTTTTTTGAGTGGGGGGAAAAAAAGGTGTTTTTTTTTTCTTTTTGTTTTCCTCCTTCCGAACATCAGAATTTTCCAGATGCTGCTTCATGGAAAATTGGTACGCCTTGGACCAACTTACTATGAGCTTGGCATACCCATCAATGACAAAGGACTTCTTTGTTGAGCAAAAGCATTTCATTTAAGAGTTCCAAAGGGTAAGACGGAAATTTGAAAGTGATTTTTTGGAAGAAGGAACAAAATGCAAGGAGTGGGTATTTGAATGAGTGATCGCAGCTGTGTTTTTATTGAAGAAATTCAGCAAGAACAATTTTAATGCCATATTATGGTTGAGAATTTTAAGGTGAACAACTTGGGCCATTCTGAGTCATGGCTCCCTAGGCAACGGCCACTCAGCAACATCACATTTTATATAATGAGGCATAAAAACGTATGCTACTGAGCATTTCACATCTACTTCCTGCCCACAAAGAAAAGGAGTTAGGGTTACTGGGGGAGCTATCTCTTAATTCCACGTGTTTAAATTCTCCATCGTAATGTTGCACTGGTGCAGTTTTATTTTCTGTAATCATTATTATTTAGCATTTATATAGCATTGTATATTTTGGAAAGGCCATAAAGTTGTGAGGTGAGGCCCCTCTCCTATCAATCTCCACCCCCAACCTAGATTTTCACTCCTCTCAGGGAAAATGTCTTAGCTCATAAAGTTTACTGTATTTACATTTTATTCGGTTTTCATTCATTTTATGAGTGGGTCATTTAGGTGAGGCAGAATCTGTTTTGACACTTTGAGATAGTTTATATAGGGCTTAATACTAATAATTATGGTATTTGTTAAGTGCTTACAATGTGCTAAGCCGTGGAATAGATCCGGGGTAATCAGGTTAGGCACAGTCCCAGTCCCACATGGGGTAATTTATAGTATTTAGTCTGTGCAGAGCACAGTACTAAGCGCTTGTGAGAGTACCACAGAATTAGCCGTCACTTTCCCTCCCATAAGGAACTTACAGTCTAGAGTGGGAGACAGACATGAATATAAATAAATCACTTATATATTTTAAATATATGTACGAAAGTACTGTGGGATTTGGGGGAAGGGCAAATATCACATGTCCAAAGGTCACAGATCCCAGTGCACTGAGAATGCAGAAAGGTGAGTGAGCAGGGGAAAAGCGGGCTTAATTGGGGAAGGCCTCTTGGAGTCAATCAGCCGGTCATATCATATTTATTGAGCACTTACTGTGCACAGAGTGCTGTACTGAGCACTTGGAGAGTACAATATAACTCTATAACAGACATATTCCCTGCCTACAATGACCTTCCAGTCTAGAAAGGGGTCAGACCTCAATATAAATAAATGAATTGCAGATATATACATTAGTGCTGTGGGGGGATGAGTAAAGGGGGCAAGTCAGGGTGATGCAGAAAGGGAAGGGCTCTTGGAGGAAATGTGTCTTCAATAAGGCTTTGAAGGGTGGGGAAGAGTAGGGTGGAAGATGTGACCTTATGTAGGAGGACATCACATGGATTCTGCCACTACCACTCAGTTTAGTCCTTTCCCAATATCACCCCCCTTTATCCATCAGGAGAGCCCTCCCTCCTCATATCCGACAGAGCTTTATTGAAGGCACATCTCCTCCAAGAGGCCTTCTCTGAATAAGCCCTCCTTTCCTCTCTCCCAGTCCTTTCTGCATCAGTCACGCTGACTAGCTCCCTTCATTCAACTCCCATCCCAGCCCAAAGCATTTATGTCCATATCTCTAATTTATTTATCAATATTAATGTCCGTCTCCCCATCTAGACTGTAAGCTTGTTGTGGGCGGGGAATGTGCCAGTTATGTGGTTGTATTGAACTCTCCCAAGTGCTTAGTACAGTGGTCTGCACACA
Organism: Ornithorhynchus anatinus; assembly: GCF_004115215.2. NCBI lineage: Eukaryota > Metazoa > Chordata > Mammalia > Monotremata > Ornithorhynchidae > Ornithorhynchus > Ornithorhynchus anatinus. The sequence continues at coordinate 34,196,973 of NC_041740.1, forward strand.
GTAAGTGCTCAATAAATATGACGGACTGACCGATCTCACCATTCCTGAGGGCTGAGCCATCCCTCAGCGGCGAGCTAGGAGACAGAGAATGTGCTAGGTTAATTCTCAGAGCAAGTGGCATTTAATAATAATAATAATAATGTTGGTATTTGTTAAGCGCTTACTATGTGCCGAGCACTTTTCTAAGCGCTGGGGTAGATACAGGGTAATCAGGTTGTCCCACATGAGGCTCACAGTTAATCCCCATTTAGCTCCAGGACTCAGGCTGCGGAAGCTCCCCAGAAGGGTTTCTACAGTGAAAGCCTCAGACCTCTCCCTTCTATCTCCCCGCACCCCTAACCCCCCAATTTCAGAGGACAAATGATGATTCCCCTGCCACTTCTTCATTCTCAATAAAATGGACTCTACCAAAAATTAATCCACGAGCCCTTTCCCTCTTACATTGCCACAGATGGGCGGACTCTAATTATAGATCTGTGTTAAAGGGAAAAAAAGTTAAGCTAGATAAAGCATTTGGGGAAAGTGCGAGATGAATGTAAATAACAGATGGAGCATCTCTTGTTTGGCAATGTTATCCTCTTCTGTTAACCAGTTTCTGGACTGTGATAGTGGAGGAAAATAGTACGTCCTGATTTATGTGATGTCAATCACTAGGTAAAATCCCCACAGGGAGGAAAAATTAAGAAATCATTGTTTCATAGAATAAGTGACAAACTCTCAGCTGCTATGCTTTGCAATGCCATATTTGGGTTAAAAAAATCCCATATAATATGACATTGTATACAATCTGTCCACATTCCCAAATCAGAATCTTCCAGATCTCTACTTCAGGCAAGAATATATGGAGGATTTCCATTTTCTTCTGAAAACAGCTTTTGGGAGCACTGCTTCTCTTTCAAGCACACATACACACACACACCTCTCTTCAGGGGGAGAGGTTATAACCTTCAAATTTCTCTTAGAAGTTTTCTGTAGCCAAAAAAAAAAATACTCTCAAAAATTATCTGGAAGACTAGGAACTGGAAGAACAGCATCAAGTCACATTCTTACTGTATATAATACAGAGAAAAGTTAATGTGAAGTTCAATCTACCCATGTAAACATTATAGCATTAAGAGGAGACATTAGGAGATAATTAACAAGCCCAGTAGGAATTAAAAAATTCTGGACAAGAACAGAATTGGAGTTTTAATCATCTTTTTCCTTTACATTTTTTTATGGTATTAGTTAAGCACTTACTATATGCCAGACACCATGCTAAGCAATGAGGTAGATACAAGCTACTCAGTTTGGACCCATGTCATAGTCTTAATCCCCCTTTTACAGATGAGGTAACTGAGGCATGGAGCAGTTAAGTGACTTGCCCAAGGTGACACAGCAGACAAGTGGTGGCGGCGAGATTACAACCCAGGTCCTTCTGACTCCCAGGTCCATGCTTTTTCTACTAGACCACACTGATTCACTTTTTTTAAAAAAGGAGAATGAGAATTTAAAGTCAAACTGTGTGGTCCTCTCTTCCTTACAGGGCTTTGATGATGTTGTGAAGATAGTCTCCCATCAACATCAATGGCTGAGCCTCAGTCCTGAGAAATTGTCTGTGTGAAGGAACTGATTTTTTTTTTAAATGACCTTTGTTTAGCACTTAGTTTGTCCTGAGCACTGGGATGGGTACAAACCAATTGGGTTGGGCACAATCTTAATCCCCAATTTGCAGATGAGGAAGCACTCAATAAATACCATTGATTAAAAGGCTCTCTGGGCCAAACCGAAAGGGTCAAGGGGGTACATTACATGGGTAGCAGCGTGACCTAGCATGGAGCCTGGGAGTCAGAGGAACTGAGTTCTAAAATCGGATCCACCACTTGCCTGTGTGACTTTGGGTTAGTCACGTCACTGCTTTGTGCCTCAGGTTCCTCATCCATAAAATGGGGATTCAATACCTGTTCTCCCTCCTATTTTGACTCTAAGCTCCATGTGGGACAGAGACTGTGTCCGACAGTGCCCGGCACAAAGAAAGCGCTTAGCAAATACCACGATACTTATTATCCTCAGCAGCAGCAAGGGATTCTGTGCCCTGGCAGGGCTGACGGGGAAACACGCTCAGTGTATTAAAATTCAACTCTAAACAGACGATTAAGGTTTATGTTCAACACTTCAGTTCTGAAATGAATGTGCAGGACAATGCGTATTTATAATGGGCTGTCAGTAAAGTGCACTGACATAAAATGCACTCTCGACTGCCGAAAGAGAAATCCACCTAAAGACTCATTCTGAGTGCAATATAAAAGCAACCTTCAGAAGTATTACATATTAAATTTGGAAAAAAAATTCCAGATAAAAAAAGAATGAAAATCTGTAGCTAAGAAAATCACAACCCTAGAGGGAGAATGCAAGTGGATCTGTTTTCACAGGATTGTTTTTTCACCCTATATGAAAGTCCTGTCAGTAGCACCAGGCTGTTAATCACATTTAGGGAATTTACATGCTGTTAACTGCTTTCGGATCTCACTGAAATTCTGAAGATTTACAGTCCTGGATCAGTCTTACCTCATTTACTCTCTCCACTACTAATACAAATTCATCCTAACATGAATGCACAAGGAGATCCACAACTTGAAAATGACCTTGAGGTACAAATAACTTCCTTGATGCAATTCTGGGGCTCTTCTGCAAAGGTGTAATTCAGCTGTTTCCAAACTGCAATCTACTGTAAATCAATAAAGCAACCAACATGTTTTACAATTGGGCGCCAGGACACAAACAGGCCAGCTTAATGAAAGTAAATTCTGAGAGTGAGCCCTCTATATCAGCTTGTTATTTCGGATCACGTCGGGAGTCGATGCCAAACGGCTATTTCCTTTCCTGTTGGAGAGCGCTATCACGGCTGCCGGTGGAGGTGCTCTGCATTTGAGGAACTGGGGGTCTTGTTAGTGATAATGCTAGTTTCTCAAGTCAACTGAAATGGGTTGGCAACTTGGAGGTCAATTAACAGATCAATTAACCCAAGTTAACCATTTGGATCAGCCTAGGAACTTGGTAACTTCTCTCTATTAGCATCAACACTTCAATCAATCAATCAATGGTAAGTATAGAGGGTTTACTATGTGCAAAACCCTGTAGTAAAAGCCTGGGAGAGTAGGTTTCAGGAGAGTACTCTAGATTATAAACTGGTTGTGAGCAGGGAATGTGCCTTCCTTGCAGAGGTGTTGAACTCTTCCAAGTGTCTAGTTCAGTGCTCTGCACACAGTAAGCTCTCAGCAAGTAGCACTGATTGATAGACGTGTTCCCCTAACGCAAAGGCATCCACAATGTAGGTCTCGGACCAAATACGGCCCCCTGAACAGGGGGAGTGAAATTTTGGACCAAATAGTTTTACCCAATTCTCCACATTACAGTAGGCCCTAGTCAAAACAGAGATGTGCCCTGACAGAATACACCACAGTTTTCGAGAATAGCTTACTCTAATATCAGTATTCCCACTGACTTGATCAAAATTGATCAGCGGCTAGCACTTGGCTTCTCACTGTCCACTTCTGTACTAATAAAGTTGATTAAACTCTTTTTAAAACTTTTTACTGCTAAAAAAAATCCATATTTTCAGAGAGCTGAGAGGTTGTCACAAGTGATGTCAAAAAAAAAAAATCTATGCAGCTCCCATCCATATGGATGCAGTGGAAATTGCCTGGGACTGCATATCAGGAGAATAGGGTTTGAATCCAGTTCTGCTACCAGCCTACTGTTTGACCTTGGTCAAGTCACAACTTCAATTTCCTCATCTCTAAAATGGGGATGACAGACTGTGGTCAGTGGTGGAGGGAGGATCCCAGTTCTGAGCTCCGATTGACCCTGCTGCCCCCGGGCTCTTTCTGGTGCCATTCTCCATCCCTGAGGCCTGGGCTCCACAGGTTCCAAAGTTACTCCCAAGGGCCCCTACTCACCCCCATTCAGCCCACAATGTAGCTACCATCATCCCCTTCCTCCTCCTTTCTCTCTCCCTTTCTTCCCAAATCCATGGGAAACAGCATGGCCTAGTGGAAAGATCATGGGCTTGGGAGTCAGAGGGACCTGGATCCCTGCTCCACCACTTGTCTTCTGTGTGACTTGGGGCAAGTCACTTCACTTCTCTGGGCCTCAGACACCTCATCCGTAAAATAGGGATTAGGTCTGTGAACCCCATGGGGGACAGGGGTTGTGTCCAATCTGAAGAGAAGCAGCATGGCTCAGTGGAAAGAGCCCGGGCTTTGGAGTCAGAGGTCGTGAGTTTGAATCCCAGCTCTGCCACTTGTCAGCTGTGTGACTGTGGGCAAGTCACTTCACTTCTCTGTGCCTCAGTTACCTCATCTGTAAAATGGGGATTAACTGTGAGCCTCACGTGGGACCACCTGATTCCCCTGTGTCTACCCCAGCGCTTAGAACAGTGCTCTGCACATAGTAAGTGCTTAACAAATGCCAACATTATTATTATTATGATTATCTTGCATCTACTCCAGCACTTAGAACAGTGCTTGACTCATAGTAAGCACTTAACAAATACTATCATTATTGTCATCATTACTATTATTAACCTCGCCCCATCTTCCTGTCTGCTTGTTGCTGCTACAGACAGGAAGAGATTGGGAGCCAAGATAATTTATCAGTACATCTTCAGTAGGCCTCCAAATCACTGTGGGTGAGTGGGATTAGGGGGAAGCAGGTGAGAGAGGGGCCGGGTTACAAATCTGGCCAGAGAGGACAATTGCTCAGAACAGGGCAGGAACTGAATGTCATGTGGGGAGGAGGGGGAAAAAGGTAATGGATTTTGGGTAATTGGGGTTGTTTGGATCTGGCAGTATGCTTCTATCTATACCCTTATCTTCCTTTCCCACAGAACGGCAGGACATTTGGTGAAGCCTCTTCCCAGAAGAGCCCTTGATGTTACTCAAGCCTCAAAGCAGGTAGGGAAGTGATATTCCTTTTCCAGAAGATGGCACACAGTGGTCCAGGAAAAATGAGCAAATTACCCAAAGCCCCACGGGGTGCCGCTGGGGCAGCCAGAAATAGAACTCAGGATCTTGAACGAACATGCCGCTGCTCCCAGCAGGAACCCTTTCTAGCTCATTAGATAACAATTCCGTTTCTTTCTCATTTGTCTTCATGCTACTCCTGGGCCATTTTTCCACTTTCTGATAGTGGGCATCTTGTCTACCTTTTGACTCCTCTCCCCTTGCTTCTGTTCTGTGCTAGATGGCTAATCTTCAACTGTCAGTCAAAGACCAATCAACCCAACAGGAAAAAACATCTTCCTTACCCTCAGCACTGTGTGTTTCAATGAGCTAAGCTTGACAATGTTCATTTTAAAATGGGTAAATCCCGTGGTAGATCATCTAGGCAGGGGTTACCCATGTCATCTGATGTCTGCCTCTCCCTCCCTCCTATCACCTTCTTCTATCTCTCTGGCTGCTCATTCTCAATCTTTTTCGTGGGGTCCTCCTTTTCCTCCTCAAAATCAGTATCTGCTTTGTCCATTGCTGTCTCTTTTTTTTCCCCTATGGTATCTGTTAAGCTCTTACCTTATGTCAGGCACTGTACTAAGCGCTGGGCTAGATACAAGCTAATCAGGTTGGACACAGTCCTTGTCCCACTTGGTGCTCACAGTCTTAATCCCAGTATTACAGATGAGGTCACTGAGGCACAGAGAAGTTAAGTGAGGTACCCAAGGCGACAGAGCAGACAACTGGCAGAGCTGAAATTACAACCCAATAATTCATCTGAACTGTAAAAATCAGCATTTGTGAACTCTACAATGCAGAGATAAAACTGGGTTCTAATATCTCCCCATCCACAGTCTGGTGATAGGAAATAGTTTCATTTTGGAATAGCAACCCAATCAATTCCCATTCACCAGATTCCACTTAGGGAGTAACAGTGGGTACAGGAAATGTTGAATTTTTAGATTTTGTATTTTTAAGAATCTTTCCAACAGAGACTATTTTTGCCTACAGGTAAAGCTGCTTGCACAGGGGCAGGAAGACAATTTTTTTGTAGTTCCCTCTGGCCCAGACACACTCCTTGAGAGCATCAGATCACTGTTGTCATTTGATTTCCTCTTTCAATAGTGGAGTCCCAAATTACACTGATGTGCGGCATTCGTTAGGGAAGCAGGTTTATGCCTCCCCTGAGTACTTTAATCACACCCTCTTTCCAAACACATTGAAAGCACACTCACCGATGCCATCTCGATCCAAGCTATGTAAGTGATAATAACAGTAATCATCGGTTTTATCATTGTTATATCAATGCAAGTGCAATCTACTCCTTCTCGAATGCTGGTCCAGATTACAACCTAACGATACAGCATCTACATTGCCCCAAAAGAGGACCTTGATATTCAAAGCTTCCTCGACTTGTTTCAAAGACCTCCCCCCACCGGCCCATCCCAAACTTGAACATCTCTCTTACTATCACAACTGTTGCCATTAAAAATTTCAGCCATCCATTGAAATTAAAGAAATAAATTAGTCCTTTCCAAAAATGCAGATCCCCCTACCGAACAGGAACATTAAATCCAAGGGGCAGAAGAATGACAGATAATCATTTTGGGGAGTTATGATACTATGAAGCATCATTTCTATTTTGGACTGTGATTATGTTGTCATAATCATCCTCCCCATGTTGCATTATTACTCATACTAAAAGTCCACACAGAGGAGAAAATAAGGTTTTTTTTTTCACATTTTCAGCTTAGAGGTTAGGAAATAATTTGCAATATGAGACAGCAAGTATGACAGGAATCCTGCTTAGATATTTCTGCATTCAACAGTTGGAGAGCCAGCTAATAGTAATTAAGGGTGAAAAGGCAGGATTCTGCTACATTCTGCGATCTCCATAATTAAACAATAAGACTGGTATATCATTTCCTACACACATTGTAAATGCGAAATTAAGAAGCTCCGATGAAATGTCAGAAACATTTCCTCATGCGTTTTTATCAGCCATGTGATTATCATATTGATTCTGCATGCCAATGAGATAACAGTCTGCTGTGTTTATTTTTCTCCCAATTGCCTTCCGGAATGTAATAAAATTAAATCCAATATGATATTAAATGTAAATATACATGGATATTATATGTAAATATCCATTTTCAACTCTCTTTACTTTTTGATATTCAGATTCTTCAAAACACTGAATTACAGTAACATCTCCACCCCTCTTGCCCTTCATCCTTTATGCCCAGGACTTAAAGAAACATCACCCTTTAGTTCAGCTCTAATTAGCCACGCTCAACCTTTGAGAAGGAACACACAGAGCTTGGGAGAGTACCAAAAAACAGAGAGAGCTGCTGCATTCCCTGCCCACAATAAGCTTACAGTCTAGAGAGGGAAGTGGAGAAGCAGCATGGATTTGTGGTAAGAGCATCAGCCTCAGAGTCAGAGGACCCAGGTACCAATCCCAGCTCTGCCAATTGCATGCTGTGTGAGCTTGGACAAGTCACTTAATTTCCCTGTGCCTCAGTTCCTGCAACTATAAAATGGGGATTAAATACCTGTTCATTCATTCAATCATATTTATTGAGCACTTACTCTGTGCAGAGCACTGTACTAAGCGCTTGGGAAGTACAATTCGGCAACAAACAGAAACAATCCCTGCTCAACAATGGGCTCACAGTCTAGAACCCTGTTCTCCATCCTACTTAAACTGTGAGCTCCATGTGGGACAGGGACTGTACCCAGCTTAATTAACTTGTACTTATCAGTGTTTGACACATAGTAAGCGCTTAACAAATGTCATTAAAGAATGATGTGTATTTCCTAAAGTAATATCTATGCAATGTTGAATTTATGAATACAATCTCTACATGGCAAGCTCCTTGTGGGCAGGGAACGGGTCTACCAATTCTGTTGAACTCTACTCTCCCAAGCGCTTAACACAGTATTCTGTACACAGTAAGCCAATGATTATGACAAAACCATCTCACCAAAACATCACTGACCTTTGCAAGTACCCTACATGCCAAATCCATTCTGAAAAGAGCTCTGAACCTGAACTGAATTGCCAGCCTGGGAAAGTATTTCCAATCTGTGGGCACGCCAACTCACGGTGGATGCCGCTGTGGTATGAAGTCAATAGAAACTCCTAATTTCCCTGCCTGTGTAGCCTCAGCTACCAGTTCAGCAGGAACTACCCAGACAGGGAACATATCAACCAACTCTGTTATATTGAACTCTCCCAAGCACTTAGTATGATAAATTTAATTGACCGAATCACACCTGACAATCTACACATGGGGGATACTGAGTTGACCTAAGCCTGTGGAGATTGGGCCCTGCCTGTTTAAGCAGGGAGAGATTTGCTGTCACTTTGCTCCTCTAATTCAAACCTTCTCACTACTTCAATCTTGTCTATCTTGCCACCGACCTCTCACTCATGTCCTGCCTCAGACCTGGAAAGTCCTCTCTCCTCATGTCTGACAGTGACTCTCCCCACCATCAAAGCCTCCCCCGAGAGGCCTTCCCTGATGAAGCCTTCCTTTCCTCTTCTCCCACTCCCTTCTCCGTCACCATGACTTGCTTCCTTTATTCATCCTTCTCCCAGTCCCACAGCATTTATATATTATTATTATCGTATCTGTTAAGCATTACTATGTGCCAGATACTGTTCTAAGTGCTGATCTATAATTTATTTATTTATATTCATGTCTGTCTCCCCGCTCTAGACTGTAAGCTCCATGTGGGCAGGGAATGTGTCCATTTGTTACCTTGTACTATCTCAACCGCTTTATACTGTGCTCTGCACACATAATGTGCTCAAGGAATACAATTGAGTGACTGATTTGAGCTCCTTGTCTGGTTGCCACTTAGGATTTCTGGGCAGAGCATGCCTATGGGTGCCTCTGATGGCTTTGGTATCACTTGGGGTAGGGTTCGTGGCAATCCTTTCTTCAGGAGAAAATCTGCTTGGATATGCCACTTCTACCCTTAGCAGGGTAGATCCAGAATCCCTGGGCATGCTGTAGTACTTTGGGGATGACCCTAGATACCCTGAGGGTACTGTAGAGGGGGGTCCACTCTGAGCTGTAAGTTTTCCTGGTGCGATCCAGGTGGGAGCAGTTTCTGGGTTTGGAACTCCTTGTCACAAGGGAGAGTTCAATTCAATTAAATCATATTTACTGAGTGCTTATTGGGTGAAGAACACTGCATTCAAGTCTTGGGAGAGTACCTTATAACAATAAGCAGAAATATTCCCTGGCCACAACGGGTTTACTACCGAGAGTTTGGCCGCACAGGCCGAGAGAGTTCCAAGGAACTGACCTCTTCTTTCTTTGTGTGTTTTAAACATTATTTATGAAGTCCTTACTCTATGCCAGGCACTGTTCTAAATGCTAGGTAATCAGGTTGGACACAGTCCATGTCTCCCATGAGATTCATAGTCTTAATCTCCATTTTACAGATGAGGTAACTGAGGCACAGAAAAGTAAAGTGACTTGCCCAAGGTCACACAGTAGACAAGTGGCAGAACCAGGATTAAAACCCAGGTCCTTCTGAGTCCCAGGCCTGTGCTCTACCCACAAGGCCATGCTGCTTCCCAGGGGTCCCTGAACCTGGGAGCCTCCCTACTTTTCTTTCTTCCCCCTCCCCCACCACCTTCCTTCCCTCATCATGGTGGTGGTGCTGGCTGGAATCATAAAGAAAACCCAACCTCCTCTCTCTTCTCCTTTGTCCCCAAGGGGGAGGTCATTGAGAGTGGAGAGGGAACGAAGGCATCTTGGGGCAGGAATGCTATGCCTGGTACCTTGTTTTTTTTTTTTTTTTGATATGGATGCCTAATTATACCCAATTAACAGATGGAGAAAACAGAGTCAGAGCGCAATAGGACAGCATGCTCAGAGCTACAGACTTGAGCAGTAATTAAGCCTGGAATAGAACTCGGCCCACCTACCTCCCATCTGGGGCTCTCCCTCCTCCATGCAAATGAACTGGGAGCCGTCTATCCGCTTCACTGACTGAAATGTCTGTTGATTTCAGCAAGAAGGGCAAGAGAGGATGGAGAGGTAAGTGGCAAGAAAGTGCTTCATTCAGAGCAGTGTGGCCTAAAGGAAAAAGGGTGGGCCTGGGAGTCAGAGGATCTGGGTTCTAACCCAAGTTCTGTCACTTGTTTGCTGTATGACCTTGAGCAAGTCACTTAGCTTCTCTGGGCTTCAGTTTCCTCATCAGTAAAATGGGGATTAAATAATAATAATAGTTGAGGTATTCGTTAAGCAGTTACTATTTGCCAGGCACCGTACCAAGTGCTCGGGTGGATATAAACAAACTGGATTAGACACGTTCCTCTCCCACATGGGGCTCACAGCCTTAATCCCCATTTTACAGATGAGATAACTGAGGCACAGAGAAGTTAAGTGACTCACCCGAGGTCAGTCAGAGACAAGTGATCGAGTCAGGATTAGAACCCCGGCCCTTCTGACTCCCAGGCTTTTACTGTATCCACTGTTTTCACTCTTACTTAGTCGTGAGCCTCATACTGGGCAGGGGCTTTGTCCAATCTGATTAACTTGTATCTATTCCAGTGCTTAGAACAGCTCTCGACGCACGTAAGTACTTAAATACATTACTATTATTATTGTTATTATTCATTCATTCATTCATTCATTCACCGTATTCACCCCTATTCGACTGTAAACTCAAGGAAAGGCACTTTGCTTGAACTTCTGTATATTTCCCAAGTGCCTGGCACAAAGAATGCCCAGAGGAGGAGCTCATTAGACACTGACTGATCTTCCATTTTGTATTGTTTTCATTCTGAGTTTTTGGACAGGATGCTGTTCTCCCAACAACACGCACCTGTGGGATACAGTGTTGGAAGAAACAGCTGTCTGTGTGTAATGTTGGTCAAGGCAAACGTATAATGATCCAAGTTTTCCATAATGTGGGTTTAACTCAAATATTGTAGGAGAACTGAACGCACTGGAGAAAGTGATGATTTACCTGTTGAGCTCTTTATGAAGAAGGAATCTTTCTTTAGTCAAGGGTCCTATTAGGAGGGAATGGAGGGTCTGTGACCTAGTTGATAGAGTACGAGACAGGGAGTCAGAAGGACCTGGGTTCTAATTCTGACTCTGCCACTTGTCTGCTGTGAGATCTCCTAACTTATCTGTGACTCAGTTACCTCAAGTGTAAAATGGGGATTAAGACTATGAGCCCCACGTGGGACAGGAACTGTGTCCAACCCAAATTGCTTGCATTCACCCCAGCACTTAGCACAATGCCTGGCACATAGTAAGCACTTATCAAATACCACAATTATTATTATTAAGGAGACGTTCTATGTCACTAAACTCTACTAGAGGCCATGTGGACATTTGCCAGGCTAGTACGCAGCCCTAAGAGGGCAAGAAGGAACAGTGATAATCCGACGTTGGGCTCCTCTCTCAGCCTCTAACGGCGAGCATTATACCTAGCATCCTTTGGCCACGGGTGCTCCTGATGCATCGAAATGGGCCCAGGTCAGTCCAACCCGGTTGTGTACCTCTAACTTGTATTTCGATCAGCACCCCTTTCCTGCCATCCTGTCAAAGAAGAAACTGTTTCAAACCTTTTCTTCAAGAGCAACCCTGAAGGGGAGGGATAGACTAGTTTCAGGAACTTTCAAGCCTCCCACTTCTCTGATAAAATAAAGAAGGTTTGGCAGCTGTGTCCAGATTTGGTTATATCTCCTGGGAGAGAAGTTGGGTTCAGGATGTTATTTTGCCCAGGAATTGTTTGGCCAACAGAAATGAAAGATTTCCTTCTCTTAGTTTCATTTTGGCCAAATGAAGGCAAATAGATCAAAGGCACTACTTGAGATCAGACACAGATCGTGTCTACCAATTCTGTTCCAGTGTACTCTCCCAAGCGCTTCAAACGTGCTTTGCACGTAGTAAGCGCGCAATAAATACAATTGAATGAATAAATATGATTGATTGATTATACTAAGCACTTAGGTAAATAAAGAAAAAACATCGAAGCTGTAATAGTAGTAGTAATCTCATCTATTTTATCACTGATCTCTCGCCCACATCCTGCCTCTGGCCTTGAACACCATCCCTCCTCATATCCAACAAACAATTACTCTCCCCTGCTTCAAAGTCTTATTGAAGGCATGTCTCCTCCAAGAAGCCTTTCCTGACTAAGCCCTATTTTCCTTTTCTTCAGCTCTCTTCTGCATCACCCGCACTTGCATCCTTTATTCATTCCCCCTCCCAGCCCCACAGCACTCACATACATATTTGTAATTTATTTATATAAATGTCTGTCTCTCCATCTAGACTGTAAACTCATCGTGGCCAAGGAACGTATCTGTTATATTGTTGTATTGTACTCTCCCAAGTACTTAGAACCGTGCTCTACACACAGGAAGTGCTCAATAATTATGATTGACTAGTAGTAGTAAAGCTATTGAATGCCCACTGGATTTAATGGTCAAAACCAGGGTGAAACCTGGGTAATGACCAGACCCTTTTTAAGTATTAAACTCTATGTTCACACTAGTTCAGTCTCATCAAAATCAAGCATAATCTCAGTTTCTCAAACCTCATTTTCAAATATCTGAGAAGATAATCTCATTCACAGATGAACTATGTACCATTTTTTTATTCCCCTCATTTCTCCTGATGCCTTCCCTCTATAGAATCAAAGTCACTTTCGAAAATGACTCATTTTCAGAAGTCTTGCCAGACCCTCCAGTTCCTGAAATTAGCATAGAAATCAATCCCAAGATGCTTTAAAAAAAATCTGCTCTAGCCTTATATTTCCAAGGTGCCAATCTCTGCGGAGAATGCAAGTGATTTCAGTCCATGATTCCAAGTCAACTTGGCTTGGGGATCTATGAATGCAGTATACCTGGAATTGTGGAGTTTGTAGTTTGAATCCACAAGTCAGAAGTGGAAGTACCAATTTCTGTGGGCAGGCGTTCTGTAAGGCCGTCAGACAGCTTGTTCTACTGTCATTTCCTGTTTTTAACATCCTCTTTACATAAAATGTAGCAGTGACAAATGAAACAGCTGAATAAAAGTGCCCAAATAGGAGCTCCAAATCGCACATACATTTATTCAATTCAAATGCATGGCTGACACTAAATCTTCACCAAATGCATTTAATGTTATAATTGCTACTGAGGCTATAAAACATATCCTGTTGAGAAAAGAAACAGGAAAGTGGTCAGCCAAGAAATAATAATGTATTTGTTAAGCGCTTACTATGTGCCGAGCACTGTTCTAAGCGCTGGGGTAGACAAAGGGGAATCAGGTTGTCCCACGTGGGGCTCACAGTCTTAATCCCCATTTTACAGATGAGGGAACTGAGTCACAGAGAAGTTAAGTGACTCGCCCACAGTCACACAGCCGACAAGTGGCAGAGCTGGGATTCGAACTCATGAGCCCTGACTCCAAAGCCCGTGCTCTTTCCACTGAGCCACGCTGCTTCTCCGAATCCCCTTCAAGTATTAGAAATGGGCTTCAGAGGCCCAAATTATTGTTGAGCCGTCTGGGCCTTGTTTCTACCACTGACTGGCTTTGTCTACATGAGGTGAAACCTAGGCTAGATTCACCCCACCCAAATAAAAACAACAACCAAAAACCTGATATTTCTTAATGACATCAGGGTCTACTTTCACTCTAGCTGCCAGGGCTTTGCAAAATGGATCCTGCTGTAATGATCTGAAATCTGTTTGGGATTAGGCAGAAACTTCACTGTTTGCTGTATACTGATAATGTGGTTTCAGATCTGACTTGGAATTGCCCTGCAGGCTTTCTGATTGACCTGGGAGCCTGCCTGATTGACACTTCCTGCCTATCCCCTCGAGTTCTACCTCTCTTCCACCTTTAGATAACATGAATTTTTTTTTAATGGTATTTGTGATGTTTACTATATCACTCACTGGTATTTACTGAGCGCTTACTGTTTGAAGGGCACTAAAAAAGCACTTGGAGAATACAGTACAATGGAGTTGGAAGGCATGTTCCCTGCCTGCAATGGGTTTAGGGTTTTAGATGGGGAAACAACTATATTTCAAACACTGTTCTAAGGGCTGGGGTAGATACAAGGTAATCAGGTCAGACAAAGTCCCTGACCCACTTGGGGTTCACAGTTTAAGCAGGAGAGAGAACAGGATTTTAATCCATAGTGTACAACTTGAGAAAACTGAAGCACAGAGAAGTTTTAGTGACCTGCCCAAGGTTACACAACAGGCAAGTGGAGGAGCTGGGATTAGAACCCAGGTCTTCTGATTTCCTGGTCCGTGCTCTTTCCACTAGGCCTTGCTGATTCTTTGGCACTTTCTGTAGTGAAAATGTACTCTGTGTCCATTCTAAAGCCAGAGAATTTCCTCTCACAAACCGGAAACCTTGACAATCAGTTGCACAAGCAGAATGGAGCAGTGGATAGAGCACGGGCCTGCGAGTCAGAAGGTCATGGGTTCTAATCCCAGCTCTGCCACTGGTCTGCTGTGTGACCTTGGGCAAGTCACTTCACTTCTCAATGCCTCAGTTACCTCATCTATAAAATGGACGTTGAGAGTGTTAGCCCCACCCTGGGACAAGGGCATGAGTCCAACCCGATTTGCCTTTATCCGCACCCGAGCTTAGTACAGTGCCTGGAACATAGTAAATGCTCAACAAATACCATTATTATTGTTATAATTATGTTTTAGCCTAGGAAGTCAAAAAATTCACAGGAGGATGTGAACTATCCCTAATCCTCTCAAATGGAATGTGAATGTTAAAAAGATCATGTGGGCCTCCGGAAGCTTTAACTTTCCTGTGAGTTTTGTTTCTGGAACTCCTGTGAAGCAGCATGTTTTAGTGGATAGAGCACAGGCCTGGGAGTCGGGAAGGACCTGAATTCTATTCTTTGCTCCACCACTTGTCTACTATGTGACCTCGGGCAAGTCACTTCACTTCTCTGTGCCTCAGTCACCTCATCTGTAAAATGAGGATTAAGACTGTGGAGCCCCATGTAGGGCATGGACTTTGTCTTACCTGATTAACTTGTGTCTACTCCAGCATTTAGTAAATAGTAAGCGCTTTAACAAATCCCGTAAAAAAAACACCCAAAAAACAATAAAAAAGCTCTCTACCTCTCCAGTGCACTAGACTAAAGCCTTCTCCATCTTCAAAATCCTCCTAAAATCTCATCTCCTCTAAGAAGATTTCCCCAATTGGCTCATAACACCTCAGTCAGGTTAACGTAAGTCCCACCCTTACCACTTAGGTATTTTACTCCTGTCCTGGGCTCTTAAGATTACACATGGTTTTTTATTTGTACATTAAATTACATATTTGCACACTCAATTACTTCTTGAGCTAGTGCATCATGATATATAGGTAATTTTCCTGCTAATTCCCTATTCTTCCTTCTGCTTCCCCTATTTGCAAACAATTTTTTTTTCTGTTTATCTTGTTCAATCTATCACAGGCTCTTTGAATGTAGGGAAAGAATTCTTGGTTTTCTAGGCTGTAAGCTCCTTGAGGGCAGGGATCGCATCTACCAACTCTGCTGTATTGCACTCTCCCAAGCGCTTAGTACAGCAGCATGGCTTAGTGCAAAAGCATAGGCTTGGGAGTCAGAGGACATGGGTTCTAATCCTGGCTCTGCCACTTGTCTGCTGTGTGGCCTTGGGCAAGCCATTTAACTTCTCTGTGCCTCAGTTATCTCATCTGTAAAATGGGGATTAAAACTGTAAACCCCACATGGGACAACCTGATTACCTTGTATTTACCCCAGTGCTTAGAACGGTGCTTGGCACATAGTAAGCACTTAACAAATACCATAATAATAATTATTATTACAGTGCTCTGCCCAGAGTAAGCACTCAGTATGATTGCTTCCCATTGTACTCTCCCAAGTGCTTACAGTGTATTCCACAGGCATTAAATAAATATCATTAATTGATTCATTAACATCTCCTAATGTTTTGGTGGGTTTCTAGGTTTCCTTCCCTGAATTATCTCCAAATGTTTTATCATCCATAGCAGCCCCTCTTCTGAAGCACCCCTCGGGTTTCCATAGGAAAGGCAGAATCAGGTTGGCTAGCAAGAGAGTAGGCCTGAGAGTCAGAGAACCTGGGTTTTAAGCTCAACTCTTCCACTTGTCTGCTGTATGACCTTGGTCAAGTCATTTAATTTCTCTGTGCCTCAGTTTCCTCATGTGTAAATGGGGATTCATTTTCCCTTCTACTTGGACCCTGAGCCTTGAATGGATCAAAGACTGCCTTCCACCTGATTATCCTGTATCTATCCCAACACTTTGATCAGTGCTTGGCACACAGTAAGCACTTAACAAACACCACAGTTATTATTATGGGGTTAGAAAGAGAGTCTGAAAACAAAGGAAAAATGTGGTGATTTCCAACTCGTTAAATAACGCTCAGGGCTATAATATGAACTAAGAACACATTGGCCAAACATGCAGTATAGATTATTCATTTCAAGTGCATGATGCAAATAGTTCTTGGCTCATGATTGCAGGCTAGTAACTTCTGAGGTTCTATTTTAACTTCAAATAATTCATTACATTAGCTTTACATACTAAGTGTTTTGGCCTGATTACAGCAAGATTTCCAAAACAATGCCTTCAATTTGTTTTATGGCTTACTATCTCCCACATGGCTGATGTTCTTCCAAAGATCTTCACATAATGTGGATATTTTTACTGCTGTGCCATCTGTAAAATCTAAACTCATCTTATAGTTCATTCTCCTATAATGCGTGTTTTCATTATGTGATTTGGAAGTATTAGGGAATGCTCTCTTTTTTATATGTATATATATATATGTATATATATATATGTGTATATATATATGTATATACATTCATTCAATAGTATATATATATATACTTTTTAATGGTATTCATTAAGCACTTAGTATGTGCCAAGCACTGTTCTAAGTGCTGGGTAGATACAGGTTAATTAGCCCAGATACAGTTCTCCCCCAGTGAAGTGCATTCTAGATCTAGCATGCTAAACAAGTTGCGTTTTTACATTGTGAACTTCTGGAGGGCCAAGGACTGTGTCTGCCACCTGTATCTTTTTTTCCACAGCACTTAGTACAGTGCTCTGTGCAAAATATGCACTTAATAAATACTACTACTCCTATCGCCACTAAGGAGGAACTGTTGTTCACATATGTGTGGTGATCAGCGTGGCTCAGTGGAAAGAGCATGGGCTTTGGAGGCAGAGGTCATGAGTTTGAATCCGAGCTCTGCCACCTGTCAGCTGTGTGACCGTGGGCAAATCACTTAACTTCTCTGTGCCTCAGTTACCTCATCTGTAAAATGGGGATTAAGACTGTGAGCCCCACGTGGGACATCCTGATTCCCCTGTGTCTACCCCAGCGCTTAGAACAGTGCTCGGCACATAGTAAGCGCTTAACAAATACCAACATTAAGTGAGTCTCCCCCTCTAGATCGTAAGCTTCTTGTGGGGAGGGATCATGTCTATCAATTCTGTTGTATTGCACTTTCCCAAGTGCTTAGTACAGCACTCTGCACACAGTAAGCTCAATAAATACCTCTGATTGATTAAGATACTACTGCATTTCCCAGCCTCTGTCTCGGTCTTACCATAAAGCACACTAAGTTTCTTGGAAGGGCTGAACTCAATCAATGGTATTTATTAAACACTTACCGAGTGTAGAGCTCTGTACTAAGCGCTTGGAAGAGTACAGTGCAATGGAGTTGGTAGATGGGTTCCCTGCCCACAGGGGCTTAGTGTAGAAGGGCAGACAGACATCAAAATAAGCTATGGATATGTTGTTGCGGGGTTGAATGTGGGGTGAATATCAACTGGCTTAAAGCATACAAATCCAAGTGGAAGAATGACAGAAGAGAGAGAGAGTAGGGGAAAGAGGGCTTAGTCAGTGAAGGCCTCTTGGAGGAGATAATAATAATTGCATTTGTTAAGCGCTTACTATTTGCCAAACATTGTTCTAATTGCTTGGGTGCATTCAAGGTAATCAGGTTGTCCCAAATGGGGCTCATAGTCTTAATCCCCATTTTACAGATGAGGTAACTGAGGCAACAGAGAAGTTAAGTGACTTGCCCAAAGTTGTATGGCTGATAAGTGGCAGAGCCAGGATAAGAACCCACCACCTCTGTCTCCCAAGCCCGTGCTCTTTTCACTAAGCCACATTGCTTAAGCTTTAGAGGTGTGGAGATGGGTGTTTTGCCATATATGAAGGGGGAGGAGAGTGCATTTCTATGGTTTTGTTCAATTCAGTGAGAGTTGTAAGTATATATAGCACTCTTCTAAAATGTCAGATAAGGTGGTTCAATCTACAAATTCCCATTGAATCAATAATGTTCCTATAACACAATTTTCTAACATGAGATTCAACTATAGTAGAACAGAAATAACAGAATCCATCAATGGTATTCAATGAGAACTTACTGTGTGCAGAAAACTACTAAGCTCCTGAGAGACTACAGTAGAGTTGGTAGAAACGATCCCTGCCTTCAAGTAGTTTGCAAGCAGCATGGCTTAGTGGAAAGAGCACGGGCGTGGGAGTCAGAGGTCAAGGGATCCAAGTCCGACCCTGCCACTTGTCAGCTATATGACTTTGGGCAAGTCACTTAACTTCTCTGTGCCTCAGTTACCTCATCTCTAAAGTTGGCTTCAAAGCTCTCCATCACCTGGCCCCCTCCTACCTCACCTCACTTTTCTCCTTCTACAGCCCACCCCTCACACTCCTTTCCTCTGCTGCTAACCTCCTCACTGGGCCTCGTTCTCACCTGTCCTGCCGTCGGCCCCTGACCCACATCCTACTTCTGGCTTGGAATGCCCTCCCTCCTCACATGTGCCAAACAAGCTCACTCCCCCCCTTCAAAGCCCTACTGAAAGTTCACCTCTTCCAGGAGACCTTGCCAGACTGAGGCCCCCTTTCCCTCAGCTCCTCCTCCCCTTCCCAACATCCCTACTCCCTCCCTCTGCTCTACACCCCTCCCCACCCCGCAGTACTTGTGTATATATGTACATATTTATTGTTCTATTTATTTTGTTAATTATGTTTATGTGTATATATCTATAATTCTATTCATTTATTTTGATACTATTGATGCCTGTCTACTTGTTTTGTTGTCTGTCTCCCCCCTTCTAGACTGTGAGCCCATTGTTGGGTAGGGATTGTCTCTGTTGCTGAATTGTACTTTCTAAGCACTTACTATAGTGGTGTGCACACAGTAAGCACTCAATAAATACGATTGAATGAATGAATGAATAAAATGGGGATTAAGACTGTGAGCCCCAAATGGGACAACCTGATTACCTTATATCTACCCCAATGCTTAGAAGGGTCCTTGGCACATAGTGTTGAACAAATACCATTATTATTATTATTATTATTATTACTCCTTTCCCTAGCCTCTCTAGTCCACATTTCACTTTGCTTCCCAGATCAGTTTTCTAAAGACAACAAAAAACTTTTAATGCAGATCTCCCCTCTCCTCAAAATCTTCACTTACAACCCCTACAACTATACATATGCTTGTGGCAGTCAGTCAAAGAACCTGCAAGCTCTCTGGACAGAAATTGTGTCCCCCAACTCTACTGTATTGTACTCTCCCAAGTGCTTAGTACATTGCTCTGCACATAGAGTTCAATAAATACCACCAATTGATTGAAAGGTATCCAGAATGGCCTAATAAGAAGTCTAGCATTCAGTGCCTTGAAGTAGATAGCTTTTAAAAAGGTGATTGAAATTTTAACCATACTTATAAAACACAGCGTATTCAAAGATCAGACAGCCGGGGCCTGAAACTTCTTAGGCATAAATACATCTGCCTCCAGTCATCTGTACATTTCAGTCTGAGAGCCTGCATTATGTTTTAAGCATTTTCCCAAATGCTGAAAGATCATTTTCTTAGCTAAGCGACTTGATTTTTAGAGAACTCTCTTTTCAAAGCAGTGTGCCAAATTTTGCTTCCCCAAATTCATTTACCTATTAAATTAGGTGACTTTCTTCCAGTGCCACTAAGTGGCACTCATTATCATTGTTTTTCTTATTTTTTGCTCAAGAAAAAGTATGGAGTAGAAAGCTTTTTTATTATTATTTTTTAAAAGTAAAGATATGTGTTTATGGTGAAAGTAGTGCTTTCAAATCTGGCATTAAGAGATTATAGAAGGAGCCTAGTGTTGTGATAATTAAAATCCCCCCAAATAAGAGAGGGGTTTAGATGAGGATTGGTCCCAAGAGCCAGAAGACAGCGGCCCCAAGGTAAAAGCAATTTGAATCTTCATCTTTGTGGCGCTTCCTGGACTATTCATTCATTCTGCTGCTTGAATGGAGATTATTTTGCTTATATTTGTAGAATATATGGAAAATACCTCTATCTCCAATTCATTGTTCTCTTGGCCTTTTTTCTCATTTCAAAGCTGCACAAAATTATTTTTGCTTTTCACAATATATTTAACCCTGCTGTTCCAACAGCTTTAAGACTATCCGACAGGGTGGAACTACCAACGTCCCTCCTTGCCCATCAATAACTGTAGTGTTCAAAGGGTGCTTCATTAGAGTCTCCTTGTGATCAGAAAATGTCAGAGGCCAAAGATCAGAGGTCAGCTGTCCTTGTTTGAAGACAACGTCTCTGGGGGGTGAAATTCGTCTCTGGGTTCTTAGCTGGGAAAACGAATGAGAGAGCTAACGGTTTTGAAAGCACTCCGCACCAAAAGACTGTCCTTCGTTGTGCTTTTGTACTATAGTGTATATTTGACTAATATTTGTATGATAGAGATATCATGGTTGACCAGGTGGGTGCATATGTAAACTTCTCTTTGTTCTGTTTTAATGGATAATCATGGAATTTATTAATCCTATACTTTGTGCTAAATGCTTGGTTAGCTTCAGAACACGAGGCTTCCTTTTGTCTCCTTTCCCTAGACCTCTCCTTCCCAGCTTCTTTTCCCAACACCCACCAAAAGGTGCATCAGAGCCAAAGAAAAACAAAAATACTATTCCAGATGCAGACTCCTCTGAGGTTTCCATGTGCTTTCAATCTGGGAATGCAATGACTTTGGACAAGCCCAGTGATGACTTGGAGAATCTGGGGAAGGGTCTGTGTAGCAGAATCTGATTTGCATATCTTTGAGGGAGGAACACACACTCACATGCACAAGGAATCAAAGACTTAGACCAAAAACCCATTAAGGACAGGCAAATAAGGGAGCCAAGTTTGGTTTTGTTGGTGAGAAGAAACAGAACACGGATGTGCCATTTCTTAAATTTATAATGCAGTAAATTAGACATTTAAAATGTTACAGACAGAACATTCTGAAGAAAAACTGACTGCATCATAAATGTGCCTTACATTAGTTGGGGTGAAGCCTGTTCAAAGAAACCCAGTTCTAATGCTGCTCTTGTCTGTTCATTCCCTCTAAACTGACAAGTATTTTGCAGAACGGTTAGACATTCCAAACGATGCAAGTTCATGTTATGGAAAGTTTCTTTATGCTCCGTGATTAAATCCTATCACCCCCACTGGAGACGTAGTCCAATTTTTACAACACCATTAAAATCCTCCGCTAATCTCCGCAGTGCTGCTGCTGTCCATCCCCGCTCTCACTGCCAATGCAGACTTTTTCACGCTTTCAGAGTTCACGGATTTAAGATGATGACTGGCTCTTGGTTGCCCACTTGTGCTCTGAAGACCTTTTGGACTTGCATTTCTGTCCCTGCTGTGGAGAGGCTGTGGGTGCACTCCTTAGGGCAGAAAAGTTGCCTGTTCATTTTAGGAAGGGGAAATGAAGCACAGCTCCATTAGAGGGTAGGAGAGACAGAAGCAGTGCTGATGGCCGGTACTTTGGCATGGCTGGCTACAGCAACTCCTGGCAGCTTTAAATATCTCAAGAGTCCAGAGACAGGTTGGGGGTCTGATGTCAAAGTTCAGCGGATAGATGCAAAGTCGATTCCTTCCCTCCCATTAACTGGGTTTCGAAGCACTGCAAAAGCTAAATGAGGTTCACTCTTCAGCTAGCTTTCCCCTCAGCTCCTACCTTGCTGTGGTCTAATATAACAATCAACTGATCAGTCAGTCAATCGAATTTGGTGAACACTTTCTGTGTGTGGAACACTGTACTAAGTGCTTGGGAGAGCAAAATATAACAGAGTTGGTAGACACGTTCCCTGCCAACAGTTAGCTTATAGTTCAGAGGGGGAGACAGGCACGAATATAAATAAATTTTGGATATGTGTGTAAATGCTGTGGGGCGGAAGGTGGGGTGAACAACTGGGGCAAATCCCAGTACAGGGGTGATGCAGAAGGTGGGGGGGTGGAGGAGGAAATGAGCGCTTAATTAGGGAAGGCCTCTTGAAGAAGATGTGGTTTAATGAGGCTTTGAAGGCCGGGAGAGGGATCCTTGGTCGGGTATGAAGAGGGAGAGAGTTTCAGGTCAGGAGCAGAATGTGGGCCAGGGGTGGGTAGCAAGGTAGAGGTACAGTGAGTAGGCTGGTGTTAGAGGAGTGAAGTGTGATACACTTTGTTTTTACAAATGAAGAAACTGGGGTGGGCCAGGTGGGGGGACAAGATTCCCTTGAGTTAAAGGACTGCTTCAGGGCTTAGAACAATGCTGGGTGCATAGTAAACGCTTATCAAACACCATAAAAAATTGCTTGGAGAATCCAGGCAGTTGATAATTGGGTCTGGTACTGTAACCCAGAGGCGCTCAGGAGCAAGAAAAGGATCTAATAAGCCCAGGGGTGGAGAACTAGAACAACACTTAGAGGGTCATAGCAAACAACCCCTTGATTTTAAGGAGATTCCACAGTTATCTAAAGCAAACAAGTTAAGAGATTATCCTTATTCTCCCTTAGTAAAGCAAATACTCTGGTGATTTCCTTAAGGGGCTTCAGCTTCATGCCAAGTGCCACTTGTCTTTGGTGGAAATACTAGTGGCTCTAGTGCAGCCAGGTCTCCTAGCAGGTGGGGGCTGTGTTCCTGAGAACTCTGCATTAAAGAAAACACGCTGAGGCACGCATGACTTGACCAAAACCACATGCATATGAACAATCACTGTTTCCAATCCTGCATAGCATTGCAGCCAGACGTCCGATGCGGGAAGAACATTCCTTAATTCCTCAAGTGTTCTATCCAAAATGTATAATGAAAACATATGCCAAGGCAGAACCGATGGTACGACGTCAACTTTCATTTATTGAGCACCCAGAGCGTGTGGAGCACTGAAATGGGAAGGTGTGGGAAGCAGCATGGTCTAGAGGATAGACCATGGGCCTGGGGAGGCAGAGGACTTGGGTTCTAATTCCGGTTCGGCCACATGTCCACTGTCTGACTTTGGGCAAGTTACTTCACTTCTCTGGGCCTCAGTTTCCTCCTCTGCAAAATGGGGATTCAATACTGCCTCCTACTTAGACTGTGAACCCTATGTGGGAGCTGATTATCTTGTATCTACCAGAGTCTGAAAGGGAAGAAATGACAAAGACGATGAGCATAGACTGATACGTAGTAATTACAAGAATATTTTGAAGGGGGTGGGAGATTATGTATAGCATGCAAAACAGTTCAAATGAAGTACTTCTCACAGTGGGTGGTAAGCATATGGGAATTCACAGGAAACAGTACAGGCTGAAAACCAACCGATATTTATTGAGCATCTATTGAGTGCAATACGCACTAAGTACATGTGAAAGTACAACAGAAGCAAAAAACACATTCCCTACCCTTAAGTAGCTTACAGTAAATTGAATAAATAAATCAGGAAGTTCGAGACAGTTTGGATAAATTCTTGGACAAGTAGTCTGAGATAGATTTCTTGGGGGGAAATTAGGGATATAGAGAGAAAAGTTAAGGATATTAGGTGGCTCATCGCTTACCATGAAGATGGGAACCATCATTCAGTTCTGCCAAGAATCTGGGTTCTAAACCAGCTTTGCCACTGGTCTGCTGGGTGACCTGGGCAAGTCACTTAACTTCTTTATGCCTGAGCTACCTCATCTATAAAATGGAGATTAAGACTGTGAGCCGCACATGGGATAGGGACAGTGTCCAACCTGATTAACTTGTATCTACCCTAGTGCTCAGTACAGTGTCTGGCACATAGTAAATGCTTAACACATACCATTAAAAAAAGAATCATAATCAATGGTATTTATTGAGCGCTTACTATGTGCTACACTGTACTAAATGCTTGGAAGAGTATAACAGATTGAGCAGACATGCTTTCTACCCAAAACAAGCTTATGGTCTAGAGGATAAATAAATAATAATTGTGGTATTCGTTAAGTGCTTACTATGTGCCAAGCACTGAACGAGATGATGGGGTAGATTGCACACAGGAAGCACACAAATATGATTGATTATAAGATAATCAGGTTGGACCCAATCCTTGTTCCTCTTTAGGCTCTCAGTCTAGTCAAAGGGAGAACAGATATTCAACCCCCATTTTACAGATGAGGAAACTGGGGCATGGAGAAGTTAAGTGACTTGTCCGAGGTCACACAGCCAAGTGGCAGAGCATCCTTTGTTGCCTTTGGTGCACAGAAAACACTGGGCTGGGTGGACGACTGGTCTGACCCAATAATGACATCTTGCAAGACCTTATGTGTTGGCAAACAAGTACCTGAGCCTTTGCTCTTGCGGTTTCTTGACTGTTGCCTTGCTCAAAGTCACAGACAAAGCACTCCCCAAAGTGGAGAATGTGAAAATTAACAGAAACATTTCACGTAGTGAAAGCCAGAAGATTACGATGGCTTTGTCTACTGGGAAAACATATAGAAAATGACTTCTTCAATTCTCTGAAAGTTTCTGGCCCCCAAAATAAGTTCATAAGTTTCTGGGTTTTGATGCTGAGTTTTTCCCTAATGAGCAGCAAAATGACCAAGAGGTTTGTTTGAAATTTTTTCTAGAGGAAACCCTAACCTGGATTATCTGATGGAAGGATAATGATAGAGGGGAGGGAAAGGATTCAAGAGGGAAGCAGTGTGGCCTAGTGGCAAGGGCATAGGCCTGGAAGTCAGAGAACCTGGTAGTAATCCTGACCACCATTTGTCTGATGTGTAGCCTAAGGCAAGTCATTCAACTTCTCTATGCCTAGATTCCCTCATCTGCAAAATAGGGATAGACTCCTTGTTCTCCCTCCTATTTACAATATTAGCCCCATGTGGGAGCTGATTATCTTGTATCTACCCCAGTGCTGGGCACATAGTAAGCACTTAAATACCACAATTAGCATTATTATTGGCAACTTTCCTCATGGAGTAGATTCCCTTAATGGCGATAATCTTTACGACAGCAATTAAAACATTTTTAATCAGTCAATCTTATTTACTGAGCAATTACTGTGTGCAGAGCACTGAATTCAGTACTTGGGAGAGTACAATAATAAAAGTGTAACGGACACATTCCCTGCACACAAGGCCTGAGCATAAAAGCAGTTTGACCTAGAATGCACAGCACTGGACTCCAACCAAGGGTTTAAGAGCAGCTATTTCTGGTTCCCAAACTGGCTTGCTTGGGTGAGCATGTGGACAGGGAATGTGTTGGCTTACTGTTGTACTGTACTCTTCCAAGTGCTTAGTACAGTGCTCCGCACACAATAAGCACTAAATAAATTTGACTGATTGATGGATGAGCCCTCAATGGCTCCTGTCCACAGGCTTCTCGTGATTATGCTAATCTTCTGACAACCAAACCTAGGAGTAGGGATGGATGCTTTGTAGTTAAATCACAACTAACAATGAATTCTCATCTATACTCTGATCTATTGCAGCCCATGATAATGACATCAAAATCCCATTGCCTCATGTATCTTTCAAATTGAAATTTGATTAATTAATGATGGCATTTGTTAAGCACTATGTGCCAGGCATTGTACTAAGCGCTGGGGGGGTACAAGCAAATCGAGTTGGACACAGTCCCTGTCCCTTGTGGGGATCACAAGTCTCAATCCTTATTTTATAGATGAGGTCACAGGCACAGTGAAACAAGTTGCTTAAGGTCATACAGCAGTGGCAGAGCCAGGGCTGGAACCCATGATCTTCTGACTCCCAGGCCCACCTGCTGGCTTTGCTCGAGTGGGGTTAACTTCTGTGGGCAAGTGAGGGGACATCTTGTTGCAAGGTGGGGGATGTGGACCTGCGGTGGCAATAGATTGAAACATTTGCAAATGGCCAGAGTTGTAACAGCACCTGGGTGAACAGGAAAGGGGAAGAAAATGGCTCTGAGGTAAGAGTTATGGGCAGAGAAAAATCAAGAATCCCCCCAGAGAACCACCCCATTTTGGCCATGTTTCTTAACCTCTCTTCTACAGTCTCCATACTGTAAGTCTCTTTTAGGGAAGAATATGTCTACCAACTCTTGTTTTATTGTGTTCTCCCAAGCACTTGAGTACAGAGCACACAGTAAGTGCTCAATAAACATGATTGATAAGTATTTAACTGAATGGTTACTAAGTAGCGAAGATTACAGACTGCATTTCTTTTCCTTTGATTTTCCTGGCAAATGATTTGCAAAACAGCCAAATGGTGGATAAAAGGGAAGCAACAGAGAACCTGAATAATGCACAAACCGGATAATCAGCCTCTGAATAATTAAATGTCCATCACCCTTCTCTTCTAAATCAGTTTCAGCCATTTGTCCTGACACTTTGGTACAAGTCCAATTCAAAGTAATGAGCTCTAAAAGTTGCTAATTTGTAAAGAATATCCTTCTGGACCGCTGGGAAGCTCCTCCAATTCAAAATGCTCTGAGCATAGTACTGAGGCATTCTCCCTTGTGTCACTGCACGCTCTCAAAAACCTCCAAGGAGGAAAATATATGAAGGTGTTTTTCCTAGTCAGGGAAGTCGGACAATAACCTGAAGACCAAGGATTCAAACAAGCATAACCAAATACTTTCATGGCGAAGGGCAGCTGAAGGGAAACATTGAATTCTGCTATTCAGGTAGCACATTATTCAATGATGCAGAGACAGTGGCTTAGTACACTCGCTCAGGGAAGCAGCGTGGCTCAGTGGAAAGAGCCCGGGCTTGGGAGTTAGAGGTCATGGGTTCGAATCCCGGCTCTGCTGCTTGTCAGCTGTGTGACTGTGGGCAAGTCACTTAACTTCTCTGTGCCTCAGTTCCCTCATCTGTAAAATGGGGATGAAGATTGTGAGCCTCACGTGGGACAACCTGATTACCCTGTATCAACCCCAGCACTTAGAACAGTGCTCTGCATATAGTAAGTGCTTAACAAATACCAACATTACTATTATTATTATCGCAGCACTTGGCATACAGTAAGTGCTCAATAAATACGATTGAATTGAATGAATTAGATTAAAAAAAAGCAGAATTGAACATCAGGAAGGGTTTCAGAAAAAACTGTGAGTCTTTAGTGTGGAAGCAGTGTCAAACTTCTACGGCTGCATAAACCAAATGAATCACAGAAGTCAAGTGGTGTGATGTCAGAAAAAATGGTTGTGCACCGAGCTTGGTGGTATTCAAAGTGTACTACAACAGAGCATGTCACGGACAGGGAACCTGTCTACCAACTGTCGTTTTCTCCCAAGCACTTAGTACAGTGCTCTGCACACACGCAGTAATTGCTCAGTAAATTTGATTGAGTGTTGTTTTCCTAAACGTGGGATTTATTGGGAATGTTACTTCTGTGTTACAGTCAAACTGAGTACAGTAATACGCTTTCATATACATAGAGCTGTAATCTAAGAGAGTTACAACCTAAATAACAAGCACACACCCCTTTACTTAGACCATATCCCAAACTCCCTGTTAATAAGCACTTGACTCGGTTTAGTGTTTGGGTATTGATTCCAGCAGTTGTCCAACATAAGTCCGAGTCCTTGTACACAACACACTGCCGAGTCCCTGAAGAACTGTGGTAAACGCGAAAGCACCTTTGAAATAATGATGAGTGACATAAATCTATAAAAGCCCTTTCCAGAGAAGGTACCAAGACAACACGCAATAAACATGCTTATGTTTTATTCATGTCCAGCTACAGTTTCAGAAATCAATCCAAGACTACCTTAGCATTACAAGTATAGAAACTATTCACCCAGCATTTGGGGAACTTAAATGTTTGAAAAGTGTTTGATTTAATTAATATCACCATCCTCTTCTCCAATATACAAGATTCATTTTTTTAAAAAGTATTACTCAAAATGCTTTTCTGGGAAAGGACCGAAAGATTTTTCATTCATGTGAACACAGTACGTTAAGAGACAGTGTTCCTTTCACCCCCAGATGAAGTCTTCTTTAGAGATAATTAGTTAGAAGAACCGATTTTGGGGTTCCATTCTGTCACAGCACCTTGAACCCCCTTCCTGGATACCCTACATTTCCCTTGAGCAAGTCACTTCTTTGTACCTCAGTTACCTCATCTGTAAAATGGGAATTAAGACTGTGAGCCCCACATGGGACATGGGCTGTTTCCAACCTGATTTACTTGTATCTATCCTAGGGCTTACTTAGTACAGTGCCTTGCACATAGTAAGCGCTTAGCAAATACAATCAAAGAAAAGGAGGGAGAAATGATCAGAAGGGGCCAAGCAGGATGGCATAGGTAGTCCCTTACTGCATACTTCCCATCTATCCATGATAATCTGGATAGCAGGGTGGCTTAATTGAAAAAACACAGGCTTAGAAGCCTGAGGACCAGGCATTTAATCCTGGCTCTGCCACTTGCCTGCTGCTCCTCGCTGGGCAACTCAATAAACTTCTCTTTGCCTCTGTTTCTTCTTCCTCTGCAAAATGATGGTTAAATACTTACTCTCCCTCCTCCTTAATCTGTGAACCCAATTTAGGACAGTGACGATGAGCAATCCGTTTATCTTCTATCCACCCCGGTGTTTAGTACAGAGCTCAGCACACAGTAAGCACTTAAATACCACAAGCATTTTTATTATCAGTAATAACTAGGATAATAATTATGGTACTTGTTAAGCACTTACTGTGTGACAAGCACTGTTCTAAGTGCTGGGGTAGATGCAAGGTAGTCAGGTCAGACACAGTCCCTATCCCACATAGGGCTCACACTCTTAATTCCCATTTTACAGATGAGGTAAGTGAGGCCCAGAGAAGTGAAGTGACTTACCCAAGATAACTCCGCAGACACGTGGCGGAGCCAGCATTAGAACTCACGACCTTCTGACTCCCAGCCCCGTGATCTATCCACTAAGCCAAGCTGCTTCTCTCTATTAGGGAAGCTAAAAGTGGCAGCAGCCACATTCTAAGGAATACTTTGCTTCTGAAGAGAGCTTTGGAATGGACAGGAGGGTTAGGTCTGGAAATGGAGAGAAGATAAGGAAATGGTTATCTATTTTAAATAATGTGGGCTATTTCCCTTTCACAGGGGGCAGCTTTTTCAAAATCCAATTTTCCCTCTTCCAGAGGGTTCATGAATAACACCAGTGTTCCAACTTAGTCCAGACGAGCTTCGTTATCATCAAATGACTTGCACATTGGGTGTTGGGTAATGGTATTTCAGGAAACAGTGCCCAGCGTGTGTTTGAGATTTCAAAGTGTCCTCTGGGGAGTGGGTGGGAGGAGGCGGGAACAATCTGTGCTGAAGGTCTGGTGTGAAGGGAAGCATTTGTAGCCAGCATAGATGGAGGCCTGCCAGTTTTGACACTTGTTTTTTCAGGACAACAAGTGTGGGGGGCCCAGTGAATGTATGCAGGGGCTTGAAATCACAATCTGGGGCGTTAGGCGGGGCGAGAGGGTATTTCCAGGGAAGACAGTCTCCTGCTCTGGGAGGCAATCAGTCAATCAATGGAATTTATTGAGCATTTACCCTGTGTAGAAGACTATACACAAAGCATTTTGGGAGAGTATAATAGAGTTGGGAGACATGTTTCCTGCTCACAAGGAGCATACAGTGTAATGAGGCAACTAAGATTGTTGGATATTGCTTCTCAGCTAGGCCCCAATTCACAGTTAAACTCCCTTTGAAGATATCAGGGTGAAAGTCAGCCTGAGATCTGTGGGCAAGCTAGGCTTTTTCACCATTTTTTCCTCAGAGAGGAGAAAATGGAGCAAGAACTCCAGCAACAGCCCTGGCCTGACCTTAACCCAGTGATATCAGACTACACATCAAACAGCCTGGCTAAGTGGATAGAGCACGGGCCTGGCAGTTAGAAGGACCTGGGTCCTAATTCTGCCTCTGCCACTTATATGCTGTGTGCTCTTGGGCAAGTCACTTCATTTCTCTGTGCCTCAGTTCCTTCAGTGGTAAATTGGAGCTTAAGACTGTGAATGCCACGTGAAACCGGACTGTGTCCAACCTGATTATCTTGTATCTACCCCAGAGCTTAGAACAGTGCCTGGCACATAATAAGCACTTAACAAATACCATAAAAACAAAACAAAACAAAGAACATCACCAGATTCCTTCACTTCCGCACACTCCTCCAGCCTGCTGCT
Source organism: Ornithorhynchus anatinus (assembly GCF_004115215.2). Taxonomy (NCBI): domain Eukaryota; kingdom Metazoa; phylum Chordata; class Mammalia; order Monotremata; family Ornithorhynchidae; genus Ornithorhynchus; species Ornithorhynchus anatinus. Next base: position 34,227,353 of record NC_041740.1, read on the forward strand.
ATTATGGAGATCAGTCTATCAATTGCATTGATTCAACGTTTACCATTCATTCATTCAATAGTATTTATTGAGCGCTTACTATGTGCAGAGCACTGTACTAAGCGCTTGGGATGAACAAGTCGGCAACAGAGACAGTCCCTGCCGTTTGACGGGCTTACAGTCTAATCGGGGGAGACGGACAGACAAGAACAATGGCACTAAACAGCGTCAAGGGGAAGAACATCTCGTAAAAACAATGGCAACTAAATAGAATCAAGGCGATGTACAATTCATTAACAAAATAAATAGGGTAACGAAAATATATACAGTTGAGCGGACGGGTACAGTGCTGTGGGGATGGGAAGGGAGAGGTGGAGGAGCAGAGGGAAAAGGGGAAAATGAGGCTTTAGCTGCGGAGAGGTAAAGGGGGGATGGCAGAGGGAGTAGAGGGGGAAGAGGAGCTCAGTCTGGGAAGGCCTCTTGGAGGAGGTGATTTTTAAGTAAGGTTTTGAAGAGGGAAAGAGAATCAGTTTGGCGGAGGTGAGGAGGGAGGGCGTTCCAGGACCGCGGGAGGACGTGACCCAGGGTCGACGGCGGGATAGGCGAGACCGAGGGACGGCGAGGAGGTGGGCGGCAGAGGAGCGGAGCGTGCGGGGTGGGCGGTAGAAAGAGAGAAGGGAGGAGAGGTAGGAAGGGGCAAGGTGATGGAGAGCCTTGAAGCCTAGAGTGAGGAGTTTTTGTTTGGAGCGGAGGTCGATAGGCAACCACTGGAGTTGTTTAAGAAGGGGAGTGACATGCCCAGATCGTTTCTGCAGGAAGATGAGCCGGGCAGCGGAGTGAAGAATAGACCGGAGCGGGGCGAGAGAGGAGGAAGGGAGGTCAGAGAGAAGGCTGACACAGTAGTCTAGCCGGGATATAACGAGAGCCCGTAATAGTAAGGTAGCCGTTTGGGTGGAGAGGAAAGGGCGGATCTTGGCGATATTGTAGAGGTGAAACCGGCAGGTCTTGGTAACGGATAGGATGTGTGGGGTGAACGAGAGGGACGAGTCAAGGATGACACCGAGATTGCGGGCCTGCGGGACGGGAAGGATGGTCGTGCCATCCACGGTGATGGAGAAGTCTGGGAGCGGACCGGGCTTGGGAGGGAAGATGAGGAGCTCAGTCTTGCTCATGTTGAGTTTTAGGTGGCGGGCCGACATCCAGGTGGAGACATCCCGGAGGCAGGAGGAGATGCGAGCCCGAAGGGAGGGGGAGAGGACAGGGGCGGAGATGTAGATCTGCGTGTCATCTGCGTAGAGATGGTAGTCAAAGCCGTGAGAGCAGATGAGTTCACCGAGGGAGTGAGTGTAAATGGAGAACAGAAGAGGGCCGAGAACTGACCCTTGAGGAACTCCAACAGTTAAAGGATGGGAGGGGGAGGAGGCTCCAGCGTAGGAGACCGAGAATGATCGGCCAGAGAGGTAAGAGGAGAACCAGGAGAGGACAGAGTCCGTGAAGCCAAGGTGAGATAAGGTATGGAGGAGGAGGGGATGGTCGACAGTGTACCATGTACAGAGCACTGTACTAAGTGCTTGGGAGAGTACAATGTAACAATGAATAGACACATTCCTTGCCCACAAAGAGCTTACGGTATAGAGGGGGTGACAGACATTAATATAAATAAATTGTAAATCTGAACATAAATGCTGGGGGGCTGGGACGAGGGGATGAATAAAAGGAGCAAGTCAGGGTGATGCAGAAGGGAGTGGGAGAAGAGAAAAGGAGGGCTTATGGAGCTCATCCAATCCTGCTCCAGTCCCATTCCAGAGTGGACTATCCTTGGATCAAGCCACTAACAGGCCAGTCACCTCCAAGTCAGGTCTAAGACTCCCTGTTGCCTAGGGACGAGCGAGCTGTCAATGGGACTGGAGCCTGCCTTAACCTGCAGGCCCAGCTATTGGAATCTGTGTACAATTCACTCACCCCACCTGCACTGTATTTTCTTGTTTGGGTTTGGTATTTTCTGGCAGGGGAGAGATTTCTCGATGTGAGAGCCCACCCACAGCCAGTTAACGGCCTTTGTGATTAAGAACACAATGAATGCTTGCAGGCTCCATCCACCAGCTCCGCCTCTTTTGAAAAGGCACAGATCTCAGGAAACAACCTGAGTCCAATCATAGATACTATTAGTATGCTTAGCAGATTTGGGAAGGAACAATGGAACTGACAGAAATCTGACCCAAGAAGTCCCTGACATGGTGAGCGATGGATCTGGGTGCCTCAGTAAGCAGCCGGCCTTCTCACTGTGACAGACAAATGCTTCCTGGCCATATTAGCCCAGGTGATTGGCAGCTGTCGGCTGAGGCATTGTGCTGCTGTTCAATCAATTAATGGTATTTATTGAGCTCTTACCACGTGCAAAGCACTATGCTAAGCAC